>NC_044302.2:78313377-78629783 GCF_004027225.2 Strigops habroptila | reverse complement strand
CAGCGCACCACGGGACGTGCGTTTTCCTTAGGTCACAGAGTGAGTCTTAAAAGAAACACAAGGGGCTGGGCACCGGCCCTAGGTTTTAATCCACAAAGGAGCAGTTCCTGAAGTTGTGTTGTGTGACAGAAATAGCAATGTCTTTCAATGTGCTGCTGTTTGTGAGCAGCAAGTTTTCCCTGGCTTGGGCTTGCCTGGCCTGATTGAATGACACAGGCTATGGGGTACAAAAGTACTGCATAGATGATCTTTTTTCAGTAGTAGAAATAACTTTTTGGAGGAGGGTGGTGGGGTGAACAAGGGCAGAAAGTGAAATTCATCTGATCTGGACAAGATTTCCAAAATTTGCCTCCCATATTATCCTTTTGTTTAGTTTTATCACCTGCCTCTTCTGGTTTTTAGCTACCTAAGCAGCATGAACAGCAATGTGTGGATTGTTACTTGGCCAAATCCTGCAGTAGCTCATGTGGAGAAGTCATGCCCAGCACTGTGCATCGCTCAGGGTCTCGGGAACATTCTTGCCCAGGCAGAAAACAGACAGAAGAAGACAGCAAGGAGCTGGAGTTTGCAGCAGCTTACCTACTTCCACAGGAAGATCTGCCCAGTTATGCCAAGGAGCCCTCCTTTCACCATGACACATAGATTTTTAGTTAGTAGCATTTTCCGTAGCCTTTTTTTTCGAGGTCCTATTTCTAGACTGCCACCAGCCCAGACCTCATCACAGCCAGCAGTATGGGATCTCTATAGCGCACACTGCTGTGCCTTTCTGCTGACATCTCTTGGGATTGAGCTCTAGCTCTCATGCTCGTGTGCTGAGTGGGCACTGTTTGCTAAGGCACTTGGGGATATCGTAAGCATGGCAAGGGAATGCAGAGGTCCTCTGAAGTCCAAGCAGTAATTCATTATTTTTGCATAATTTATGTGTATGGGCACCTTGCAGGTGAGTGCAGCTTCACCCGAGGAGATTGTTGCATCTATGTTCAGTGATATATGCTCATGGCTTGTTGATGTCTTCTGCAGTTCATGGGGTGTTTGTCAGACCTCTTAAGCCTGAAAGATTTGTTTTCTTAGATGACTCTAAGTGGTGGTAACATGTCTTTGAAGATAAAATCCACAAACTGTCTCCCCCGTCCCACAGGACATGGATTAAACAGACTTGCAAGATGAACTCTAATATTAAAGGCTAAAACTCAGAGTCTGGATAAGCAGGAGAATAAATCCAAGAGTACATTAGGGAAAAGGGAGTAACTATCCTTTTAAAATACAACCTCATAGATTTAGTGCTGTATACTTACTTCATATAAATGATTGAAAGAGTTGCTTATCTAAACTGGAAACTTTTTCAAAGACAGGAACATGCTTGAGCTCTGCAGTACAGATGTTCCCTCTGATTTATAAGTACATGTGCAGGGGTGTAGACGCTTCTGGAATAAGCTGCAAAATAAGAAGGGGAAACTAGATGACAGAGACAAGAAAGAAATGCTGAACAAGGTGCAGATGCAGCTGTAAATTAACCAGTGGAGGCAGGGAGTGATGGAGGGAGAAGGAGTCTCTTTGGGAGATGGTCTGAAGCAAAGCTCTGTGTGGGTCTGAAGCTTAGCTGTGTGTGGCAGAGCTTGAAGCCATTGCACAGCCCCAAGGCTTCCTGTGAGCTCTGAGTATGATCATACAGGAACCATGTAAATATTACAGATAGATGTCAAAAGTCAGAAAAAATTCACCGTTTCTGTTGACTTTGCACAAGGATTTTTCTTTTATTTCTTTCAAACCTGCAACTGTGATGGGTTTGAAACACCAGGAGGGATGGGACTAGTGAAACCTCTGGAGATAGAAACCAAAACCACTGCTGGCACACACAGCCAAGGAGCAAGTTGGCAACATTTTCCTACAGCTTTTCTCCTGCTTCGTTGTTGTTTGCCCCACTTCTGCTGCTGATTTCCACGAGATGGAGCTATTTTAACATGGCTTTGGCAGCACCCAAACCCCGGAGAACAGTGCACTACTGCATATTTTATTTTATTTCCATGACAATCTTTCTGAGCGGGGTAGGCTTTTATGAAAAATCATCATGCGAAGAAAAAAAACCAAACCCAACAGAAAGATCTGGAGCTCAATGGGCATTTTGCCAGGCTTGCCGCCAAAAGTCTCCTTGCAGAAATTGCTCCCAGGGGCTGCAGTTATGTGCAGAGCAGTTTTGCCCCACACTGGGGCAGTTGGTGGGGTGTTCCTCCAAGCTCACCTCTCCATAGGGCTTATTTTGCCATGGCTAAGGAGACCTCCAATGCCCCATGTCTCTGGGGGCCACCTTGCTCGTGCCCAGGGACACCCATCTGCCCTTGCCCACATCCCCAGCCTGCCCACTTCAGTCAGCCTTGTGGGACAGCTGCGTCCTCTGCCCTGCTGTGATGACCCATTTGTGAGGCATTTCTATCCTTTTAGTCTATTTTATTATCTAGTTTTATCTGTTTCCACTCATCACCTTCTCCTCACTGCAGCACCTACTTGTTCCCTCACTGCTTCACCCCCATCAGCCCCATTTCCCACTGAGTCACACTGCAGACAAAAAATCATGCAAATGCTGCTGTTCTGTCATGTTTGTCTGCAAACCTCATGGCATGACTTGGCCTTTGACTAGGTCATGCCTGCAGAGCCAAGCTTCTCCTGCCTCTGTCATTGGGGCATACTTTCTCACTGCAGACCCTACGAACAGCAGCAGCTCCAGGAGAGGCTTTTATCTGGGGGTTTTCTACAGGATTTATCAAAATTAGGTCCAGGTATATATGCAATATTTGTAATGCTTCAAAAGTGGGTGTCCTGAAAACCTCTTGCTTGTTGCCTGTGTTGTGAGCTGTTTAGGGCTGTGCTGGCATTGTCACGAGAAGCCGGCGTTCTCTGCACGCAGCAGATAAGCGGTATCTCCATGACAAGGTGTTGCTGGCTGTATGTGCCTGCCCCAAGCGCGTGGTCGTGCACGGAGCCGGTGGGCAGAGGTTTTTGTCCCAAGTGAGTGCCCTGCACCAGGGCCGGATCCTCCATGTGCCTGGAACAGCAGAGAGTCAGCTGCTGCTTCTCAGCCACACGGGATCTGAAATCCTCACCACCGGGGACCCGGCTGAATGGAAACCACAGCAAGATAAATAAGGGTCAGCTATGGAGGGCAGGGGGCTGCCATGGCCAGATCGAGTAACACTGCACCTGTCCAGATTCCCGTGTGAAATCTTAATTCGCAAAGACTGGAGCTGTTTTTTGGGGTTTGGGTTGTTGTTTTTTCCAGCATGGTTTAACATTCCTCCTTCCCTGCCCCCAGGCCTGTGCTTTACAGTGGAGGGTGCTTTGGAAGAAACATAAAAACCTCTTGTGAGCTCCCAAGCAGAGGGTTGTCCTCTTTGCAGGACTGCAATCTGTCAGCACACACTGACAAGCACAGCCTGTCACTTGCTTTTCAAGACCAGGACAGGGACAGCATAATTTCAGTTTCTTAACCTGGTGACCATCCTCCAGCAGCTGAGGAGCCCCTTTCTGTGGTTCGCCCAGCTGAAGTTTGCTCATCTTTCTTCCCCCTCTCCAATCTACCTGTGTAACCTTCCTTGAAGGGCTTCTGCTTGGGCCAGTTCACTGCCAGTATCCCAACTTGCCTTGTCATGAAGTCATTAAAATAGTCTAACACAGCTTATTTAAACATAGCTTTAAAGGCTTAATTTTCATAAAAATGTAGGTCTATTTGTGCAAGCCAAGCATGTAGTTACCATGCACCTTCTGTGTTGCTGGCCTACCTGGCTCAGGTTTGCACACTAGTGGCTGTGTGTGGGACCTGCCATGTGCATGTCCAAAGACATACAGGTATTTGAAATGGTCCAAGAAAACATGCTATGTGCGATTGCCTATGGGTGTTCAGGGGTGTGATTCTTGGGGGTGGCAAATGTCCATAGCTCCTTGTGGATTTCACTGCTGTGCAAATTCCCTGAGACTAATTTGTCTATGTCCCAAAGCTCCTGACTTACTTTGCCCCTGGGAGGGCGACTTGGATGGAAGGAGAGAGGGAGCAGGCTGATTGCAACGTGTGGGAGCATGGCACAGGCAACACGGGTTTCAGGAGGAAGGGATAAGAGAAAAATCGATGAGGCAAAGTAGATTATTCCCCTTGTGTGCAGGTTCCTGCTTTGGGCAGGCAGCCAAGCTGGAGCACAGCAGAGAGGGAGCATCTCGCTTGCCAGCTCCCCTGCAAGCCCACTAACCCAGAGCCAGGGAGAGCTGAAAACACTCGGTGAGGGGTGCCTGCTCACAGCCGCAAACTGCACACAGAGCAATAAATGGTTCTTCTCTGTGTTTCTTCACCAGAAAGAAGATGGGGCACGGCTCTTGCTAAACATCAGTGTGATGGATATTTCTTCCTTTTATGTAAGAAGAAAAAAATAATGAAAGGATCTAACAAACCACAATATAAATACTATTGTTTGAGAGAGCAGGGCTAGGAATTATTTGGACTTCCAAGAGTTTTACATGGCAGGGGTGTGGGTGACTTGTGCTACTGATTATTCAAGACACAGGGTGTGATTGGACTTTTAGGATTTGAAAGGATTACGCTTGCTTGTGAAGTGGGTGTTTAATTTCTCATCAGTTTAAACCCATTCTTTCTAAATGTTAAAAGCACAAATTATCACACTGTTGGTCCTTGGCATAGGACAAACTTTGCTAATTTTCTCCTACCTCAGCTCAGATTAACTGCTTTTCTCCATTGCTGCTACTGACACAAAAAATATGACTTTTCTTTTTTAAATAGTTCACACTGGTGTGTGCATGCACACATGCAGGCAGGCATGTGTTTCGTAACAGGTTTTTGTGCTTGTGATTCAGAGTTGAACTATTAAACCATAACACATGGTTGACATCTGGAATTCACTCAGATGTTTTTGTCATTTGAATATCGGTAGCCATGGTTTGCTACTCTCCTTTGCTCCAAAAAGTAACTTTCTTTATTCTCAGCTCATAAAAACAGAGGTAGAAGGTTTTACTGAGCCTGTTCGTGTCACTTGATCAATGCATATAAAATATTTTGCCTGAGCCTGCTTAAAAAGCACATGTGTTCAGAGAGTTTGGCAGACAGATCCTACTAAAGTCTCTACTTTGTCTTTAGATTTAAAATTATTGCTTACCATGAGAATATTCAGAAAATGGCTTATTTTCTCTCAGTCAGAGTCTGTGCTTGCTTAGGGCACGAGCAGTCACCTGTTAGCTACCAAATTGGGGTAAGAATTGCAGTCAGATTGCCTTGGTGTTTGAATCTAATTAATGACATTAATTCCTTCAAATGAAAGTCTCCCATTTGGCTGGTTTTAGAGAAAGATTAAAATGCGCTGGTGTTTGCTCTAATGTGGAACAGTTTGTCTTACCTGTGTCTCACAGGGTGCTGTGTGCTATTCCCAGGGCTGTTTGCTATGGGCTGGTATGGTCCTGTGGAGATTTAGATTTTTGCATTTTGTGGGGATGCCAGTCAGAGTGTTGTAATTTAGGATGTGTTGAAACTCATACAATACCAAGGATTTAATGGAAACTGCTGTCTATCTGCCGCTGTGATGAGTCTCAAACAGAATGGGTGAACTTGGGGAGTTGTTTCTGGCTCTGACTCAGGAAAGCATCTAAGCATATTTTTCAATCCAGCCCTATAAGCACATCTTTAACTTTGTGGATCATCTATTTTAACCTTGAATTTGGAAGGATATGTCCCTGCTTCAGTGCCACTTCAGGAAGAAAGGAGGAGCTGTTTGAAGCCTTTCCTGACCCCTTTCTCTTTGAGAGTTAAAGTGTAGTATGTCTTCAAGGCATCTTTTTTTTTCACTGGTGAGGGGCTGCAAAGGAGGGGCGGTGTGCCACTAGGTTACAGAAAGTGATCATGAAGGTTTCTGAGAGATGGGCATATGAAGGTTTGTTGCAGAGGCTTTCCAGTCTTTGGCTGTCAAAGTAAAAAGTGATGATGGTAGAGCAGCACTACGATACCTTTGACTGTTGTGGCAGTGAATCAATGTCGAAAACCACAATGCAGGATTTTTAATGTGGTTCAGCGTAAGGCCTCTCGGGTTCCGCAGGGAGGGCTTCACCTGCAGCACTTGGTCTATGGCACAGATCTGCCATGTATAGTTGGCTCTGGTGACCACTTGACAGTATGCTTGAGCTGTCAGCTTTCCACGAAGGCATTCATTTGAAACATTTTTTTAAGCAGTTATGTTTCAGACCTAGTCATGTCTGTTTTGTTCAGTGTAGCTGGGTAAGAATCTCATGTCAGGGCTTCAGAACATAATTTGTGCTCTAGGGTCTCTGACTGCTATTTAGTAATCACACCACGGCAGGCCGTGATGCTTAAACACATGATGGCTGGATGAGCATCCTGCTCAGGGTCCTTCATCCTCACAGCTGCACTTTGCTACCAAGTGGACAAGTTGCTCTACTCACCTGTCAAAGTTAAAATGGAGTCCTTCAAACTCTTACAGATTGATTTCTTCATCAGAAAGCCCCTGGTGCTGGATGTGGCCCTGAGCTGTACCCTTGTAACAAGTTTTTCCAGTGTATATGGACATGTATGTTAATGTGATCCTGGTGGCTATGTCCTGGATGTGGGTAAGTGAAAAAGGTGGTGCTGGGTAGAGGTGGTGATGGGCAGTGCAGCAATGGCTCATCTGCAGGTGATACCACCCCTGTCCATCTCCCAGAGATAGTGTGTGAATGTGGCTGTGTTTAGCTGCTGGCAGATCTGCTAATTGATTGTGTGGGTACACAAAAGTGCTATGCTATAAACAGCAATTAAAACTGTGCTGTCAGACTGTCAAAATCAATCTCAATTTTGGATCTGGCTAGACATGCCACTTTTCTTCTCATTACAAAGATTAGCTCTTATTATTATGGTCATCTGTTGCTCCTGATTGTCAAATAGTGTTTTCAGTTGCTTTGTAGCTTTTGGTTATGTGTTGACCCTGAGTTGAGCATGTCCTCACCAGATCTCTGGGTCAACCTGATTCTGCTGGAAAACTTCAGTCAAAACAACTTGGCCATTTTTGAGCATAAATCCTGGTGCACATCATCCCCTGGGGCTCTCAAGCTCGCTGCATCCCTTGGGGCAGCTTGGTGGACTCACATGACCTGGGACTTGCACAAGCCTGTCCCAATGCCTTTGCCCCCAACCCAAGTGTGTGCCATTTCCATGGAGCCCAGCACTGTGCTGCAGCTTGGGGTTGGGTGATTTGTGATTCTTCAGTCTGGGGTGGGATGGCAACAAGGGGACTGTCTTTGAGCCTTGCCTCCACTGAGTTCCACAGTTTTGGATCACTTTTTGTATAATGAAAACTACTACCTCCCACGCCTCCTTACTCCTTACCCATCTCCCCAGGCAGCTGTGAAAATTAACATGTTGTTTATGAAGCACTCATGTATCATAGTGGCATGGGAGAAAAACAGGCAGAAATTAATTAGTCTGTCTTCAGAGCAGGGTTTTGAGGATTACAGAAAATAAGCCTATTAAACATTAAGGAAGAAGCAGAATGCTCTGTATTGGGTCCTCACTCACCCTGGGTACTTAATGACATGTTTTCACTGGAAAAAAAAGGTATGATCATGTTAATTAAAGGCTATGCCAGAATGCATATGTACAAGGGGGGTAATTGAAGAATGCTGAATGTCTGCCAATTTGCCATTACCTAACTAGCTTCATTTTTCAACCATAGGAATATTCTCAGATTTATTTATTTTTTGGGATGCCATATGAAAGAAAAATATTTTAGCGAAATAGCATACTGAGCAGAGTAAATTACACCAGTAGGATTTCTTGTTACTCTGTGCCTGATGGAGGCAACGAAAAAGGATAGTAAACAGAGCAGAGAAGCAATGGTGTGCGTATCATACATAAAAAGGTACTGTAACAGCAGTGGTCTGTCTGCCATAGTAATGAAGTGAGGCGTTTGGAATAATATGCAAGAAATGATAGTGGAGATCTACTGAGCTGAATCTATATTAGATGGTCGTGACTTACCCACATGACTCTACAGAAAAGGTTAAATCTTAATTTTACTAAATAGTGAGTCATAGCAGACAGGTCACCTTATGGCTTTTCTAAATTCCTTGCTTTCCTTGTCTCCAGCTTGTTATCTAGTAGAGCTCTGCACACCTCTGTGGACCATGCAGTACTTGGCTTGCAAATTCACGGTGCTAGCCTTCTTCCCCAGGCTGTTTCCCTTACTCTTGCACTGTGCTGTCAGTCACCATATTCAAAGACATCACTCTCTCTAATATTTTCTAGTTTCTCCATATATACTTCTGGTAGAAAAAAAAGATAATTCTGCTCTCCTTTTGCAGCTGGGAAGCCATAGCACAGAAGTGTGTTGCTTAATAAGCAAAATGGGATTAGATTTATATCCCCAGATCTCCAAATTTCTTAAACCACCACCTTCTAATCTGATCTCCTCTGTGACTTTGTTCCCCTCTTTCCTTGGGCTGGCACCCTAAATGACATATTTCTCCATTCCTCGCTTGAATTCCCCCATGCTGTTTTCAGACTTCCCTTTCTGAACTAGGTCAAAAGCTTTGGGGTTTTACAGGTAGTTTCCACTCCAAATTACTTCTTCTGGGACACCTCTGAGGAAAGAAAATAATCTGTTTAAAAATGAGAAAACCAAACCACACACAATGTAATTAACCCTGACCCTGTTGGAGGTCATCTGATTTTTAAGACAATTTGTAACCATTAAATTGGGCAAGGGCAGATACGCATCATTAATTGATCTTATCTTCATTGTCCTGGTCACCTTTCATCTCCATTTGTCCTTCCCCTGTTTATTTATGTTCTTTCATGCCTTGCTTCAAAGAAGAATGTAAAGCCTTTGGAGCAATGACCAGTGGTAGTAAAAGAGAACAGACTGACTCCCTCATCTGCTGGCCCAGTCTTGACTATGAGAAGTGGGTTGAATGCTGCAGTGTCAGCGGTAAAGGATGGGTAAATCTGTCCTTGGAATGACGAAATTTAGCTCTGGCCACACCACAGGCAGGGACTGATTTTGCCTGAGCAGCCTATCTGTATCATTTGGTGGCCAGGGGAGTAGCTGCTTGGGGCACATGTGCAGCAGTTAGAAGCCCACCTGGCCAGCACTGTGACCTGTTTTTACCAGAAGCCTCTGCCAAGGGACATAAAAAAATCTGCTATTGCAAAAAAAATCCAACAAAAAACCCCGAATAAGATAAACCAAATAAAACCAAACTAAAACCAAAACCAACTCCCCCCAAAACCCATCTGCAAAACCCCAGAACACCCCTTTTCCCCCCACCAAAAGATAAATATCATATACCTGTAGCTTTAGGTTTCATATTGTTTCCAGTCCAAGGGGATGTTCATGCAGAGATTCAATTGTTCTCTGCAGAGACATTGATCTTCAAGATACTCTTAAATACACAGTTGTCAGATTTTACACAGACAAAAAGAACAGTATGGGAAAAAGCCAAGAGATAAGACAGCCAATGGAGAAATATCAGAAGATTACGCTAGAAATGTACATTGATCTTTTTAATGCTTTTAATTGGGTTTAATGCTTCGAGGAATAAACTGTGTGAAGAAGCTGTTGTAATGCTAAATTAGGGAATAGTTGTGCGAGAGCCAGGTCTTTAACACCTGGCACAGTGCAAAAGCCCAAGCCAAACCAGAAATGCCATTGCAATGCAAATAGCAAAAAACAGGGCACCAGTAGCTGTATTTTTGCTAAAGACTAATCTCTAGATTTTGTTATAGTGGTCAGGGGATTATCTTATCTATTTTTGACCTTGTAATTTCCCCTTGCTGTTTTTTTCTGTCTTGGTTCCTTGCTGTAAGAATGAACTGTGTGAGTACCTTTGTGCTTAATTTCTTAGAATTATCGGAACAGGTTGCCCGAGGAAATCGTGGCGCTCCATTCCTGGCAGTATTCAAGGACAGGTTGGATGGGCTTTGAGCAACCTGGTCTAGGGGGAAGCGTCGCTGCTCATGTCAGGGGAGTTGGAACTAGATGATATTAAGGTCCTTTGCAACCCTACCCATTCAATGGTTCTATGATTAAATGTGCTAAATCCCTAGCAGAAAGTCAAAGCAGTGGCTAGTGATTCATTTTAATGTGAGGCTTCTTCATTTGGGTTGGTAATTCCTTGTGCACAGGTCTTTCCACTTCTCTCCAATTATGCATGATGGCTTATTTTTGAGAAAATCTCGTCCCTCACTAGTGATATCTTTATTTCTAACTCACCATAAGTAGATAGACTTATGGTGAATTAGAAATAGCAAGTAGACTGGGGTTTTGTAATCAGAGGGGAGGTGCAGGTGAAGTCATCAGCAATAAACCTGCCCTATTCAACCGGGAGGCTGGAAAACGCGTAAATCAAAAGTGCGGACTTTTGCGAGATGTCTGCTGAAGTTGGGTTTTGTCCATCAATACTCAACATTTTCAGAAAGTAGAGACAGAGTATTAAATTTGCAGATGACACCAAGGTGAGAGTACAGAGCACATCTCAGGAGAGCTTTGAGCTCTGAAGGATCTCAATGAATTAAAGCTCTGGGCTGAAAAAGGATGGTGTAACTCCGTAAAGACAAGTCCAAATCTCTGCTTTTCAGAAGCAATGAGAAAGGGAAGGGCTAAATGGGCAGGAGTTTGGCAGAAATGGATTTGGGAGATGTAGTTAGTTACATGTGAACATAAGGCAACGTTATCCTCCAGTTGCAGGGTGCAGGGTGGGAAAGTGCTGTTAGGGATAGCAGTACTAGCTGTAGGAGGATGTGCTGGGCCTGTGACTGTACAAGCCAGATCAAGACCTGTGCCAACAGTGGAGAAACCAGGCACCAACTGGAAATAGTCCACACAAGAGCAGTAGGAGTCCTCAGGATGCAGCATGTAACATCTGATGGTGAAGAACTGAGGGCTTTTCATCCCAAAGAATGGGAGACTGAAGAGGGAAGAGATAAATGTTTTGGTGATGCAGCACTGCTTCAGAGTAAGGGAACGGCACTTTGCAAATCACAGTGAAGACGAGAAACACCTTCTGATGTTAAAGATGATGAACTGTAGGAGTAGGATGCCATTTTTCAAAACCAAATGGGAGAAACATCTCCCAGTAATGACACTGGAGCAGCTGATTTTGCCTTGGGACAGTGGTAAGATGTTCATAACTTCTCAAATCCTTTTGAGCTATCTACTGCCATGATTCTACAACACAAATATTTCAAAGCATTTTCACAGAGAAAATTGAAAGAGAAGACAACCTGGCTTCAGATTTCTCTTACTTGATATGTTTAGTGTCAGATGGTATGGCTTTGCTTTTCTTGGCAATAGGTTGTCTTGGCTCATTCTCAGGAATGGTAGTGTGAAATGAAAGAAAAAAATAAGAAGTTTGCATTCTGGAGAGGAGTTTCTTCTGCAATGAATTGTGGCTGCAGTCTGACACAGGCTGAATGTTTGGAATCTCACCACTTCTAATGTGGCTTTATCATGAGCTTTGAATGTCTCTGCTCCCCGTCGGCTTCCATTTTTGTGTGTCTCTGTTAGCCAACGTGACACTGAACTTCGTAGTATGTAGCCTGGCTAAACAAAGGTAACTATCAAATACAAAGTGTTGGGAACTTTGTTCGAGTTGCAGCTTGGTTTGGCAATTAAATTTCTGTAAGTCTGTTTTGTGGTAACATATGAACTGTGGCTCGTACAGGGGAAACAAAAAGCTAAGAATAGTATTAGTAGGAATGTGGCTTTGGTGGTTTTTCTTAGTAAGGAGACAGATGAACAAGACATAGCCTGTAAAAGAGAAGAAAAGGCGGGTGGGCATAGGGGAGAGAGATAATGAGTTTTGAAAATCCCAGATGGGGTCTAATGGCTTGGGCATGTGGAAAAGTAGACTGGATTTGCAGCTCTTAACCATCAAAGACAACTCTGTCCTCCAGCTGAAGCAAGAACTACCTTCTCAGATTTTTTTTTTTTTTTTTTTTGAGCTGCCTATGTGCACTGTAATTAAATTTTAAGCAGTTATCTAGGGCTAAGTCAAATGTGTTAAACAAGCATTTGGACTATGATGCTTCCAGCCTTAATGCAAATCCTCTGGAGTTTCATGCTGAAGGATTTCAGATGGTTTTTTTTTGTGGTGCATGCAAACATGAAATTTCAGCCATTTCTGGTAAAATTATAGAGTTCTATTAAATCAGGTAGATTTTACTGGAATTTCACAAAGAAGGGATAACAGTAGAAGAGTTCAACATTTTTCTGATGAGATACTTAATTATTTTAAAACATTCCAACAAGCTCCCCACCCTCCCCTCAACTGAACACTGAATATTGCAGTAAAATAAATATGCAGAATAATATTGTGATGCTTTGATTTTCTGGATTCAAGAATGTTTGGATGACTGGAAACCAAACGTTGCTGCAGAACATGCCATGATGAAGAAGTGGTAACTTGAGGGACATGCTCCATCCTGACAGGGGAGAGACAGGTCTTGCACAGCTTTACCTGGAATCTTTCTCACTTCATGGCTTTTCCACATCAAGAAGATCAAAGGGAAGAACCAAAGTTCTCCTAGCAGCCAGAGTTTGAACCACATAGTTAGGAAACTAAGCCTAATGGTGAGAAGCTTCCCAAAGCCTCCATCAACTAGCTCCATCCAAAGAACGAGGTTCCACCTCCAGCTGCTAGGTTCCTCTGGCACTGCCCTTGGACACCCCCACTGCCTGCAACTGCAGTGGTCAGTGGACGACTGCAACACAGCTCCCAAAATCAGACCCTGCATGGACCTCTGTTCTCATATGCATGTTCCTGAAGTGGTAGAGTCTGTGTGATGGCTTTTCTCTGCTGTGTGCAGAGCTCAACACAGGAGAGCTGTGCACGGTTCTGCTGCGGATTGTTGCTCAGAGTGTTGACATGCTCTGCTTGAAGAGCACTTTCCAGTGAAGTGATGGCATTAGCACAGGCAGCCAAACCTGAAAAAAACAGTCCCATAACAGAACAGGATTAGCTGACAGTTGTGACATGTCATTTCCACTTCTTCCTCGTTGTTACTAACTGAACTGTTCGTTTGCAACCACAAGCTCCTCCCTAAGAAGAATATACAGCAAAGCTGGTAAAAGAAAACACTGTTTAGTTGATTCACCTATTACGCAGAATCAGCTCCAGCCCCCTGATAGGTCCCCATCAGAGAGAGGACTCTGTGGAGCTGATGCGGTTACCATTTCACTATATCATGCATTTGAAGTGAGTGTATCTAAATCCTAGAAGACAATGATTTAATTCTCCTGCACCACTTTCCTTCTTTAGCTGGAGATTGCAGCTTCTGTTTGCCAAAAAGTTATTGCTGAAGACATTAAACAAAACAAAGCAGGTCCCCTGTTTGCCTCCAAGCACTGAAGCAAATTTAGGTTGTACTATCATGTTATGTCCGCTAAGTTCCACTAAGCTTGCAGTTCTGCCGATCAAGCAACTGCAGTGGTCTGACCAATTATTTCTTCATAAATAGAAAGCCTGTGTTGTCTGTTGACCTTATCTGTGTTACTGGCTGGAAGTTTAATGCTGTTGATATCTTCCCATTTATTGCACTCCAGATAAAGCAGGAATCTCCGGAGTCTCTGGCTGCCTGTGACTTCCAAGGTTAAACATAGCACCTTGCTTCAGTGAAGGCTGGCAGATTTGGAAGTCAGCGTGCATCTTCTGAGATGCTTCTAGGCTCCCTGAGCAGGGCTGGGTATCATAAAGTCAGGTTATTCTCCAGGGGAAGGAAGAAGGAGGCCATAGAGTAGGTCTGAAGACTGCAGCCTTGATATATAGGAATGCAAGAGGAAGCGCTAACTGACTGCAGGCTGCAGCAGCATGTTCTCTTTGCAACAGCACTTCCACCCTGGTGTCCCAGGTATTCAAACACTTGGACCCACACACCCTGTGGGGTGAACCACAAAACCCTGTCTGACTTACCACTGCAGGCAAGAGGCAGGGCTGCTCTCCGGGGCAGCTAGAACTGGTTGACAGTTTATTGTTTGTTTTAGTGAAATTTTTTTCTTGGAAGAGGAAAAAAAAATGTGAAATCTTTCTCTCACCCAAAGAATACCTGTTTGAAGCTCTTCAGCTTCATAGAGGCTAAGCAGGACGATGGCTGTATCTGTATCATCATGCCCTATAATCTTTGCACCATGCTTGTTGTAAGGCACCCTGAAACCTGGATCCCTCAATAGTAGCAGTCACACTAGGATTTCTTGTCTGCACATTGGGGTTTCCCTGCAAAGCCTGGAGCTCGGTATGCTTGTGTCTCACTAGGCTCTCTCAAAGTGTGGGAGATCTGGATTTCAGACTCTTTTCTGAATGAGGCAGAAACAAGACTTAAAATTCAGCCTGTTGCTTTTCTGGTAATTATTTTAAGCAAAAGTTCAGACTGCAATATTCTTCTTTTTTCTCTCAGAAATTTTGTAGATCTAGTTTTCATCCTGATATTGCATGAAGATGTTTGACAATTTAATGAAATATAGGATTTCTACCTGGCTGCCCAAGGGAGGTGGTTCTTGGTATGTCTTTGTAGATCAAGTTTGTGGTGAGAGAGGGCTCCCTCAGAGAGCCCTCAGAGAGCTCCATGTCAGTAATTAACATTTCAGATAAACAGAAATCCTCCTCTACGGCTGTTACAGCCCTGTTGTCTCTCCTTTGCAAGTAGAGATGATGACTAACGGGCTCTGTAGCTTCTGCTTCCCAAAACTGCACTTCTTTTTTTTTTTTCTTTCTCCTTGGTTTCATATTCTCCCTTCTCTTGAGCTCGTAAATAGCTGAGCCTCTGTTTGGCAAACCCAGGAAGTGGGAAGGTAAAAGCAAGCAGTGCCTTTTGAAGGGCGCCTATGTGGCTTGCAGTTTTTCTTTAAGATAGTTTCTCCGAAACTTCTATGAGAATGCAGTTATCAGATAAATTAAAAATGGCATCATAGCTGATATTGGATTACACAGAAAACATTATCAAGTGATCAAGTCATAATTCACATATGGAAATACATAAGTAAAACTCCATCAGTGCACCCTTTCATGACTTCTCTTCACTTTTCCCCACTGTTTGATAAAGCGGGTTAGTAAAACAAATTTAATATGGCCCCTTCGTGTTGTCTTATGTATTTGTTGAGGCTCTTTTGATAAGAAACCTACATCTTCCTTAGAAATTATAACTGTTGCAAAAGTACTAATGTGGATAATAGGAATATGAAAAGCCTGAGTAATGAAAGCCTGGACTGAACTATGTTTCAGCTGCCAAGTAGTGGGTGGGGGGAAGAAAACAAAAAATTACAGGTTTTGATGTCCTTTTTTTTCAGTGAAATGTAATAAAAAGGAAAATCTCACCTTGGATCTACCAAATATCTTAATTTTGTCTCAAATTAAGTATTTTTTACAGTCTGAAAACACTGAAACAGTTTTGTTTAAAGATTCTCTCCCACCTTTGTTTAGCTAACACTATTTGAATTATGAACAGCTGAATTTTGGTCGTCTCTAAAACTGCCTATTTTGTTGCAGCTCTATTCGTAACCACCCCTCACACCCATTAGCTCTGTTTTTGTGGTCTTTGAAACAAAAAAGTTCAGAAACAAAAAGCAATGGGACTGCCAATGGCAAAAGTGGTTGCAATTATTTACAGTGTTGTTGAATTTCCATTGTGGAGATGATATAAAGAGATATAGATTTTTCTTCGAGCTAGATGAGGCCTTGGTGTTGCTATTATCCTGCTTCACCGTTCCAGAGAGGATTTGGCAATGCCTCAGGTACTTCTACACCAAACTTGCTGGCTGTTCTGGCTGCTTTTGCAAAGCAAATCCTCTGTGTATAAGATGAGAGTCAACAACTGGGGTAAAAAGCAGGATTCCCTCTATACTTCAGTGAAGATGGTCCAATATATTTTAATGTGAAAAAATGTAATAGTACAGAGAACTGGGTTAAACAATAGCAAAATGAGCCATGATTTAAATGGAAACAGCTCCCACGACACTGCAAGGAAAATGGTCTGGCAGACACAATAGATATAAACTTTAAACCATCAGCCGATATCTGGCATCAATTAGAAGAGCGCAGGGGACACTGGGCTGCTCTGAGGGTTTGATGCTAGACCCTGCCTTTCCTGGGACACAGCACCTGGCACCCAGTGCCATGCCAGGCAGGGCAGGCTTTGCCCAGATTGCATAGGCTGTAATCTTTTGCAGCTCATCTGTAGCACTGGGTTAGGTTAATAGACCAGAATAATGTTCTGTAGTATGTTAGGTAATAAGTAAACTTGTTTTCAAAATGCCTGAATTTTGTCTAGTTATCTTCCTAGTGTTGATGCAGGTTATAGGTATTGGTGTCTAATGGCGAAGGAAACCCTTTTGCAACAATGCTTCCTCTTCAAATCCATGCTCAGGCTGTTTCTTTCCAAGTGGACAGGGAATGGAGAGGGTTGAGTGGGTCTGAAGCAAGAGGGTAAAATTGTGTGGTAAAACACAGAACTGCACTGGATGTGAAGCAAACACTGAAACTTTAAGTCATATATAAGGTGTTTTCTCTGTGGCAATCACTGACGTCAGGTTGTGACCATGGGTTGAGTCCGTGAGGAGCTTGCCATAAATTCTGTTGAGCCTAAGAGAGCAGAACAGCCAAAACCAGAGCTGGAGGAAAAACTTCCTTGTCACACTGGGAGAAGCATCTCCTCTCTGTCTCTGAGTTCTGCAGAGACACCTCTCCCCCACACGGACTTTGGCAACCAGTGAAAGCAACATGTCCTATTCCTCAGTCTCTCTGTGGAGCAATCAGTGTAGCAACAGCAAATGATCAGGTATCAATGTCATGGCTCCATTATCAGGAAAACACTCTTTGCCTGCAAAATCCTGAAGATGAGCCTCAGCTGGCCAGAGTGCTGACTGTCGGAGGCAAGGATGCAGCAAAAGCTGTGCTCTGATCTCCCCTTGATTTTTCACCAAGCAGGATGGTTGCATCTATGGTAGCACTTCAGACACTTACTCTTCCTGAGCTGAGTCTGAGGCAGGTTTTTTTTCTCTGGAGGAGGATGTGCCACTGGGCGTCACAAACTGATAACATCCTAGGAATGATGAAGGACAAAAGACAGACAGTGAGATAATTTGTTGTCTTTTGGTTTTCCAAAAGCCAAAAGAAGGCCCTGTGATTTAAAGGCAGTTGGTGGTTCTATTTTCGATTTGGTTAACACTATATATGTAATTTTTTAAAACAGTAAGCTGGCTTCATGTGATCTGAAAAGAGAAAACTGATTTTTAAAGTTCATACATGAAAGAAAAGCAGCTGCCAGCTAGAACTCCTACTTGAGATACTGAGCTTTGCAAGTGTGACTGAGTGTGACCGGGAACTTCGGGCTACTCTGCAATGACATTACCTCACTTGTTTTGGCAGCCAGCCTTTCCTTATCACCAACTCCTGAGATTTCATCACAGCAGAAAACATACTGTGGAGAGATGATGGGTAAAGATTATGCCAACTCAACAGTCCATCTTTTGCTCATATAGCTTTTTCCCACCCTTTCCAAGGACCCCAGTAAGTAGAAAAATCCATATTCCTGCATTTCCTTGGAATTTCAGATATAACTTCTGTCATGATTTTCTAATTTTGACGTGTTTCTTGACACTGAAGGGTAGAAAGCACTATTCAGTACTGGATCTGGAGCTGCTCGATGACAATGGCAAATATTTCAGTTTCCATGTGTTCAACCCTACCAGTTGCAGCCTCCACCCTTCCTTCTCTAATTGATTTCATCCCCTGATCTGAAGGATACATACACATTTCTACTAGACAAAGTATTTTCAATCTTTGTCACATGCAGATCTCTTTCTCTGCACAGGGGTTCAAAATCAGGCACAAACTTTTTTTTCCATACTCTTGTTTGCCTTCCAGCTGTGGGAGCAGGTCTGGGCTATGCTTTCGTCATTTTTCCCTTTGTATAGGCTGCAAGAAAGAGAATGCAGAATGAGGCAGGGCAGCTGCAGCAGCCTCCGCGCTGCCAGAACAATACTAATGTACCAGGTTTTGTCATGTCACCAAGTGAGCATATGCTTTTCTTCATGTGCCACTGGACCTTTATCTCAGTGAGAAGAAAACATTTACTTTTTCTTGGTATACTTGAGACTGGCTATAGGGCTTTCATGCTCTTTCAAAGTTGCTCTGTAGGTATGTGGTAAGTTTTGTCAACAGCTGGAAAAAGCATTATCTCCTGTAAACCTCTTTTTTACAGAATTCTAAACCTCATTGCTGCTCAGTTTGCAGCAGCAACTCCTTACAGACTCCCAGCTCAACCTTAACAGAAGTGAGGAATGGGTCTTTGCAGCCTCACCAAGCTGGGCAGCTTTGCTGAACTTCCACCAGGGCTGTGAGCAAAGCTACGTGGTGTTATGGACAAGTTGTTGGCAAATCCCTCGGAGCCTGGGAACTTGGAAAGCAATTGCTCCTCCTCAGCAGCTGGTTTGGTTGGTGTCCCAGGCACATGGGTTCCCAGCCCCAGCCTGGCTAGCTGCAGGAGGGTCTTCCCTGCCCATTGCAGTGTGACTGCTTCCAGCTGGCTTTTGGAGGGCCCCTGGCAGGCAGCTGGGTGCCCCCTTCCCCTGGCCAAATGCTGCGCTAGTCACCATACTACTTAATATTTCAAATATGTGTGAATAATCCACTGACTTTCAGCATCCAGTGATTTTCTCCAATGCTCTGTGCTCCCCTTGGGTCACGGCTCTCCCCCGAGATAACACATTTCCATTTCAGAACTGAGAAAAGCTTGCATGCTGAAAGCTGGTCTGTTCTTTTCTTATAACCCAACTGTTCTAGTGGCTCTAATAAAAGATATTATCCTCTCTCCATAGACCTTGTTGCTTTATGTTCTTAGGCTGTTACACCTCACAGCTGCTAGCGCCACCATTGCCAAGCCGGGGTAACTGTACCGTGTCTGAGAGTTCGCGCACATCAGCCTGCTGGGGTTATGGTTTTTCTGAAGCAGTTTTGAGGAAAACAGCTGATGTAATGCCTGAAGCACCTTCCTCCTTTACCCTTTCTGGGCTTTGGGAAAGGTTGTGCATTACCTGAGCTCATGCAATATCCTTGTCCCAGAGCTCCTGGCCCCAGTTAGGATTGAAATGTTTGTTTGTTTTCTCCTACCTGCAAGGTCTGAGGAGAAATAGGCTTGTTCTCTGTTTTTAGGTGCTTTTGCTTCTTTTGGATGAACAATCATCAGGTGAAAGCCGGCGACTTGCTCTGTAATTCAGAACATTTACATATAAGCCAAACAGAGGTAATGGGGGTGCTTCCAGTGGGTGCTCTACCATTTCAAACCCATTTTCCTGTATTCCATTAGGCTGGGGATGTTGGAGGTGAGCTACTGTGTGGAGACCGAGCAGTTGGACATCGTTGTTAAACCCTTATCTTCTGCACACTGTTCAGGTTCACATACCATGTCATGTCAGTGTTGTTAAGCTAGGCAAACAAGTTGAGAAAAAGAAGTGAATTTGATATTTACGTGTATTTTCTAGTAAAGCTATCTGTAGGGAAAAGACTAATTATCTGGGTCCCAGCCTGCTGGAATTTTCCAGCTACCATAATCAGATATATTTTAACTTTGTTCCAGGGTTCGGTTTTTGCTATGCCACAAGTGTGGGTTCTTCCTCTTGACTTGGCTGCATTTCTGATGTGTGGGACCAGCATTTTGAAAGACCTGTCGTGCTGTTCATTTGAAGTTGATATAAAACATCTTGGTGTTTCTCTTGGGCTTTTTTCATCCCTGACTGACCTTGTTGTTATGTCAGCTAAAGAAATAGCGCGTCCCTGCATCAGCGCCAGGGCGGAAGGGCTGCGCATGGGTAGCTGAGGGACAGGGAGGCAATGGATGCTTGTTTTGGAGACTCTGTCAGGGTGCGTGGGGGGATGGCATGGGGGAGCCAGGGAAGCAGGAGACCGGGGGAGAGACGAGGTAGGGTCGGCCTGAGAAAACATCTGGAAATGCTGACCCAGGGAAAATGTCACTGCAGGACTCAATGGCCGGGCTGGCAAGTGAGCAGCAGCACCCTCTGAGTACAAGCCCAGCCGACAGACCCTGACACTGGGTGTTTCCAAACCAGGAATACCTGGCCAGGCACCTGGGGCCAGGGTAGAGATGACCGCAGTGGCCATGAAGAAATGTCATAGAGCAGGGGCTTCCTATCCCCTTGTCCCTTTGCCATGTCCTCTGCTAGTGTCCATGTTCTTAGCCACAAAATGAGTGGATAAATATTGCTGTTTTCCAAGTTTTGAAGTGGAGTGAAGAAAGCAGAAGTGTGACATTGCTTGCATCTGGGCACGTGTGCCGTCAGAGAGTGCAGAGTGCGAGCAAAAATAGTGAGGTGAGGGTGGAGGGAGCTGGAGGTGGAGGTGTTGCAAGAGCTGTGCTGTACTGCAAAATGTTCCTGCCACCAACAGTGTTGTTCAGTGATAATGTCTTGGCATGCTACTTTTAGATGCTATTTTGTCCCATTCCTCCTCTCCTTCCCTGTTTTAATTCCAGGATGGATCTGGACAGAGAACATGAAGGCAGAACTGGAGGTGTGTATGATAAGCTGGATCTAAATTAAGCAGATATGAAAGCTTTAATTATGTCAGGCGTTGAAAGGACCAATATATTACTTTCAGTTCTTGAGCATGGTTGGGACACAGACAGGAGAAAATGGGGGAAACATTGGCTGGGTGGTCCAAGGTCAGTGCACAGGAGTGAAGCTTGGCCCTTGGCTCCTCTTCAAACAAGACACCTTCAGCAGAGAAAGTCCCTGGCTTGTTTCCCTTGTCAGCACAGTCAGACCTGTACCATGAGGGGGGAAAAGCCTCGCTCTGCCATGGTCTGTTCCATACCTGCTGGATGTGCACCATCCGCAGGGCTTTGGGCAATGGGGTGCTAGCTGGTCACAGAGACCTGCTGGGCAGGCGGGTCACTAGAAGTTTTGCTGCACCCAGGAGCCTCATTCTGACAAGGTAAATCATGCACCATGCTGGTGGTTTGCTCTCTCCTCACTAGGCATGGCAGGTAGCTCATGGGCACTATATTGTGCTAACTGGAATATTGGGTGGTCCCAGAAGTGCATCTCTGCCGGGAAGCATGTCTTACCAAGGCAGAGTTAACCTCTGGTGACTGCTGGAAGCTCCCATGCTGGGTCACTGCAATGTCAGCAGCCCCAGATCCAGCAACATGCTTTCTCTTTCCTGCTGGCTTAAGATGGTCTTTCTTCTAGGGCAGAGAGAAAAAAACCTTTCCTTTCTGCTTGTATTTATTTATTTTTTAAAACAGAGGGATTTCTGCAAAAAAAGCACATGGGCGCTAATGTGACCCCTCTGTGTTCCTGTGCAGCACAGACCTTCTTATTTCCTGAATAGCTTGCTCTGCACTCAAGTTAACTCACACCCTGGATTTTGTCCAAGTACATTTTGTTTCTTGATATGAGGCCAGGCTTTGCTGAATTGTGGTGCCATTTTCTTCTCCCTGCTCTCCTCCCTGTTTCTCTATTATCATTGTCATTGCGGAGTGTTACTGGCACCCTGCAGCCAAAGGGGGGAGAGCAAAGCCCAGCCCCATGCCTGCTTCTGACAACAGCTGAAGTGAGCGCACTGAAGCTGTGGTGAACGCCTTCTTTAACGAGCCTGTAGGTTGAGCTGTCCTGAGCTTAGCCCAGCACTTAAAGGTATGTCTGAAACCAGCTGAAGCAGAAAACATTTGAACTCTGCACTCTGCCAAATAGCTTCCAGATGTGTAACATGTAGCCTCACTATGGACTCCGACTGTAGCTTTGCCAACATACGTCTGCACATTTCTGGTGCACAGGGAACATGAAAGTAGATCTTTTACAACATCTGCTGCCTTTCCCTAGTTCTCCCTCCCTGTGTCTAGTGGTTCTTTTCCTATATTTCACCCTTCCATTAAAAAAAAAATAAATAAAAAATACAAGGTCTTTTACTGATTTACTAAAACTTCCCTGCGTATTTCATACCTTTTTGTGCTAGCAGTGTGGTAAAAAGGGAAGGAATGAGAGAGACCTTGTTCTTCTGCCTGGAGATCAAGCCAGTGCCTGGGTCCTTTAATGAATTCTGTATTGATTCAGGGCTCAGCTGGGTGCTCTTTTTGCAGACTCAAATCACAAAATGGTTTCAAATTCCACTGAAAAGGGACTTTTGTAAAAAAAGCAGGTATTTATCTTACTGTCACAATAAGAATTATTTCCTTAATTCTGCAGTTACCTGGGCACGAGGAGTGCCAGAACAGGGTTGGGCAGAGGCGAGGGAGAGAGCAGAGCTGCTGGGGATTAGGTTATATAAGAATTTGATAGTATCTCTTCTTTGCAAATAACAAAAATTACTGCTTGTAAGGTCTTACTTTTAAAGTACTGTTTTAGTTAAGAAAAAAGACAATATAAGTTTCCTTTTCTGCTGTTTCCGAACAAAACAGGGCTAATAACCCTATTCATCAGGTTTGCTGTGACTTCTTATCTCTGTCCCTGCAAGTGCTGGTTGTTTTAGGGTCTTACTTTCAAAGTATTTTTTTGGTTAAGAAAAAAGACAATACATCTTTCCTTTTCTGCTGTTCCCAAACAAAACAGGACTAATAACCCTATCCATCAGGTTTGCTATGACTTCTTATCTCTACCCCTGCAAGTGCTGGTTGTTTGCTGAACTTTGTTTCTACACAAAAAAACTCGTGTATTCTTCAAGAAATAATTATCTTCGCAGCTCATGGCTGTGTCAGTCTCATCTGTTCTGGGAAGCTAACCAGACCCAGGCCTGGGATACATTTTGATGAGAGACCACCTGGGAATCACAGAAGCCATCTACATATGCCAGGGAGTTGTGGTCAAGCTCTTGGCACATCATAGACCACAGGAATCTAATGGGTGGAAAGACTTAGTTTGGCCTCATTGTCACTGCTGAGTTGATTGATGGGGCTGAGATGCAGCCATACTGATATACCTATTTCTGCTGTGATGAGCTGGGGCAGACTGTGTGGTATGTAAGAAGCCTGTCAATCAGCTCATAGGACTTTTATGGGCAAAAGTGTCAAATGGAGGATGTCTGTGCGGTGGTGCATATTGCAGAGCTGGAGGAGGGAGACATGGTGAGATGAGAAAAAAGGTGTTTCCTAATCTAGTCTGTCTATAATGAAGACTGCCTGCTTTTGTCTTATTCAGTTTGAAGCAGTAGGTGCAGTAATGTTCACCCGTTGGTAGTGTTTGCAATGAATCTGCCTGGGTGATGCCTGGCCCTGAAGTAACTTACAATTTTGCTGGGGCAATAGCCTGAGAGCTGTAATTCTCACCAGCAGCTCCATTTAGCCAGATGTGCAAGCACGTTCCTGATTTCAGGTACATAAGGAGACTAACTGACATGCTTCACATTAAGTATTTGTGGAGGGACCAGCAAGATGATAGCCATCCTGGCATGGCAGCTAACCTTGCAGGAGTAGTCTCTATCTTGAAGGCTTTTGATGTATGTGGGGGTTCTTTCTGTAGTGCAAGCCTCACTTTCTGCTGCTGTGAACGTATGGACTAGATCTTGTTATGAGCCTCATTTACTCTAGCCTAAATCAAAATCTGTTCAGATTTTATTCCTGTTATCACTGTTTGATTGCTATGTTTTCTAAGTAGTGTGCTTCTTAAATTGGCTTTTCTTCTGATAGAATCACAGAATGGTTTGGGTTGGAAAGGGCCTTAATATTGTCTAGTTCCAACCCTCCTGCCATGGACAGGGACACCTCACACCAGACCATGTTGCCCAAGGCTCTGTCCAACCTGGCCTTGAACACTGCCAGGGATGGAGCATTTGCCACTTCTCTGGGCAACCTGTTCCAGTGCCTCACCACCCTCACAGTAAAGAAGCTCTTCCTTATATCCAACCTGAACTTCCCCTGTTTAAGTTAAAGCCCTTTCCCCTTTGTCCTATCACTGCAGTTCGTGATGAAGAGTGCCTCTCCAGCATAATTAAGACAAAAGATTTCTATGCCACAATCAAAAATGACTAGGGAAAGGCATGAACAAGGTATCGAGGAAACAAGCTTCTGATAACTAAAACAGTGGTCTTAGTTCACCACTCCTCCTTTCTTCCTTGTGTGTAAAAGATAAAGGAAAAAAGAGGCCCCAATATCGGCGACTGCTTCATCTCTTGACATAATTTATGTAACTGTGTGTCAAAACTGAAAAGATCTGTATGAAACAGCTTTGCTTTTACAGAGACTCATTGCTTGGTGGTTTAAATCTTAGAGACAACTTTATGTCGTGAAGCGTCTGGAAGTCTCCTTGGCCCCTTTCCAGCTCAGTGTCCCGTGGAACATCTTCCTCCGAGTGCCCCAGTAAGCGACATTTGACTTCATGACTACAGGACAAAGCAAAGCATCTCAGGTTCAAAGATCCTGGGCTTCTCTTGTAATCCTTGCCTAAGTATTATTTGAACTGGGAAAAAGAATAGGCAAGTAACAACAGTGTCATTTCAATTGCAGAGGATACAGCTTAGTCTAATAAACAGTATCTCTGATACAATCGTTCTGTGTGTTAACACCACCATCTCCTCCAGTGCCCCAGTTGTAGTGTCCCCGTGATAATCACAGTAACTACTGTAAGCACAGTTGAGACTGAACAGAAGATAGTAAAGGAAACCAGACTTGCTTCAGTCTTTTTGTCTGCTCATCCCTTCACTCAATTAGTTTTGGATCTGACGTTTTTCATTCACAAGTCATCTCTTTGATCTACTGCCTCAAGTACACCCTAAGCCACTTCTGTCTTCCTTCTCCAGTTTCTTAGGCCTATATTATTGCTTCCTGGTGGCTCTGATCTCACATTTTGAGCTGCCCCAGGCCTTTCTGATATTCCCAGCGAAACTGCAACAATCCTCTCTCTTCAATCATTCTTGAGTGTAAATTTGATCTCTACATTAGTCTGCCAGCTAAGACTGGACACTGAGTCTTCTCTGGAGACTTCTATACCCCACAGCTGCGTGTGTGTGCTGAGACTGAACAGGGAGATAGTGTAAAAATGGGAGAATACAACTCATTTATAGCTGAAGTGAAACCTTCAGAGCTTTCACAAGTTGAGTATGATGCTGAACACCCCCTACAGCAGACTTTGTGCTTCTCTCCAGCCTCACAGGGCTGACTTCCAAGGTGTCCTGTAAGCTTGAGAAGTTGGTGAGGGTAATAACGCAGGACAGCAAGTCTAGGACCCTTGGCTTTTTGTCTTTTAGTAGCTATAAGAAGTTTTTGGACTGGCAGGAGGTGAGAAGACATTAACATAGAATCATAGCATAGAATTAGCTAGGTTGGAAAAGACCTTTCAGATCATCAAGTCCAACCGTTACCCCAGAACTGACAAGTCCACCACTAAACCATGTCACTAAAGGCCTCATCTACATGATTCCAACTACACTTCGAGGGATGGTGATTCCACCACTTCCCTGGGCAGCCTGTTCCAATGCCTGACCACCCTTTTGGTGAGGAAATTTTTCCTAATATACAATTTAAGCCTCCCCTGGTGTGGCTTGGGGCTGTTACCTCTCAGTTGTTACTTGGGAGAAGAGACCAGCCACCTCTTCTCTTCATCCTCCTTTCAGTAGCTGTACAGAGTGATAATGTGTAAAAAACAAAAATGTCCCACTTGAGTCTTCTCCAGACTAAAGACCCCCAATTCCCTCAGCTGTTCCTCATAAGACTTGTGCTCTAGGCCATTAGCAGAAAGCAAAGTGTGCTCTAACATAGAATCATAGAATAGTTTGGGTTGGAAAGGGCTTTAGTATCATTTAGTTCCAACCCTCCTGCCATGGACAGGGACACCTCACACCAGACCACATTGCCCAAGGCTCTGTCCAGCCTGGCCTTGAACACTGCCAGGGATGGAGCACTTACCACTTCTTTGGGTAAACTGTTCCAGTGCCTCACCGCCCTCACAGTAAAGAACTTCTTCCTTATATCCAACCTGAACTTCCCCTGTTTAAGTTTAAGCCCATTCGCCTGTGTC
Organism: Strigops habroptila; assembly: GCF_004027225.2. NCBI lineage: Eukaryota > Metazoa > Chordata > Aves > Psittaciformes > Psittacidae > Strigops > Strigops habroptila. The sequence goes on along the minus strand of NC_044302.2, from coordinate 78,603,792 downwards.
CTACCACTACAGTCCCTGATGAAGAGTCCCTCTCCGGCATCCTTGTAGGCTCCCTTTAGATACTGGAAGGCTGCTATGAGGTCTCCACGCAGCCTTCTCTTCTCCAGGCTGAACAGCCCCAACTCTCTCAGCCTGTCTTCATATGGGAGGTGCTCCAGGCCCGTTATCATCCTTGTGGCCCTCCTCTGGACTTGCTCCGAAAGCTCCATGTCCTTCTTATGTTGAGGACACCAGAACTGCACACAGTACTCCAAGTGGGGTCTCACGAGAGCAGAGCAGAGAGGCAGGATCACCTCCCTCAACCTGCTGGTCCTGATCCTTTTGATGCAGCCCAGGATACGATTTCCTTTCTGAGCTGCGAGCACACACTGAAGCCAGCTCATGTTCAGTTTCTCTTCAACCAACACCCCCAAGTCCTTCTCCACAGGGCTGCTCTGAATCTCCACCCAGCCTATAGCTGTGCCTGGGGTTGCCCTGACCCGGGCGCAGGGCCTTGCGCTTTGCATTGTTGAACTTCATGAGGCTGGCACTGGCCACCTCTCAAGCGTGTCAAAGTCCCTCTGGATGGCATCCCTTCCCTCCAGCATATCAACTGCACCACATAGCTTAGTGTCATCTCATACTTGCTGAGGGCACATCAATCCCACTGTCCAGGTCACTGACAAAGATGTTGAACAAGATCTGTCCCAGCACTGACCCCTGAGGGACACCACTGACTACTGGTCTCCAGTCGGACACTGAGCCATTGACCACAGCTCTCTGTGTGTGGCCATCGAGCCAGTTCTTTATCCACTGAGTTGTCCATCCATGAAATTGATGTGTCTCCAGTTCAGAGACAAGGATGTTGTGCAGGACATTGCCAAATGCTTTGCACAAGTCCAGGTAGATGACATCAACTGCTTTGCCCCTATACATCAGTGCTGTAGCCCCATCATAGAAGGCCACCAAATTGGTCAGGCAGAATTTCGCCTTAGTGAAGCCATGTTGGCTGTCACCAACCACCTCATTGTTTTTCATGTGCCCCAGCATGGTTTCCAGGAGGATCTGCTCCAAGATTTTGCCAGGCACAAAGGTGAGACTGACTGGTCTGTAGTTCCCTGGGTCTTCCATTTCCCCTTATTGAAAATGGGGGTCATATTTCCCTTTTTCCAGTCATCAGGAACTTCACCTGACTGCCATGATTTTTCAAATATGAAGGACAGTGGCTTAGCAACTTCATTCACCACCTCCTTCTAGACCTGCAGATGGATTTCATCAGGTCCCATGGACTTGTGCACGTTCAGGTTCTTAAGATAGTCTTGAACCTGATCCTCTCCTACACTGGGCCCAAGGTCTTCATTCATCCTCTGTGCTTTCTGCCTTTATCAGCCACTGTCTCGTTCATGAAGGTTCTGGCTAGACTTTCTTTGCCAAGACTCAGTAAGTATTGCTGTTAACTGCTTTTTCAGAGGGTGGACTGTCTGTGTGCCATTCATCTTTGTTATTGGCATCATGGTCAACTGATGTCTGTGGTATAATATCTGTTTCCTTAATGTGTATCATTACACATGATAATTAAATAGATGAAGTATTGCTAATCAGAGGATTTTAATGCAAATGTGATAATGAATCAACATTTTTCATGTTATAATTATACTTTTATTATGTGTTATTATTAAGAATAATTATTTACACTAAAATCTATATTATGTTCATAATCAGTACAGGTTTTTGTGGTTCCGCTGTGGTGGCTGAGGCATTCATGAGTACTGATACCACTTCTTCAGTCCATCCAATTCAGACCAAATGTGGTTATTTTAGACTATATGCTTTCTGTCTCTCCCTGTTTCTGTCTTTGCAGACAACTGTGTGGGGTCCCTGGATCACACTGGCTGTGGGACTCTCTGCAGCAATTTTACCAAGATTGCAAGGGCTGGGCAGTGGAAAGAGACAGCAAGCAGGAGAAACAACTCTGTAGGGCATGCTTATGGACTCAGTGTGGATTGCTTTTTCAATGCAGCTATCGTACCTAGTCTTTCTAGTTCTCATATTCCATAGCCCCACAAAGACTAGTAAGCAGCACAATTTGAATATCAGTGAAAAACAAGACACTTCAATACATGCCAAATATTAATGATCACAAATTTGTTTCCTATTCATATGGAGACTTTACATTTTACTTCGGCTTTTTCATGGCAAGGGGAGAGGTCAGAATAAGATCAATCACAGCCAGTGCATGCAACAAAGAGCTGAACCAAAGCTTTTTTCTTTAGATGGAGTTGGTTTTATGTTTTTCCTGAAGTGGTGGATTATTCCTATTGGGAAGATAATGTTCTGGCACAGCAGGTGGAATTATGACAGACTGCTGACTGACACTACATAGGTCTGAATCTTAACATACTTGTGTGTTGGGGCTTATAAATGTTTTAGGTAACAGGACAGTTAACGCATACAAAATTATGTGCAAAGAGTGAAACTCCTGCACATAAGAAGCAGTCAGCTAGAGGGCTCCTGAGGTTTATGGACACCTACACTTTCAGCTGTTGATTTGCTTTATTATTTGGAAATCACATGTAATTTAATGAGATGACCTCTGTCAATAACTCCATAAATGTATTCAGGCTGATATAAAATATTGTCTACTTCATTATTATTATTATTGCACATATGGAAGGGATTTAGAATCCAAGTTTTTGCAGGTAAGTCCACAGACTACTATTTGGTGACATTCGAAAGCACAATGAGTAAATGCCCAGAACAGATCTGTTCAAGTTGCAGCGTTACATGATTAGGACACATTGAAAGCAGAAATACGTATTTCCTGAAACAGAGAGAAGAAAGAATGCTTAGTAACTATTTAGAGCTGTAACTACAGCAAATGAATGCTGCCCTTGCCTGGACTAGTATCTAACTTAACCCTGAAATGTTTTTACGAGGTCTTGAAGGGAATGTGATAGCATGTTCCAGTTCAAGAGCAGAGCAGTGCAGCCCCTCAGATGATAGGTAAAATAATACATAGCTAAAAGGCATGGAAGGATTTAGTGCAAAAACAACAAGTAACCTAGCTGCCAGGTTATTTGGTCTTAAAAATAAAAGGTTATGATCTTGGGGGGGGGGGGGAAAGGAAAAAAAAAGAAGAGATTGTGGTCTTGAAAACAAACAGAAAAGAACACTCCAAAATAATCCTCACTTCATCCTCTTCATCTTTCAAGCCCTGAAATGCAAAATGCAAATGAAGATTCCAGAACTTCAGCAAGAGAATTTATAAATAGAAAAGCAGAGAGCAAAAGAATTGCCAGAGATTTCAGAGGGGAACATGAAAGGTTTAGAGTGCAAATAAAAAGAACCAGGGAGACCGCACTTCATACATGATCTACACAAATTCTTGAAAAAAATAAAAAGCAATTCAAAGAGAGAGGAGAAAGAATGGGCCATGATGGGTCTTCCTAACCTTAAGAAGGGAGGGAATAGGTGGACAGAGAAACAGCAAAGATGAGTGATTTCTTTGGATCAAAAGGATGAACCATTTTAAATCTTGCCGATCTTTACTTTTGAATTATTTTTATGAACAATATTTTTATGAACAATTTTATTGTCACAATGGTCGGGTACTGCTCCAGTCAAAGGCAATCAAAAGGTGATATTTGTTCATCTGTTCCCGTCCTTCTCCTCAGTTCTGAAGTACCACACAAGAGGAGTATGATATTTTGCTATATCAGCAGAGACTTGATATAAAAGATGGATATACTTTTTCGTATTATTACTTGGTTGTCCTATCAGAACAGATATGTATATATGTATATTTTATGTGTAAATAGACTTTTGCTACGTATCACCGAAGCTTTACTGTGCCTTTTCATCCTCAAGGTTTTTTAATCTATCAGTTACTGGTAGACTCTTTTTCATCTCCTCTTCAGCCTTTACACTGCCCAGTGCCCATTTTTAGAAACAGGACAAAGTCAGAAACAACAGTCCTAAGAGTCCTGCAGGCTCATTGCTGGGGTGTCTCTGTAGTGTAATTGTATAATTTATACAAAAAACCACATTTTCTGCAAATTCCTAGATGTGCTGAGCTTTTGTTTTGTGAAGTTGAAAACTCCAGTCAACTTCTTCAGACATTTTGGAAATACTGAGAAAATACAACCTGTGGATGAGAAAATTTACAGGGTTATGAATCATGCATATGGAGACTGAGATTATGGATTGAACTTGTTGGTATTACCCTCTCAGTTACATGTACTTTAACAAAATAGAATACACACTGAGTACAGTTCTTAGTATATCCAAAAACCTCTAACTCCACAGACTTCTGCATTCAGAAAGCTCCACCTTTCTCCAACTTCCTCTCCAAACTCTTTCACCTGACTTCGTGTCTCCTAAGTCCAAATCCTGCAAAACTAATATTCCAGCCTCTTCTTTTGCAACAAGTAGAAACTCTCAGGCAAAACGACTTAGGCCTGACCTCTTTTGCAATTTAATGCCTTGTAAGGCAGGTTTGAAATGGTTTTTTAGTCTATAGAAAGTAGTTTCATTGCTTCTTCAACTGAATCTAAAAAGAGTGTGGCACATCCAGTGTTTTAATGAGGATTGTAATTGTCTTTGGTGCTGAAATTCCCCTCCTGGCAGCCATTAGGATCTTCTGGCAGATGCTATCAAAATGGCATACTCTACATGTCTAAGGGCTTGATCAGCAATTGCTACATAAAATATTGTATAGCCTCCAGGACATTGTTGCCTTTCCAGAGAATAAATTGGCAGCGACATGCTTGTCCAACTGGCTTCTTCTTAAAGACCTAAAAAAGAAGTTTGCACTGTAAATGAGGTTTCTTGTGACTGGAAGTGAGAGGTTTTAGCTCTGGATGTCAGCTAGCTATAAGATATGAAACAACCAGTTGGAGAACACATGTTTTGGAATATCATTTTTTCCTGACCTCTGCTGGAATGAATAAGTCTCTGTGATATTTCAAATGTGCTTTCAATTGTAAGGTATTTGCCTCCATACATTGTTAGACAAATTTCAGCTAAATCAGTCTTACGTGTTTTCCCAGAATTCAGGCATATGATGTGTATTTATTTCTGATACTTCACAGAAGGCTTTTGTATTTCTGATACTTTGCAAAAGGCTTTTGGTTTTGGTTTTTTTTTTTTTTTTTGGTTGGTTTTTTTTTTTTTTTCAGCAAACGATTGAGAATATTATATGCCTCATTACGTAGGCTTTTTCTTTTTTTTTTTTTTTTCATTTGCAATAAATAGTGTATGGATAATTGCCATTTATTAAGACCTGCGAGAACATTTCAGAATGGGTTATTGCTGTCAAATATATACATTATTCCTGGCTTTGTATTGGTTGTTTCCTAGAATGCAGACTACATGCCTCTCCTTTAGGGCAGAAGAGATACTGAATAGCAGGGCAGCAAAAAGTGTCCTGACACCCATGCTTCTTTTTGTTTTCATTCCCTCTCCTCTCGCCCTACGGCTGGTAATACTTAGCCACAGGATATGAGAAATGAAGTCTGAATATACACTTAAGCATATTTACATACCTGCCCATCGTTTCCTAGATATGCACGTATTGCCTCAAGTACTTCCTCTAGAAATTTTTTATTAGCTGAAGAACACACGTATCTCAGATCTACCCAAACAGCATACATCTCATGAATGTGTGCTTTGTCTCATTAAAAAGAAGGAAAAGGCTTATTCAGGATCAGAAGTACAGAGCCAAGTTCTGAAGAGGCACTGAGGCCCTAACTCCCTTCTTATTCAATCAAATCGCTGTGAATGTCAGCTAATGAGCCTGGTAGACAAAAAGACAAAAAAACCTGCAAATATGGACACTGAAGTGCTAGTATAGAACCAACTAAGAAAAAGCAGAAAGATATTTTGAAGCCACAGGCAATGGCTTTATAAGATGGTTCTTACCTTCACTAGAGAATTTGGTAATTGTGGACTTGGACAATGATCTTCCTGGAGAATATTCCCTGAACTGAGTTTTATACCACAGAATCATAGAATGGTTTGAGTTGGAAGGGAGCTTAAAAATCATTTCATTCTAATCCCTCTGCCATGGGCAGGGACACCTTCCACTAGACCAGGTTGCTCGAAGCTCCATCCAACCACACCTGAACACTTGAACCCTCAGTATATACAATGTAACAGTCATGTTCCCTTCACTGTGTGAAATTTTCACAATAAAATGCGTCAGAAACGGCTCTAGTCCAAATATATAGCTCTTTGGTGGACAGTCCTACCTACTAATAATCACTTTAGTCCTTCATCTTGGGTGGTTGGGGATTTTGGGCTGAAGTTGGTGATTTGAGCCCAAAGTTGTCCCAGCTGATGCCAGCAGGTGTGTAACTGGTTGGCAAATGTGTCCCCTGGAAGAACAGGGTATTTTCTTACCCTTAGCCTTTGCTCTGTCTCACTGATGATATCGGATCTGTAAAAAAAGACCCGAGCACCCTCTTTTGCAGGGTGGAAGAAGAGGGAAGCTGTGTGCCTGGAGCTGGACAAGCCTGCAGAAGCTCCCTGCACAGAGTACATGTTATGCTTAGTTTTAGTACGTGTTCTGGCTAACTATCTGTGCAAGACTGAGACTTGACCCTAACTTAATTTTTGCATTTTGAATTTACTGTAGATCTATATTAGGTTTGCATCTTCCACTACTTGTTGTAACTGTCTGGCAATGCTTAAATTACGAAGACTGCCTCAATAAGCATCCAGCCTGCCTCACCTCCTTTTTACAGCAGCCTGATGATAATCAAACTGTAACGATGGTAGGAGATTCTTGTGCAGGAATACCTGTGTTCTCTTATATGTGCCTTTAATTTAGTCTCTTCATGAAGAAAAAACATTAAAACCTTCAGTCGAACTAATTACAATGTTTGAGAGGCTCGTTTCATGCAGCCATTCTAGAGGGCTTCTTGGGGAACCTGTGGGATATCTGATAGGTAACAACTTTTGGCAGAAGGGGTAAACAAGAGAATCCTTAGAATTAATCTTTTTTTCTTTTAATGTTTAGTCAACTTAATTACATGTCTGCATTACTTTCAGTCTGTTACTCACTGTAAGATAATAGGATAGTATGGATTCCTGAATTGCCAGCCCTGCAAAAGTGTAGCTCATTTATTTTAATGACTGCATCATCTAGCCAATTAACAGGATGGTCAGGCTTTTGTAATGAAGTGCATTAGCTCAAGAATAAGCAAGCGAGAGCTTTTTTCCAAAACAGCAGTCTTTCCCTAAAAAGTATTTCTGTTGTAAAGCTCCTGTTGACTGGTTGGGTGCCAGTTGTTGCTGTGGTCATTGGTGATAGCCTTTCCTTCAGTAAAATGAGATTTACGCAAATACACTTCTATTGTATGTTTCTCTTAAAAAAAACCCTGAACCCCCCCTGTTTGCATAAACAACAATGCAAACACCAAACATTGAGGTAGAGGTGATACCCCTACTCCTTGATTTGATTTCTGTTGGGTCTGGAGGGCCTTTTCTCTTCATCAATTCTGTGGATCTATGTGGTATTTTTCTGCTATAAGGTGAGTACAAGAATGTGGTGAACCAGGCACAGAAGGTGAGTTCAACTGAGACAAGGTAAACTCAACTGAAGCCTTCGCTCAAGGGAACCAAATGACAGGAGAGTAGGACCTGCCTAGCATCTGCAAAGGGAATTACTGGTGCAACTCTGCCGGTGACCACCCTCCTGGGAACATGTCCCATGGCTGCACTTGGTGGACTGAACTGCTGTGGATCAGAGCAGGGCTACGCTTGCTGGGGTGGCTCCGTGTGCTGGACAGCTTTTTGGATACACAGGATGAACACTGTTAGAGCTTTCTGCAAGTGGAAGTGCTTTCTGCAAGTGGAAGTGCTTCCTGCCCTGTTTGCTGTGCTCCTATCATGCACACACTGCGCCAGGGACCAGGGCAGGGGGCACAGCACTACCCAGTCAGCTGGCAAATGGGATGAAAAATTACCAACAGAGCATATCACGCAGCTGTTGCAGAGCTATGAATAGCTACAGTATAGGTAAAGTAAACAGGACTTTTTGTCAGAGCCTTGAGGCTTAAGTATTAGAAATGTCCAGGGTATTGCACAAAACACCTGAGTTGGTCCAGGGCTTCTTAAAGACTACGGTTTTTGGAAGGAGGGAAACCTGAAAATGTATGTTTTCTAAGAGTGTGACAGTGAACCTTGGATTGGCAAACTAACCCAGGACACAGCAAGCTGTCTTCAAAATCTGAGATGAAAGAGCAGATCGCAGGAGAGAGGGCAACTGCAGGACACCATAAGCAGGAGGAGGAGGATACTGGACTCCAGCCCATGGAGAGCGGGAGGCTGCAGAGCAGTGTGAGTACAACTGTAGTTTCCTCCCAGTGAGAAACAGGGCGTTTAAAGACCTCTGCGGCTCTCGTCAGTCAGCAGGAGGCTCCTGCAGCCCGTGGGAGATGCTGCTGAGCAGGCAGGGCTGCCCCGCAGGCAGTGGTTCCACAGCGTCTCGTGTTCCGGGAGGCGGGGTACCGCAGCAAGGGAAACCTCTTTGTGGGGTTATTGGTTAGTTATTCTAAGACGCAGCGAGCACAAGTAACTGTCTCTCCATTTGCTTATAATTGCTGTGTCAAATTATTTATTACATTTAGGCTTGAGACCTCCCAAGCCAAACCTTCCAGTTCTGGGGCAGACATAGCTGCTACAGAGGAAAAGAACAACCATAATTCACTTTACAATTCACATAGTGTTTCTGGAAGACATCGAAGAACTACCTTTATTCCTTCAGGCTCTGCCTGCAAGACTTAAAATGTCTAGCACGTAGTCATGCCTTTGGTTTTCTTGATTCCTATGGAGCCTGGGGTATTTCACATGAATGCAGCTGGGCTCAGAGAGCTAGCAAAAAATGTATCCTGCATAATGCAAGCTAGGTTTAAAAAGATATATGTGTATGCATGTATAAAAGGTGTAATGCAGCCGCGCTTCCTGGTTCTTGCTCTGAAGTCTGGACATCAGAACTAGCGAGTTTGTTTTATCCATCCCCAGAGAGCCCTTGTGCAACTTTTGAGGTATTATGTGCTGAAAGACCTCATTAATGATGCAAACACTTCAGCTGTCATTGACTCATAAAAAAAGCTCAGAACTAGGAAGGTCTGAAGGAAATTGATTTTCTTTAATTCCTTTGTGAAGTGTCATGTGGAATATTGATCACTTTGGTAAGAATGATTTACATATCCCTCAGGCATCTACTGGAAGGCAAACAGGTTTCTATCTGAGGCTTTTTTTCTGTTGTTGTTGAGCCATAGTACTCATCATTTGGATATCAAGACATTCAGGACATTCACTGACCCAAAGGCGACTGAACTATGATTTCTCCTTGGAAGGAGAGGCTGCTTATGTTTAAACTGCTGGAGAATTACTGTTTCATGTCACGTTATGTCATATACAAGTATTTTAATGGCTTTGCAGTGAATAACTAGAAGCATGCTAGATATAGCATGCCCTGTCTTTGAAGAAGGATCAAGGTGACTCAAGGCTCTGTTAGGATCAGTTTTATTAAGCCTCTACTTCTATTCACTACTAAAACTTATTTTGTCACTCTGGAATATATTTTGCAATTAAAATTAGTGATGAGAGAAACTGTAATGGAAAATCCCTGCGGGAAAAAAGATCTGATTTAAAATATGTTTATATTATATTTTTATAAGGAAGTTACAGTTCTGTGTTAGAGGTGAACCTTTCCTACATTTCTTTTCTCCCCAGGCCTCACAGTGAGTGAAGGTAAATTCATGAGTTCATACAGTGCTGGATGCTCTCTGGGTGGAAGGTGGGACAGAACTGTAAAGCATTTTATTTCCTTGGTATCCACAGGGAGTTATTACTTTGGTTCAACACATTATTAGTGAGCATTTGGAAATTACACTGAATGATTCACTGGGAACAAAACAGTAGTAAATAATGCCTGTTTAGACCTGTTGTCGTGTGAGGAACATTTTCACCAGAAGACAGGTTGAGATGTGCCTAAACTAACACATATTTCTAGAAAATTTTAACAAGGTCAACCAGTGTAATTATAAATCAGTAGCCTGTGATATTCACCTTCCCCTGCTCCCAATCACTGTGGCATTTTCACTACCTTGGTCTGCTAGCTTCATTACAAGTCCTGTCTTTGGGAGATTAATCTATTGTGCTATGCATTGAAGCAACAGGAAATGTTTAAAGAGCTTCCACTGTGTGTGTATTATAAAACTGTCGTAAAGAGAAGAGTGCCTGGAGATTGCAGAATAAGAGTCTTCAGGGACAGGGGAGGAGAAGGGTCCAAAGTGAAGAACACTAGTCCTAGTGGTGGGCTCAAATGGATCCAGTCTGGAGCTCTGATGTGGGTTCCTATCCCCTCTGTGTGAAAGAAAGGCACATCCCCCAGAGAAATCTTGAGAAAGTTTGGCTGCAGATCTCATCTACATTCAGCACATTGAACTCTCTCAGCTCAGCAGTGCTATTAACCTTATTCATTATCGCTCTCTAAGTTAATGATGGGTATCTAATCTGCATAGCGATCTTCTCTCGTTTGCCATATTCATCATAACTTCACCTAGGTTGTTATTAAGTAACAGAGGTGAAACATAGGATAATCTCTTTCAAAATAAGATCTATGCCAGTGTCAAAATAGGATCCTAAGGTAGTTGCAATGAATCTGATGCTCAGAAACCTGCTTCTCCCATGGGTGTTTCATGACTTGTCTGTGACCTGCCTAGGGGATCCCACTTGGTCAAACAGAAGGGGCAGGCAGGGCTCTATGGCAAGACCCTGCTCCAGAAGATGTATTAGCAAGGGCATCCTGGCCAGCCATGAGTGCTGTGTGGCTGTGCCTGGGCTCTTCCCTCTTTTATTCCAGTCCTGATATCAAGATATATAATAATACATAATTCAGGATATGATGTATTATGTATTATTATATATAGCATCTCTGAAGAGCCTAATGCATCCTTTCTCCAGGAAGCTCGTTTAACGCAGCTCTCCTTCCCTTCCCTGTGTGGCAGCTGGCTATGATGGGTGACAAGATGTTGGAGGGGCTGCTCTGCAAACTGGTGACATAAGCACAGCAAGAAGCACATTTGCTGTAGGTGTTCTCAGCAGTGCTCGCACCTACCAGGGCCAATACCTCCAGCCCTGGCCTGTGGTAATACCCTTGCAGCACTGCTGGCATTGTGGGCAGGAGCTGAACTAGAGGCTTCCTTCTGTCTGTGGTGTTACTGCCAGCCTTGCCTGCTGAATTCAGCGGCTCCAATAGCTCCATTCCAGGGATCGTTGCTGCATATTTTCAGGGAGGTTTTGCCTTTGACAGGAGGAAGCGTGGTGCTGAGTATAGCAGTGATCTGGCAAACGTACAAAAAAGGAGAAATAAACCAGCTGGGGATTCCTGGCTGCAAATCTGGTGACGGCGGAATGAGCTGCATTTAACAATTAACACAAGATATACTACTCGTCTGCATTTAAATAGTCACTCCAGCTTAACTGCACTTTGGGTATCACCTTGATTTGCTGGATTCAAAATGGCACAGTTACAATTTGAAAATAGTCTGCTAGTTTTTGCTTTAAGCTTAAATCCTGTTCAGACAACACAATGTTTTCCTCTTGCTATTTGATTTTTGTAATGATCTTAAATTATTTTAAATGGATTTTTCTCTCTTAACCTTAATACGTATGCACAAACACACACTACACACAGAGTTCTGCTCTTGTGATAAAGCTATGATGAGTTTCTGATGGCAGTTATTCCCATAGAATGAGACTGAGGTCATAATATTAATGACTTTTCTATAGGTTCAAACAGAAGAAAGGAAACTGAGAAACTAGGTGCAAAGTTCAGTTTCAAATACATGTCTAACAGTGAAAAGCCTATGATAGTTCTCATAAAAACCGGAATGTTTCCTAACTATGCTACATCTTTGTGAACTCCCCTGTTGTTCCTGCTTGACGGAGCACTCCTCTCTTTCTGCCCTGTGGCTGATGTGAGATGTTTCTGTTATCACTGTTCAGTTGCTGCTTACAAAGCAGAAATAAAAGTATGTAAGGGATTTTTAAATTTTTTTTTTTAACTGAACTGAAGCTTTTCAGTGCTTTTCTCTGGTCCAATAAATTGTGTTCTACATGGGAGGGAATCTGGGGCCTGAGAAAAATGGTGGAAGTTTATAAAGAAACATGAATGGCATAGAGAGGATAGCCAGGGAATGACTATTCACTAGGATCTCACAGTCTGAGGCACCCAGTGGAAATACAAGGCAGTAGGTTTAAAACAAAGAGAAGGAAGTCCTTCTTTTCACAATGCATGCTTAAATTGGGGAACTCGTTGTCACAGGATGTTTGGGAGGCCAAAGGTATGAATGGGGTCACAAAAAGGGTTAGTCAAACCCATGGCAGATAGGCCAACGTGAGAGTCTGAGTGTGAGCCACGGCTCAGGAAACACCAAAGCCAGCAGCAGCGGCAGCTGAGGCTGTGTGCTGGGGACATGCTGCTCTCTGCCCTGCCTACCTCCCAGCTCCTGGAGCCTTGCTGATCCCTGGTGCAGGACAGTGCTGCTCCTTACAGTCACCTTAGAAGGTGAAGGGTGGCTGCTAGATCCTGCAACTTAGCCCTGTTAGTGATGAGGTCCAGAGCCTGAGGTCCAGAGCCCGAGGTCCTGCAGTGCTCCTGCAGGAGGGCACCCAGAGGTAAAAATAGAGCCTAGCTGTTTTGCAGTGGTTATGCTCCAAGCTGGCAAACAGTGTTCCCGGTCACAACAAGGATGCAGATTTGCAAGTTTATCATGGCAAATCCAGGTTGAAAAACAAGGGAGAAAGAGGCACTGAGGTAGCAAATAGTCTTTTGGGCTTGTATGTCCTTGGTGTCTCTTCTGAATAATGCACTGGCTGAAGTGGGTGGTAGAAAAGCATATACCTATGTACTCTAGAAAGCCTGGGCTACAGTTATTTCTGGCAGGAAATGTGTTATGAATTGTGGTATCCAGAGGTAGTTTGATAGTGAAATGTGAAAAGAAAAGCAGCACAGTGGTCACTTACCTGCCTCAAGGATCAGAGACCTTCAGGCAAGTATGTGACAGCCTCACTGCTATGAAGAACCCCTAAAATTCTCACTTTGGCAAGTACTAAAAAAGCACAGCAGCTCACAGGCAAGAAGCAAGGAGCTCTGTACATGACATCCTCTGCACTCACAAGTAGCTGCTAGCAATGAGCCCCTCAACTACAGGCCCTTTAGCCAAGCTGTGGAAATCTAGAGGCATAAATCACAAGAAGAAGTGTAAGAAACTGCTCTTCTTACACCAGACATTTGTGTGACATGCACATTTCTCAGACACAGCAGGAAAATATTCTCCAGCTCTCCCTAGAAGTCCTTTAGATTGGGGATCTAACACAGCCAAGCAGCTGTAGAAGCAATTCTTGAATCCTCTTATAAAAAGCAGAAAATGACAAATACAGAATTGAAAGACATTATATTTTTTAAATGTAGGAGAAGTAGGTTTGGTCTATACCATCAAGCTGCATCATGACATGTCTCGCAACTGTTTTTAGAGAATGCAGCTTGTTTTCCAAGGAATTGTGTGTTATGGCCCAAACTCCTTGGTTATCTGTTGGGCTCCTCAAATGCTCTCCTTTTCACACAAGAGTGTCCAAAGGAGCTTTTTAGGACCTAGCCTGAGTTTTCCTCAGATAAGTTGCCTGTTGATGTTGCAGGGCTTCTTGCTTTAGTACAAAAGGTAATGTTGGGACTTGGATGTCTTGGAAGGAAAGTAAAAAACCAATTTAACTAAACAGCTGCGAATGAAATTCTGAAAAAAAAAAAAGTAGTGCCAGGAACTACTCAAAAGTAAATCTCTGTCCTCAGAACAACCCATGGCATAGTTCAGCCTTTCAAACTTTCATTAGTGTTGCTGTCTTTTTGTCCAAACTGAAGTGCTGGTAAATAAAATGCTACCCCATTTAATCAACTGACCTGAAATGCTTTCTTTGAGCCAATGCTTGCTTTCTACTCCAGTTAAAGGAAGAAAGAGCAGAAATAATGAATCTGAGAGCCTTTTTGAAAGGGACTACATCTAAAAACGAAATGAGATTTTTCTCATCTAAAGGTCTGGTAGATAGAGAAAAAAACATTACAGATGCACAGTACATAGCCATCAGAAATAACAGCTTCAGCCTGTACCCCCCAAATGGGTTTCAATACAAAGCTGCCTGTAGAATCATTCATCGGTCTGGTATTTCTGGGGCTAGAGAGGTCATTTTTGTGGACTATAGCTTGATGCTGAGGATGTTTTTCTCACAAATGTATTAACTTCCTGATATGGTGTCTGGCTAGTGTTGAGTGGCTTCAGTATGTGCAAAATTCAGCCTTTTCAGTTTGATAGTTTTGATTGAACATGAGGCAAGGGGTGGTGCAGAGAACCATGCCATAGGTGGTTTGTAGGACAGAGTTTTACTTCTCAGATAGGTTTGTGCGCTTGAAGCTCTGCTAGCATGGAAAGGTAAAGGTCTGCTCTGTCAGTCACAGAAATTTCTTGCAAGTCCAAGCAAAATAAATGTGCTTTATCCTGAAGCACTATATGAGGGCAATATCTACACTGAGGCAGAACTTGGGGTGGCCATTCCCAAAAAGCCCGAAGTAAGATAATTGAAATTTGCTAGGTGCATGGTTTGCTGGCAAAATAAATAATTTGGGGTAAATCTGGGCAAGATTGAAAGTAGTTGCAGAGTTGTTCAATAGTTTTGAATGGAAGAGTTTGTGTGGAAAAGGGTGAAATATTAACAGCAGTGGTGCAACCAGCCTTGGCTGTGAATTTTGCTTGTGTTTAATTTTACAAAAGCAGCTTCCAACTTACACCATTGGAAATGCCCAATATATTTTCCCAGTTCTTGCTTTGCCGAGAGAGCTGATGGTTTGGGGTTTTTTGTTTGGCTTTGGGGTTTTTTGGGGTGTATGGGGTTGTTTAGGCATTTCTGAGTTAACACAGCAACCAGACAAAATCAATTAATCATATGACTTCAAAGCAAACAATGGCACCAGACTCTCCGGAACTTTCAGAAGGACTGCAGAGGTCTGATCTCGAAGTCCTGTTTGAAACAAAAATTCTTAATAGCTTTCATGAACAAAACCCAAGGTTTTGTAGGCACAGACGTAAATTTTCTGTGAAAACAGTTAATAGATTCTGTATGCAAAGTTTGCTGTTGACTCAGCACTTTCAACAGTTTTTAATGGGATTTCTTGGAGCACTCTCTCTAAGCCTTTGAATTAGTTGATCTTCTGAGAATTGCACATTTGCCCTTGTTTTGAACTTCTCAGTCAAATTCTATGAAATGCTAATGGTATGCAGTGCAGAGGGCTTAAAAAAAGGCACCATAACAGCTGCGGAGCTTGTATTTCTGTGAAACATATTTCTTTTAAAATAGTGTTTGCCATTTTCAATATACAGGAAATATGGCCCAGCAATAGCAGGTTTGTGAATAAAGCTGTAAAGGAAAAATCTGTGAGCCCAAGTTGGACAGAACATCTGTAACTTGCTGTTATAGCCTCCTGTTCAATTATCTATTTTAGAGCAACCTGAATAGATAGAGTGCAAGTGAAGTGCGGCAGGAGAACATCTGTGCTACCATAGTGACTATTCAGGACATTTTTATTTGACTGTTAGTTTCAGCTTCCTGGCAAAACACAATTCACGTGTAATTTCTCCAAACATTATTTTTACTGCAATGAATTATATTCCTTATAAAATCCACATTAATCTTTTTCTTTTCCAGAGGAACCCTGGATATTAGGGAAAATCCTGTGTCTTGAAAGAAGGCAAATTTGGTAGGTCATTGTTTTTATGTTTCTTAAAAAATTGAACAGCACTCTAAATGTCAGTTCCCTGATTCATTAGTCGTTCGGGAATGAAGGCTAATGCTTTAATTACAGCTTTGTTCCAAACCCTGATCACAGTGACAGTAGGTGTTTCCTAGTAATTAAACCTTGTTCAGTTGATATGTGAGCACAATGTTCATTAATATTTTTACCTGGTTTTGGTTCATAAGTTGCTTGCAAGGAAGCTTCTCTCCTTAAATTTCTTGTGCTATGATTACTGCGGGGAGTGGGAGGAAGGGACTGACATTAGTGAGGACTTTCAGACTGTGGGGCCGCCTGCGCACTGGTCGTCTTCCCTGTGCAGCCTTCAGGGTCAGTCAGCCTCAGTGCTGGGCGCAAACGGCTTGGAGGGGTGGCAGATCTGAACAGAGCCCTGCTGAAGCCCCAGAGCATGCTCACTAACAATGAGCAGAAAAGGGTTTTTTTAGCATGAGAGATCTCATCTTTTCATGGTAATGTGGGATTTTTGTTCAAAAAGTGCATTTTTCTCCACATGCATTTGAATAGACAATAACAGGAGGTGTGCTGGGGTGGGAGCAAGCAGCTGCTCAGCTCTGAGAGCGCCCACAAGCCTGCAGCGTGAGTGTACAGCCTGCAGTGGCCACTGCCCTGCAAAGGCAAGGAAAACTGGGTATGCTGCCATGCGATTCTTAGCATAAACTGTTGATCTCTAATAGATGTGCTGTTAGATATGCACTAACATGCCCCAGCCAGAGCTGGCTGTGCACAGGGATCACACTGGGTATCCAAACTGGTGATGCTCTGCAGGCTCACAGGAGGTAAAGGCAACAGCCTTGTCTCCATCTCTGAGCTGGGAATGTAGGGTCTGCACAGAGATTTGCTTTTGCATGAAGCTGGTGCCAGGAAAAAAAGCAAAATCCCGGTGACCCCAGGCAGTGTCTTAATAATGAGAGCTGGTTTTGAAAAGTGGGGGAGCAGCTGTTTTGGACTTGTTTTCTAGAGGGACCTTCTTCAGTGGGTATGTGCTGCAGGAGCGAAAGGCTCAAGGTAAGAGGGGAAAACATGTAGGAAGGATGAGCACAAAGAAGTTTCCTCATGGTCTGACAAAATTTTCTGACTTCTTTATTTATTGAAGAGGAGCAAATAGTTCAAGATGTGCGTCTACCCATGAGCTTTCCAAACTCTCACTTTCTTTTTTTTTTTTTTTTTTTGTATTGACCCTTGCTTCACATACCGCCTGCCTATCCTATTGTTCAATGGAAAAATCCTATTAGAGGCATACCAATTACCTAAAAATTAAATCAGATGCTGTCATGCTGCTACTTTTCCACCTCAATTATGCAGCATGGAATTAAAAGTACCTTAGAATAAGACCCTCACTGTTTTATGAACTTCAAATCATGCCAAGAATATTCTACCCAGTGGCCTTTATCTGCACATAATTACAGTCTGAGGCATTGTTAAATCATTTGCTGAGATATTTCTAGTGTTAGTCCATAGTAATCTTAAATACCTAGGGATTTACCAGGGATTAATGCCGTATTTTCAGGGAACAGGAGCTACACATATAAGAATTCTGTGCTCTGATATGTCCAGCAAGCATTGTTATCTTTGATAAATCTGATTTTTTAAATAAAGATTAAAATTGTCTTGTTAGGTATTGTAGAGATAAATTTGTAATTCCTCTTTTAAACTTTTAATAAATTAAGAAATATAACAAAAATGTGTCTGTGTAAAAAAATCCATGCTTTCTTATGCTAAAGCTCACTGTGTATTTTAAGCAATTTCATGATCCTATTAAATGATCACACTTCTGGAGCAAACTTCTTAATAGAATTTAAACTCTGGATTTTTGCTGCATGTTATGTGCAGAAGAGGGCCAGTGAAACTAGTCACGTACATGTCATGGGTCAGTACAGTGGTTTCATTCAGCAAATAACTTGCACCGCAAGTACCATTTCTAGGGAATGGGATGTTACTCCAGGAGCTACTTTCTTCTGGGTTATATGCAGCTGAACATGGATAGCAATATCGGTAGATAGAATTACTAGCATGTGAAAGGTCTTTCTGAAGCAAGTCTGTGGCATTAGCCTTGTTTTTAAGGGTGTTTGGGGGGCTAGATGTACTCTTTGCAAGCTAAGAATAAGAAGTATTTTCAGCTGAAGCTGGCCTGAACCAGGTATGCCATGAGGGCTGCATCAATCACACGCTCCAGGTTAGGGCAAAAGGGCCTATCCAGCTCCCAGTCTGACCTGTTGAATGTGGGACACAGCTCCTAACTGAGTGTTTGTGGCATCTGGCTCATGACTTCACGCTGATCAGAAAAGAACTGATGCTGGTCTTCTATTGAGGTCTATCTGCCTAAAAATTAAGCTGTTGGCAAAATACAGGAAAAAGCATATGAAGTAGAAAAGCATCCTTAACAAACTGAGAAAAAGTACTCCAAAACACAGAAACACTAAAACCATTTCACAGTATTATAGGAATTAAATACAAATAGCCCTTCTGCTCCATATTGTGTGTACAAAAAAAGAGATATTTTTTTCCCTCTGTGCTCAGCAACTGTTATGCAACTGTCCCGGTTATTTTGACATCTAGTAGTTGATGTGAAAGTATATGGTTTTTTTCTAGAACTGGTAGTTGAAGTGGCATGATGCAAGCCAAAGAAGTTTTACAGAAATCATGTGAAAAAGCATTTGGGTTGTTTTCACAGTATTTATTGGGACTGTATCCTGTATCACACAGTTTCCTGGCTTTATTTTATTTTTTTTTCCTTCTTCAATTGTGTGAGTTCCCCTTAGTGATGAATATCTTTCAATCTTGATGCATATTTTTCTCTGTATAATCAAAGGTGTTTCTTTTTATTCTCTTAAAACTATGTTCATTAATGGGGTATAAAACAGTTTTAATGGTGTAATACACTCAGCTCTATAGCTATCATTCAGTAACCTCTATATGCCCACATGGATGAAGGACAATGACTTCCTGTCATCCATAGTAATGTAATTAAATCCTGGAATATACTGGTGAAAAGATCTTGTGTAAGAGCCAACTACCTCTTAGGGACAGTAGTGATGTCTTTTCAGAGTTATTTTTGTCCCTTGATTATACATCTGTCTGTACGCATACACACTCCCTCTTTGAAAGCATGCAAACTGGCTCTGGCCATATTAGCCTGTGCTTAGTTTTGCCTACGGGCTCTCAGATATGGCAGCAATAATGTCTCATTATCTGAAGATGTGGGTCGTAGCTGGAAAACTCCAGAGAGCTACAAATGTTTTGAAAACAATCTCACAATCCCCAATGACACGTGCAAGGAAATTTGACTGCTCTGTGAACCGTGCTCTATAATTTTCCACAAACAAATATCCTTATATTGGAAAAATCTAAGTCCAGATGAGTTCCTCTAGTCAAATCCTTTAGATGCATAACAAAACAATTGAGCCAACAGACATCTTTTAAGTCTTCTTCACTTTCCTTCTTCTGTCTGTCCAGACTAAGAGATCTCCTCAAAGTCAAAATCCTGGCTGATAAATGGAGTAGGAGTGGCAGATGTCTCTCTACCACTCTTCTTCTACTCACTTACTGGAAGTCAGTGAAGCCCCTCTTTCATTCCACCTTTCCTCTTGCTGGCATTTTTGTTGCTGGAACTGCTGCAGATCTACAGGCAGGTAATTAGAATCAGATGTAGTCAAGGTCTTTGTAAGTACAAAAGAAGCAGCTGCATCGCAGAAATAATTAAAAAACCAACCCTCAAACAAAATGCAAACATTGCCCTTCTAGCTTTCCAATACCTCTCAGTTAGGACCAAAGGCAAGGGAGAGACTAGAAATGTATTGAAGGCAATACTTCATTTTCTCCTTTTTAATTCATGGCATTCCACCTTTTGGTGTACATTCATCTCTTTTTCAAGAACTTTCTTTTATACAACCTTTTGTTAACAAGTGGCAGGTGCAAAACAGACAGGAGGTGATTCACTCAATGTGAACCTCCACATGCTCACTTATACTCTGATCAAGTGATGTATAACTCATCTATATATAGCTCAAATGTGAACTCTCTACCGAAGGACACTGTAGATGCCCAAGTTTATGTGCGGAGATTGAAGACGTTAATGACAGATAAATACAGTAGAGGTTACCCAATATACAGGATCTGTCCCCAGCTCACTGTGGCCCTCAGCCACATGTTACCAGACATTAGCTGGGTGAAGTATCCATTTGATTCATCCTTATCTGCCACCTTCCATGGGTATCTGATTTTGGCCCTTATCAGACAGAAGATATTGAGCCAGACAGACCTTTTGGTATGGCCCATTTCAGGTGATGTTATACATTGTACTAGGTAAACCAAATTTTTGCCAACCATATCCTAGGCTACATCAATAGGAGTGTGACCAGCAGGCCGGAGGAGGTGTTCCTGCCCCTCTACTCTGCTCTCATGAGACCCCATTTGGAGTACTGTGTGCAGTTCTGGTGTCCTCAACATAAGAAGGACATGGAGTTTTTGGAGCAAGTCCAGAGGAGGGCCACAAGGATGATAACGGGCCTGGAGCACCTCCCGTTGAAGACAGGCTGAGAAAGTTGGGGCTGTTCAGCCTGGAGAAGAAAAAGCTGTGTGGAGACCTCATAGCAGCCTTCCAGTATCTGAAGAGGGCCTACAAGGATGCCGGAGAGGGACTCTTCATCAGGGACTGTAGTGATAGGACAAGGGGTAATAGGTTCAAACTAAGACAGAGTAAGTTCAGGTTAGATATAAGGAAGAAGTTCTTTACTGTGAGGGTGGTGAGGCACCGGAATGAGTTGCCCAGAGAAGTGGTAAAAGCTCCATCCCCGGTAGTGTTCAAGCCCAGGTTGGACAGAACCTTGAGCAACCTGGTCTTGTGTAAGCTATCCCTGCCAATGGCCGGGAGTTGGGACTAGGTGATCTTAAAGTTCTTTACAACCCTAACCATTCTATGATTCTATGATTCTAAATAGCAGAGGTGGTCTTTTACCCTCTTATTTCAGCAGGCAGCTTTCTCTGGATTTGGACTCCAGACAAAATACAGTGGGGAAAAATGTCCAGAGTCCATTGCAGTGGGGCTGAAAGGAAGGAAAACTCTCTTGGTATTAACTCCTCTTCATTGGTGAGAAAACCTTGCTCTAGTAGGAGAAATGGAGGCTTGGAGGCTTGAAGGCTTGTGTGGTGTCAATGCTGGAAGGCCACAGCTATAAACTGTCGAAGAGCAACTCTGATGCTGCTCAGGAGCCAGGAACCAGCACAGGACCCTTCCAGCCATGCCCAGAGCTCTCGGGCAAAAATAGCAGTGAAGGAACAGGCAGCTTTCCTGCTCACCAGCAGCCTCTGCTGAAATGACAAAGCACTGAGTGATTCCGGGGATGCAGAAGCTGAAGTGTTTGCACACAGACACCTGTCATTCTGCCCAGGCTTAACTTTTCAGAGAAAAGTGCTTAAATAGAAAACATCTGGTGTCACCTGTGTTGAAGGCCAGCTGAGATTTGAGATCCAGTCAGGTAAAATAGACATCTGCTTGAAACAGGTTTCTGGAAACATGGGTGCAAGAAAGGTCATTTTTATGCCTGCCTGACTGATCAGAATACAAAACGGGGATGAAATGTTCTACCCATGGCCTCAGTATAGTGCGATTAGGTTTTCATTTTTATTCAAGGCTCATGTATTGTCTTTCTCTGCCTCGCTTTCAATGGCACACGATCCTCTATTTTTTAATTATTTTACATTTCTTTGAATTTGAATGGTAACTCTCACTCAAAGGGCACTTGCTCTGCCTTGGTTGTCATTTATCCTCAGATACTCAGTTTGTTAGGGGCTGTGCAGAGGCAATGAGCACACTTTGCATTTCCAATATCTGCAAGCAGGAGGATTCAGGGCCATAGCCATATTCATTACTATCACCTGGTGTAACATACAGTGAATGTCATGGGACAGGAGGATGCGCCATGCTCAGACCCCTTGTCAGCATGATGTGGGAAGTGTGGCACACTTCTGAAATGCAGGAGTTTTGGAAATAATGTAAATTGGTGCATTTGTTCAACAGTTAAAGATGAAATATTGTTAAACCTTTGGGTTGATGTCCTTGAAATGCAGGACTTCTTTTTCTGTCATGCTTTAATGCAGTTGCACAGGTCTACAGCAAAACCTACAAGTCCATAGTATTTTGCTTTTCTTAATTACAGTTTATTTCTTATAGTTAAAGTGGTTGAAACACTTCTGCATCACCTTAGTACTGTAGTCTCTAAGACGTTATAGTGGCACTGTGTCTGATCTGGTCACACACCAGAATTTCTGCTCAAAAATCACTCCTTGACAGGATGGTTTTTGTTGTCCTTCCTGGACTCTGTGTTAGTGAGACTTTTTCAAGAGATGGCAGCCTGAGCAGGAGTTCAGACGTGTCTAAAGCCATCCTGTCCATTTTATAGATGCTGCCCAAAGTCAAGGTGGCTTTTCTTCCTGTCTGCTGGCTTGTAAACTTAACATCTTGCCAATAAATTATTCGCAGGCTGTAAGGCCATAAGGAGCACCTATGGCCATTTACTCTTGACCCGCTTTGCAGAGAGGCCATTTAATTTCTCCAGAAGAGGGTTAAAGCATGCAAGTCATCTAGAAAAGCAGGCTATCTCATTTTAAAGGCTAAGTGACTGGAAGCCTACCAATTCTTTCAGTAATCCTGTCTACCTTTCAATTATCTTCACTGCCATGAAGCAGTGTCTTATTGCAAGGTCACATTTATCTATTTTCAGCTCCCACCTGTGAATTTTAAGCCTAGGTAAACCCTTCTCCTTTACCTTTTCTCTGTTCTTCTGGAAGCCCCTGTCTGGGCACAGACTATCTCATAACTTTTCCCACTGCAATGCAATGCAATGCCATCCTTACATGGTACAGAGACCATCTAGTGGGGTGATTTAGGTCAGTTCAGAAGACCACAACCCATTCTTTTCTGCCATTCTGCCAGTCTTTCTGACACCTGCACATTTCCTTGGCAAGAATTTTATCCTGCCACTCTGGTCACCTGGGCCACCGATAATGTCAACTAACATTGGACCAAAGACATTTTCTTGATCGTTTATCTTTTCTCATAGCCCTGCTTCTTGGTATCTTTTCATTAATGTCACAGTCTGGAGAGTTATCACTGAGCCTTTCAGATCCATAGTAAGTAATCACTAATTCCAGAAAATGCAGAATTTTTAGTCAAAATGTTGTGTGATAGTAAGAAAATTATTTGCATCAACAGAGGCTAGTTAAAATATGTATTTTTTAAAAATAAAAGAACAAGTGTTTATACTCTAACTCTTTTTTGATAAAATTCTGAAAAATCTCTGCTAAACTAATGTCAGATTGGAAATTTGCTTTCTCTGTTTTGAAGAAATGGAATTACACTTGAATATATTCCACTTAAAAGTTGGAGATTTTTCTAGTATTTATTTAATAATCAACCTTACTGATACAAACAGACCTCCAACTCTGGCTAAGCTATTTGGTACAGCTGATTTGAAAATACTTAATGTAATTGGAATCTCCATTGCTAGATATATGCTGTTGTTAAAAGCTTCTTCTGCAGCTGTAGCATAGATTTGTTCTCTTCATTTCCTCATTTTTCAGAGGTACATATCTAACTGAATTTGATGCCTGAAAGAGCGTCAGAAATCAGGAGGCAACTTTATCTCAGTGCTAATGGGAAAACTAATGAGAAGAGACTATTTCTGAAAATCGTATTTCCCTCAAAGCTGTAGTCATCAAGCACATCCTTACACTAACCAGGCTTCCCAAGGCGACACAGCTCTGCAGGAGGTCAGCAAAAGGACACTTCAGCCACATCCAGCATGCTCTTCTAGCCAGGTACCCTAAAAAAGCTCATAAAAAAGTAGTATAAAAAGCAAGTCTGAAAATTACAGTGGCAACTTGTCTTAAATGTCCCCGACATATCAGGACGCTCTTAACCCAAAGGCACGGCAATCTGCTTTCCTTTCACTGTCAGAGATTAATTCTTGGGCAACAGTGATTCTGTGTGAAGAAATGATTTGGGGGAGAGGGAAGGCGGCTATGGAGTTTAATTGCCTAAACTACAAAGAAAATTAAAAGAAAAATCCAAAGAGCTTAGCTTTGCATTTCAGAACCATATAATTTTATTTTTCTCTTAAAATCTGTCACATGGAAGTTAACTTGTTTTCTTTTCATGCCAAACTGTAATATGACTGTGACAAAGAGCACTTTGCTTTTTAACAGCACCATGTTATGCTCTGACATTCTTAGACATGAGGGACTCACTCCAGCAAAAGCACTTGCTCTGGTGATGGGTCAGATTATGTCTGCTCCTAGGCTGAGCAAAGCTGAACATGCCATCCAGAGGGACCTTGACACACTTGTGAGGTGGGACAATGCCAACCTTATGAAGTTTAACCAATCCAAGTGTAAGGTCCTACACCTGGGTCGGGGCAATCCCAGGCACTGCTACAGGTTGGGCGGAGAAGATATTCAGAGCAGCCCTGCAGAAAAGGACTTGGGGGTGTTGATTGACGAGAACCTTAACATGAGCCGGCAGTGTGCGCTTGCAGCCCAGAAAGCCAACCGTATCCTGGGCTGCATTAAAAGAAGCGTGACCAGCAGGTCGAAGGAGGTGATCCTGCCCCTCTACTCTGCTCTCGTGAGACCTCACTTGGAGTACTGCGTACAGTTCTGGTGTCCTCAACATAAAAAAGACATGGAGCTGTTGGAGCGAGTCCAGAGGAGGGCCACGAGGATGATAAGAGGGCTGGAGCACCTCCCATATGAAGACAGGCTGAGAGAGTTGGGGCTGTTCAGCCTGGAGAAAAGAAGGCTGCGTGGAGACCTCATAGCAGCCTTCCAGTATCTGAAGGGGGCTTATGAGGATGCTGGGGAGGGACTCTTCCTTAGGGACTGTAGTGGTAGGACAAGGGGTAATGGCTTCAAACTTAAACAGGGGAAGTCTGGATTAGATATAAGGAAGAAGTTCTTTACAGTGAGGGTGGTGAAGCACTGGAATGGGTTGCCCAGGGAGGTTGTGGATGCTCCATCCCTGGCGGTGTTCAAGGCCAGGTTGGACAGAGCCTTGGACCGCGTGATTTAGGGCAAGGTGTCCCTGCCATGGCAGGGGGGTTGGAACTAGATGATCTTAAGGTCCTTTCCAACCCTTACGATTCTATGATTCTATGATTCTATGTGTGTGCCTGAATACGGGGTTTGGCAGCAGTGAGAGTCCGATTTTATTTTTTTTTAACTTTTTTTT
The DNA here is from genome assembly GCF_004027225.2 of Strigops habroptila. Taxonomy (NCBI): domain Eukaryota; kingdom Metazoa; phylum Chordata; class Aves; order Psittaciformes; family Psittacidae; genus Strigops; species Strigops habroptila. The sequence continues at coordinate 78,578,719 of NC_044302.2, read as the reverse complement.
CCTTCCCCCCCCCCCCCCACTTTTTTGCAAGAATTTTTTTTTTTTTTTTTTTCATCAGGTAGGTTGAACTTCCACATTTTATATTTAGATGGGCACCTCACTTGCAAGATTTTTAAAATTAAATAGAAAATAATAGGATTAGTCTCTAATACCCTTATGCACTTTTCATCAAGAACAAACTTGTTTCTTCCGGGCTTCCGATGCAACCAGAATTTAGCAGTATTGCTCCCTTTAATGCTCAGGATAAGGAGTCTGCCACAGCTAGTTCAACAGTTAAGTGCATTAGGCAATGTAATGAATTATTGACGAATGGACGATAGTTTAACACTGGATCAATATGCTAAAGTATTAAAAAAAAAAAAAGTAAAAAAAATCCTAAGTTGAATAGGTCTTCCTTAGTAGAGAGTGTGCTTGGGGCTATTTAGGTTTTCTGTCCTTCACAATATAGAGACCAGACAAATTTGTTAAAGAATTTTATGTGCTTTGCAATTGTTAATTCCTTGAGCATATTTTGGACTCATGCCTATACTTACCTTATACATTTCTGTAAGTATCACATACATCAGCTCTTAAATATGAATTTGGCACTTTTTATAGATGGAGGTTACCTAATTTACAGTAAGCTGATAAATGTTTTAAAGATTACCACTATTACCTACATGAGTGTAACTCAAGTTGGCAGTACTGTTTACAGGTTTCACATAAAAAAAAATAATTGGCTACCTGATTTGGTATGAAATCACTGTTGATTTTTTTCTACTGTGGGGAGGAGGGAAAGCCACTCAGGTTCACATTTCTGATGCAGTGCTAATGGGATAAATCTTGAAACTTTAAGGAATTCCCAAGATGGGACACATAAATTTTATGAGGGTATTTGTAATTCTTCCTCTTCCTCTGCATGTGTGTTTCTGTGTCCATCACATTGAGTTAGTCTAGAGGTTAATTTATTCAGGGCAAAGTTCTAAGAAGCAGTTTAAGCTTATTGATAGCAGGCAATAGCAGGGAGCCGTATGGCAAAGCCTCTTCAGTCAATTAAAGGAAACTGCTGGAGTGAAATTGCATTTCAGTGGAGATTCTTAACTCTTTTTCTCATGTGTTTGCTTACTTTCAGTACTAAAATTTCTCTCTCCACCCACAGCAGAGGGTTTAGGAAACTGAATTGATTTTTTTTTCCACCTTGAAGCACCATGGACATAACAGACCTAATGAATTTAAAATTTCACTTAATTTTTATGTATTTTTGTCTACAGATTGCTTGCTGTCCATGTAAGTATAAAAATGTCTCTCTCCACCTCTGTAAAGAATTGTTTTTTACGGTATTTGGTGGTGATCAAGCACAGAAGAAGCTATGTAAATATAAATATTATAAGATCATTGGTAGGTGAAACGTCTTTCCGCATAATTTGATTAACAGTAACAAAAATCACATAATAATTAAAAAATTATTTATTTGGCACTTGCACAGCTAATAACATCATACTTGATATTACACATTAGGTTTCCTGGCATTAGATAAATCAGTTATTTTCTGGAGCCATCATTTAACCATGCCAAGCAAGAAAAAGTTCCTCCCCTGTGGGTGATTTAAGACTTTAGAAGCACTGGCATAGGCTTCACTCTGTCAAGACTGCTTTCTTGTTTTTTTTTGTTTTTAATAGTTTCATAGACTGTTAATACCATAATTCCACCAAGCAAAATACTAAGAGATTACCTGCGATGGTGACCAGAGCCAGGTTACACCAGAGTTAGAACTGCATGTGTAGCTGCAACTCTCCCTTGGGACATCATGTAATGCTGTAGAAACAGCTGTCTATGTCACAGTTAAATACTTTATATTGATGTGTATTGCCATTCATGAGCTTAGTAAGTATGATCATATATATTTTTCGGTAATTCTAACAGATTTTTATCAAGTATAAACAATGATGTAGGTTGCAGATAGTAAATAAATTTCACGTAGGCTTACAAAATGGGATAGAAAAAAAGTCAGGACATGGAGCAATAAGAGGCCTAATGTCTCTTTCTCCTCCCGCTTAGGCACAGAGACTGTCTGGTGAATATGCAATGCCCACTGTCTGGGCAAAATGCACGATGGCCATCCTGCTGTCCAAGGCACCTGGGCACCTTCACCAGGTGGGACTGCACTTCATGTCAATGGCTATCTCCACTGAAGATAAGAAAAGGATTATTTGGTGCTAAATTTGGCAGATATAGCAATAGCTACAAAGAGCTGAGATGATACTAACCTTCAGAGATTCTAAATAAAAAGATGGACTAAGGCTTTGCAGCAAATAACTTGACAAAGACTTCAGGTTGATGAAAGAGATTGATAAATTTTTTTTTTTTTTTGACTAGGGCTGCTAGAAAGCACAACATAATACAAAAGTTAGTTTGGTAATACGCTTTGTGTTCTGGCTGCACTCCTCAGAGTGACATACCTGCTATCAAGGACAGTTGGGGGAGAAAAGAGCAATCACACAATAGATTGACATCTACTTTTCCAATGGTCCTTTCTACTGAAGCTTTAATAAGTCCCATGAGAGCTCTACCCATGGTCCCCCACCTCTGCATTGGCACCCAGTTTCCCCAGCATCATGGACTTCAGCTGTGCAGGCCACTACCCTTGTAGGTGTCCTGTGGTGCTCAAAGCATGTGAGATGGACCAGTCTCTAGCTCTTTCCCATTTGAATTACAGCTTTCCCAGAGGCTGGATGTGTCAGAATTTTACTACCTGTACTTTATCCTGCATATTTAAGGTCTTCTCTTCTTGGAAGTCAGCAAGGAAGGGCTGAGTCTAGTCTTGGTAGAGATCCACAGCATCTAACTGAGAGAGAGTAGAGGACAAGGTTCTTCTTCTGTTTAAAAAAGCCTGATTACACATGGTCGGGGGTGCTGTGTAACCAAAAAAAGTTCTGATAGGTCAGTCTGCCATAAAATTAGCCTTGTTGGTACCCTAGGGAGCCTTCTATGACTGAAAAGGAGGCCAAAGTAAAATTCATAGATATGAAATTAAGTGTATACTTTATTCTGCAGGGCTTAGGTCTTGCCAGATATGCTTTAGGGAAGAAGGAATTGGTATAATGTTGACGACAGAATTCCTTGAGAAACCAGATGTGAGATAAAAATACTGTCTCAGTTGCTAGTCTGTTGTAGTAGCAAAGTAAAACACTCCAATGATACATAGACTTCTGGTTGAATTTCAAAAATGCTTGTCAAAATCACTCGAGAATGAAAATATTCAGAAGATTAGCAAGTTGAGATGAACCACTGTGTTTATTTTGTTACCCCAGGTTATTCTCCTGTGCCTTCCTGTCATTTGTGGTGTACTTCCTGCAAGCCTATGAGCCTGGTGTTTCCTAGCAGATGTTTATATAAAGTTGGCTGTAATTAAGAAAACTTGAGATGTTTGACTAAACTCTCTGATTTAGATATCAAGTAATTAAGTAATGACTACTCTGTTTGACATGCTTGTGCTGCATAAAACCATGATAAAAGTGTTTGGGGTAAAATGAAGTTAAAACCTATGTGTCTGTAAGGAAGAAGGAGACAGCCTGACAGACAGAGGGAGACAATGTGGGCTCCGTTTTCAGCTGCTGCATGAATGTTCCCAAAACCTGGATTACAAGGCTGACTGGTGGACTTAACCCATCCCAGTGTCTGCTTTTGAGAAGCTGCCCTGACTACTGAAAGTTAGGTGCTGTGTAGATGGCTCTGTGGGTCAGAAATAAGAGCAAACTCATGTTTCTTCGCTCATTGACCAACAAATCTTTAAGAGTATCAGCAGTAGCAGAAATGCCAGCTACAGCAGACTTCATTCAGAGTCAGCATGTTTGGATCTCTTTAGAGGCTGATGGGCGTTGAAAGAGTGGGAGGAAAATCTAGCTCTTGCGTTTAATGGCAGATGTCATTAAGCCAAATTACTTAGGAGAAGTGAGGAATGGCAAAGAAGGGGAGACAACCATGGGAAGAGGAACCTGGGCACACCTCTGTTCCCCACAGTAATGCTCTGCACAGGATGCTGTGGCTTGCTTGTCCCCCTCAGTATGCAGCAGTCCTGTTCCTGCAGCTCCCTGGCCCAGCCCAGTTGTCCAGCCAGGCTCATGTCACCCCTCCTTCCTGAGAAAAGATCTTGTCTCCACCCTTGTAATAAGTCTGGTTTTCTAAGCTTACAGGTTTTTATATTATGGAAAGCAAAAGATAATGTACTTTTGTGAGTGTTGGGAAATAGCTGGAGACAAGTTAAAAAATTGAGGAGAAAACTGATCCTTGTAATTTATAGAATCATAGAATCATAGAATCGTAAGGGTTGGAAAGGACCTTAAGATCATCTAGTTCCAACCCCCCTGCCATGGGCAGGAACACCTTGCCCTAAACCATGTGGCTCAAGGCTCTGTCCAACCTGGCCTTGAACACTGCCAGGGATGGAGCATCCACAACCTCCCTGGGCAACCCATTCCAGTGCCTCACCACCCTCACTGTAAAGAACTTCTTCCTTATATCTAATCTAAACTTCCTCTGTTTAAGTTTGAACCCATTACCCCTTGTCCTACCACTACAGTCCCTAAGGAAGAGTCCCTCCCCAGCATCCTTGTAGACCCCCTTCAGATACTGGAAGGCTGCTATGAGGTCACCACGCAGCCTTCTCTTCTCCAGGCTGAACAGCCCCAACTTTCTCAGCCTGTCTTCATATGGGAGGTGCTCCAGCCCTCTTATCATCCTCGTGGCCCTCCTCTGGACTCGCTCCAACAGCTCCATGTCCTTTTTATGTTGAGGACACCAGAACTGTACGCAGTACTCCAAGTGGGGTCTCACAAGAGCAGAGTAGAGGGGCAGGATCACCTCCTTCGACCTGCTGGCCACGCTTCTTTTGATGCAGCCCAGGATACGGCTGGCTTTCTGGGCTGCAAGCGCACACTGCCGGCTCATGTTAAGCTTCTCGTCAACCAACACCCCCAAGTCCTTTTCTGCAGGGCTGCTCTGAATCTCTTCTCTGCCCAGCCTGTAGCAGTGCCTGGGGTTGCCCCAACCCAGGTGTAGGACCTTGCACTTGCCTTGGTTAAACTTCATAAGGTTGGCATCGGCCCACCTCACAAGCGTGTCAAGGTCCCTCTGGATGGCATCCCTTCCCTCCAGCGTATCAACCGAACCACACAGCTTGGTGTCGTCGGCAAACTTGCTGAGGGTGCACTCAATCCCACTGTCCATGTCACCGACAAAGATGTTGAACAGGACCGGTCTCAACACCGATCCCTGAGGGATCTCCAACACATTTAAACGATAGTGAAATGTGCTGTTCTTCTTTGGTCCTGGAATGATTCTCTTAATTTCACAGATCTACGTACCTCCTGTAAATAATCTGTCTTCGTTTATTTTTGAGGGTACCATGTTGAACAAATATTTGTTAGGGTCACAGTCAGTGGGCTCCTTCCTCTGCTCTTCAAAACTGAATTTCTGGACAAAAAGGTCCTTACTGTGTATGGGTACATAGCCTTGATGACAAAGTGCAGGAGTTTTTGCAAAGACTAACAGCTGATTAAATGTTTTAATTTAAACTGTCATTTATTTATTTAATGCACCAGTAAAAGCTTACTGATGTTCAGTGTGAATTGCTCTGTTAATAGCAATTGTGATAGTTTTCACTTACACTAAAATATAGCCTTCTTACTTAATTTTGTTACCTTTTTTTTTTTTTTTTTTTTTTTTGTTACTCTTTATAAAGGTTTTAAATGTAATTAAATAAATGTAGCGGTAAAAACATGACTGACCTGCAAATTGGTTTAGCTGCTCTAGTATTACCAATGGAGAAAAATAAGATTTCTGTTAAGAAATCAATGAAATGTTCCTTTAGCTGTGAAAGAAACCAGTGTATCACTGTTGTTTTCAGGCCACCCCAGGCAACCCTGTTCACAAACAGTGATGATGATACTATTGCTGATGGCAGACGCCTCTCTTTACTAGAGCTGAGGCAGGGTGTGAGCTGACTTCTCTGGGCTGACATGGTGAAAAAAAAATCCTTGTACTATTTAACATTAAACCAGTCCCTTTTATTTAAGCACTCACAATGCTTTACAAGCCTTAGCTAATGAAGCCTTACAACACCCTGCAGTGCGCTGGAGGAAAGTGCTGTATGGGATTATTAGATTGAAGCACTGCCAGCTGGCAGGGAGTCCTGCGAGAGTCCTCCCGCTGCTCCACCATGCACACGAAAGACCTGCTCCGAGATCTGCTTGGCTACTCTCCATATCAAAAGTAGACAGGAAGATCTCTCTGAAGGTGCGGAGGGGACGTATCAGTTGTCGTGTGTTTAATAATAACATTGAGATATGATTCCTTTTTTGTAAAAATAAACTGACTCCTCACTAAGGCAGTTACGAAATGCTGTAACTGCGCTTGGCATTGCAGCACTGCCCTTCCACGCAGGCTCCTTAGGCCTCTGTTCAACTCCTCTTCTTTCATCTTTTGCTTCTCCTTCTGCATTTTTTGCAGGTTACCAGAAATGAAACAGAATGGTTGGAAAAAAAAAAATGAATCTTTAGTCTTTCCCCTTGTAAAGACTGTGCTGGGTTAGGGCAGTGTGGTGGGCAGTGAGTTTACCAGCATAACACAGGCCAGACCTGACAACACAGTGGTGTGAAATTGTAGTTTGGTAGTCAGCATCAGCAGGGACCAGGTAAGCATGCAGAAGGTACACATAACAACAAGAAAGGTAATAGTTTAGCTGGAAAGTATGCACCAAAAAAAAGCGGTACTAGTTGCCAAAAAATTCACTACCCAGGAATGTGAGTATTAAAAAAATGAATGTTTCAAACCTGTTAGAAAAAGTAAGTTGGGGAATAAAAAGACTTAGAACTGCCTAATTGTCCCACAATGTTCACGTACTGTGTGCATGCAGCAGCAGAGGCATGCTCATGCCCACAGGCAGAAGCCCAAGGTACTGACCCTGCAGCAGGCTGTGGGAAAGCTCCAGAGTGGGCTGGCCAGAGGGGTGGCCTCAGGTCCAGCAAGCTTGGTCTGGCTCCTGTCACCCACCCTGACAGCTGGCTGAAAAGGGAAAAATAAAAGGACAAAAAGGAAAAAACCCAGCCCACTGAGCCTCATTAAGTTACCCAGCAGCTCTCAGCAATAACAAGTTGAATAGCCACAGTTAATAGATGCTTCTGTGCACCTGGTGCAGCTGGTTCACCTAGCTTATTTTAATCTCAGTAGGGCTTTTCTCAGACTTTTTGGGGCAGGGCATCCCAACCTTATTGATAGGAGGGAAAGTTCTTGTGCTCTTCATTTTTCACAAGCTGCCTGGGCTTGCTTTAGATATAACAATGCTGATGGGTTTTTTTGCAGCAAGCAGTGTGTGTTTGAGTCACACAGGATGCTTTGCTTCTTTTATTCAGGGTTTCAAATAGACACACTGTTTACAACTATCATTGGAAGGAATAATCCTTTCAGCATAATCTAACATTCAATTTCTTTATATTCACTGTAAGCCTGGAACATCACGATCAAATTGTGAAAGGGTCATAAACTCTTGCTCAACTTATATTTATTTTATTAGAGCAGGACACTTCGAAGAGATGATTTTAATAGATTTTTTTTAGGGTTTTCAGTTAAGCATATTTTTGTGAAACAAGTCAAAGAATTCAAACACTTGGGTTTTTTTATTACAGTTTCTCAGTTGAGTTTCTAGTGGTTCAATATAAATATCTGAAAATGAAAGTGTACTCTCTATTTTTTTTGTAACAGCTCTTGAAAGGGTACTTTGATTCAATGCTAACAGTGTTTTCTGAGTTATCCCTCTTTCTTGTGTATGTTTCCTATCTCCTTATTAATTATTGTACATTAATTCTGTCTTCAGTGCTGCCGGGAATAACTTTTAAGGCAATTTTTGTTCTAGACCTAATTTCTGTAGGAGGCCTTTCCTGCTTCTTAGCCATTGCCTTTGTTGCCTTCACCCCTTCTTTAGTGACTGCATATACACAAGTACAGAACATGGTCTTTTGAGACTCAGTCATGATGCATAGATTTTACATGGCTTTGATTAAGCTCTATAGATGTGTATATGGCTGTATTCAGTCTTACATATCAAACAGACACATGCCAGCTGCCAAGAAGCCATCGCAGCTACCTCCTTCCTTGGGAGTGAAAGTCCCCTGGCAGCTGGGTGTTGTGGCAGCCTATGTGGGTTTTTGCCTTCTGCATGGGTCGTTGCTGCTAGTTGAACAGGTCAGCCACTGCTGCCCGTCTCTTTCTGTGAAATGGTGGCAGAACCTCCTACTTGATCAAAACAGACTGTGCCTTCCTGCTGTGCTCAGTATTCTCCCAGTTGGAAGGGCTTGATTCCACCAGAAATGCACAAGGGAATCTGTAGGAAACCACATCATTCTCTCCCTTGTGCTTTTTATGCAAAATCCAGCCATAATTGCACACTTTGTGCTTGTAGGGCTTTATATTTCATATGTCTGCAGAGGACAAATGGCATCTTGTTTTGCTGTCTGGTAAGAACTCAGAAATACAGCCAAAGAGGAATATAACATAGTCCTGCTTTCTAAGTTTGTATCCCTGCTCTCACAGCAGTCCTTGCTGTTCCCTTTTCTACGGCTAAAACATCTCTGAATGTGACAAAACACAGTGATTAGTTTACAGACATAATTGTCAGTCAAAGGCATCTTGAGCATCAGGCAGAGCAAAGTTGATATCTGCTATTTGCATCTGCTGGATACATCTTGGATCTGTTATTTCTGTTTACGTTCAAGACTGTATTGAGATTGATTTAGAAGGTGATACTGCTTTATATTAATCACTGCAAACCTCACAGAATACAGCATTCTTTTGACAGTAAGTGAAAGATGCTGATTTTGAGGCATGCCAGTGGCATAGAAGTGCACGCATCGGTTCTGAACACAGACCAGTTTTTCCAGAGTTGCCTTTTGGAAGCTCTTGCTGTGGATTTAGGGTCTAGAGCAAGCCAGTGAAAGCGTAACTCCAAGCTGTGTTTGGGTAAGGGTGGGGAAAGGAGAAGGAAGAGAGAGGCAAAGCTTGGAAGCAAGGCTTTCATTACTCAGCATGACACATACCCCACTTGCAGCCTGGGTCACAACCTGGGGCTTCAGCACTCTTCACAGTGGGAGCTGAAATGCAAGAAGGGCTATGCTGGAACTCCTTCAGGTGAAAACCGCTGCTCTTTTCCAAGCCGTAACTAACAAGAAAAGGATTCTAGTGGCTTCAGGAAACATTCCTCCTTAAGGAGGGCATATAAAAGCAATTTCAAGGGATGAAGACAAGCAACTGAAAGGTGAAGAAGAGCTAGGAGGTTTATTAAAGGAGATATATGTAAGGGGATTGTGTGGGAAGCAGTGTCACCCCACTACCAGAGAGATATCTAAACTAAAATATGCCCCAGGAAATCTCTAGATGAGACGGATATAAACTGCTTAATTGCAGGACCGTACACAAGTTTCTGTTGATTATCATTTTAATTAGCAGCAACAGAAGAAAATCTTCTCGGCCATACAGTAAAACTTGGAGGAGATCCTGTGGAGATAGCTTTGAACACATAGCTGAAAGCGTTTTGAAGTTAGCTACCATCAGTGCCTTGGATCTAAGTCTTATTTTGCATATCTAAATTTAGTTACGAGCTGCTCCTCTAAATGTTTCTACTGCCTGACAAGCCACAGATGAGGGCTTCTCTTTTTTCAAGCTCAGAAAGGAGAAAGATAGACATCTGGGACCAGATAGGGGCTGTGGATGTAGAACAGATTTAGATCCATAAGGAACATGCACCCTAACAGGGGCACTTGGTGATATATACACAATATGGCCTCTGATTCAGGGCATGTAGTTGTAACTGTCATTCAAATACTGATGGAAACAAACTCTGGAAATGCGTGGAAAGTATCTTATGAATGCTCTAGTGAATTCCTTGTGAATGCTCTATCCCTGGTAAGTGAATGCTCCACCCCTAGCAGTGTCCAAGGCCAGGTTGGAAAGGCCCTGAGCAGCCTGGTCTAGTGTCCCTCCCAATGCAGGCAGGTTGCAACTAGTAGATCTTAAGGTCCCTTCCAACCCTAACTATTCTATGATTCTATGAAATAGGGCTTCTGGGCCATACAGTTTCCAGGTGTCCTTGACTCTCTGCTTGAAGTTGACCTGACTTCTTAATGACTGAATGTGAGTGAGGATGCACGTTCAACCTTTGGTGTTGAGCTCAGCCATGTAGATGCATGCAGATATTCAGCTAGAGCTATGTCCTTACAGTTACCAGAAGATCCTGAATTCTGCCCCTGACCACGTCTGTGCTGTCACACCATGTGCTGGTTGCAGTGACACAATGCCAGCACCACATATGTGCTTGGATGGCCAGGTGGATCTGGTGGCGATCCCATGCCTAAGTCAAGTCGTTAACGACCAGAGGCCTTTGATCTGTTTACTGTGGAAAACCTATGCTCACAGAGAGTGTTTACCAGCCAATGAATTCAGAAACAGTTAAAATACCGTAACTGGAGCATACAATCAGACAGAAGTGTCAGTGAATGAAAACTCTGTGCTTATTATACCTGTGGATTTTTTTTTTTTTTTTTTTTTTTTGCCATTGTTAAGGAGAGAGAAATAAAGTGACGGGTATGGGCTTGCTAGAAATATATTAGCATTGGCTATTAGATGTTTTTTTGTTGTTTTGAAAATGTAACACTGTCCCACTGCAAACATCTGCTGGCTGCATATCTCCCTGAAGGGCTATGTCTCTTATAGCAGTTCAGATTCCTTAAAAAGTGCTGGAAGAACCACTGGAGAAAATGCAGCTCACTCTTACACAAAAGGTAGTGGCCTATGACCTTAGTGTTGAAGGGATGTGCTCACAGAGGGACTGTGTAAAGGTCAGAAGTAAGCTCTCTGCTGAGCCGCAGCAGCTGGTTTAGTCACTAGGACAGGCTCTTTCTGCAACCAGACTCTTTTCCATAAAGTGACCACAGCAGAAAAAACCCCAAGATTACTCAAAGGAGTCAGTAAGAAAAAAAGGTGGTTTACTTGCAAGTTGCAAGAAGTGTAGGAAAGTTGGAAAAATGCCATAGTTGGCTGTCTTACTAAGAGTGGGTAACAGTGTTGTGTGAGTGGGTGCTTGAGGGTTGCTAAAGGCACCTCTGGCAGAAGAACTACCCTCCAACACGCAGGCAAAGAGCTGTGACCCACACCCTGACAGCAGCCAGGGAAAGGTCCTGTATGCCTGTACCACCCATGGCAAGCAGAGCTGATATTGTCCTAAACCTGCTTCCCTGCAATGGTAGAAATTGTAACTGAGAATAAGGAGGCTTCAAGTGGGAGGAGAGAAGCTGAGACTTAGCTTGGGAGAAAAATATGGAGCCAAGAGAGGAAGAAAAAGCAATACAAGTTCAGTTTATCAGTTTGTTCACTTGTTTTGTCATCTGTTCTCCATTCTAGACCTATTTACTACAAAGGCTGTATTAGACTGCTCTACACATAGGCTCCACTCTTAATTGACTTACTGATGCCCAAAGAAACAGCTAGAACATCATTGGTGTATGTATGGATTGTTTAAATAGGCTTATGTTTAAAGACTGAACTAGGGTTGGGACTTATGAAAAGAAGAACAGGAGGGAAAGGATTCAGTCTCAGTGGTGGTGTAGTACCTCAGAGAAGGAGATAGTCAGAAGTCAGTTCTCGTAACTGAGAAGGTGCAGTCATGTCTTCCTAAAAATATGGTCACAAAGTAGGAAGCTAAAAGGTTTAAACCCCTCCTCCCCAAACCAATAGGTGGATAAAGGGGGAAAAAAATCCAGGGAAAGCTGGCTCAAACAGAGATCCTGTAAGGAGAAGTCATGTGAGGGTTTCCCAGGAGTGGCTTTTGGGTAAGTCCCAGGCTGGGGATACAGCCAAGCTAGACCACTGCTGACAAAGACCTGCAATGTTATATCTTTCCAGGATAAGGCATAAAATGGGCAGATGGCCGTGGCTTGCTTCCTTGTGGTCTGGCCTGGATCCATGAAAGGTTAGTCTAGTAAAAACAGCTGCAGGGAAAGTTGGCTTCTGGGTCCCTTGGGGCAAAAATATTCACTGAGGCCTATGAAGGGAGAGCAGAGCCTGATTAATGGATGAAGAAGGAATGGGCTAACTGCAAGCTATTCAGCCAAGCCCCAAATTACTGGTGCTTATTGGAAAAAAGGAGATTCTCATTTTTCTGTTTTGTCTGATCTGCCTCATATTATATTGTATAGACACCAGAATACTATCTAGGGTCTAGCCTTCCATTTTAAAGTGTTTTAATAGTTTGTCTGTAAGACAAATCATGCATTCTCCGCCTCACTGAGAATAAAAGAGCATAGCTAGCTCCTGGAGAAGAAACATCGTTCCTCTCTCTGGTGGAGCCTTGGCTTGTGGGGTCATGTCCCAGATACTAATGTGTCAGATCCATCTGGCATCCATGGATTTGGCACAATATTCCCCCAGAGGCAGATCAGAGGAAGGTCTTCTGTTTGAAACGGCTTACCAAGAGGTTTGGTCTACAGGCTGGGAGTGGATGGCTGATATGATAACGCTTACCATGCATTTTTGCTTTCAAGATCCAGAGTCACTGGTTTAGGTATAGCCCAGGGCCACCCACTTGCTGGCAGAATGACGGAGCTGGTTTGCAAGGCTGTGGTCCTTAACGAACTAAGGTAATTGGGGAAAATGGTGACGGTTTCCATAACACATACAGCTCCTGAACAAAAAGCTTCAAGCAGAGCTTCATGCTTCATGCTTGATTGCTTCCAGCTAGGGAAGTTGAAGGCTATTGCTACCCAGAATACTACAATACTACAATACTGCTTTGCAATGGTTGCAGGGAAGGGGAAAGACTTTGTCCATCCTATGAGTGCTCACCCCCTTTTCCTTCCCATGAGAAAAATGAGTTTTGGAGGACCAGGAGGCAGATACAGTTTCCAGAAGTAACATCTTATACATATTTTTCAAGACTTAAAGTGATCACTTATCTGAAGCAAAGGTTACAGCAGAACCGTTAGCTTAAAGCAATTCAGCCCAACCACAATATATGTGATCCTGCCAAAGTGTGGGAAGAGCTTGGAATAAACCTGAGACTGTTGTCCTTAGAAAGGAAAGCTTTCAAAGCATGGACACAGATTTCATAGGACTGAGAAACACAGCTTTGTATAGAATAAAAAAATCATGCTGGCAGATACTACTTGACATCGTCATTGTCTGGTGCTGTCTCCAGGTAGGGCAGGAGGAGGGTGTTGTCTGCTCTCTGGCAGGTCAAGTGTCCTTTGGGAGGTTGTCAGGGAACAGGCAGTTACTTCTTCATTTCCTTCTCTGTAGTTCTTGGAGAAAGCGTGGGGGCATACCCTTTGGGGCCTTCAACATAGTTCTCAGACAATGGAAAAAAAATGAAAGGCTTATTAAAATGGAGTTGAGAGCTTAACGCACAACCTCCACAGACCTGGAGCAAATCATTAATTCTCTCTGGTGGGAGAGTTGCAGGAGCTGGGCTTGCTGAAAGCCAGGTAGGAGTGAACGTGGATGGTAAGGAGGGTTGTACAGGGGCATGTTGCCTAAATGGAGCTTTTGGCATATCCTCACAATCTGTAAGGTGGACTGGAAAATCCTTCTACCTCGATTGTAGGCAGCTGGAGAGTGTTACCTTGCTGGTACATGTTAACCTCTGTCAAATGCATTTTGATTTTTTTATTGCAGTTCCTTAGGGACACTTTTATGAACATACTGATGGGCTTTGTTTAGAGGAAAAAGAAACAGTTCTTGGAGGGTCTGTAAAAAACAGTGTATATACAAGTGTCTGTATATACATATGTATGTATATATATGCATAGTTCCTCATTTAGCAGATGGAGTTAAGATGGAAAAAACTAATTTTGAATCTACGAACCTTGAAAAGCTTTCCAAAGACATATTAATGCAGAGCCAAAACATGAGGCTCTGACCTAGGCTGGTTTATACATATGAGCAAAAATATTTACTCAGCTAGTAAGTATTTGATTAACCTTTGTTTATTGCTTCAAGATGAGAGACAGTTAAAATACAGGAACTTGTGCATTATATTTTTGCTTTTTGGCTGATGTTCACTTCCTCCATAGAAAAAAAAAAAAAAAAGTTGTATGGTTACAAGAATGTATTTTTTCCTCATCTCAAAGTACGTATTTCAAAGTCTAGAGCTGAACTTAGGAGAAATGTACCTATTCTTTTTTGTTCATTTGTTTAAAGTTAAAGCAGAAGACAGTTATCAGCAACGTCAGAACATGTATCACGTACTCCCATGATGCAGCAACATGCACATACAGGCAAAACCATGTGCAAAGATTCTGCTTTCTGAGTTGGAGAGAGACCTGGATTTTTTATTTGTAACCTGAAACTAAGCAATGTCAAACACTGAGTATTTTTAGGCACTTTCTGTTTTGAAGGCTTTAGTTTACAAGATGTTTTATACTTTAAACTCACTTTTTTCAAAGGGAGAACACAAACCCATTTTTACGCTGTGCATTGCTGCTAACAAGACCCATCTTCCACAGCCCTCCGCCTGCCTAGCACGGGTCAACAAAGTGGTTCTGCATGTACCAGTGGCCCTGGCACGTGCCAGTTTAAGAAAGCTGACATGAAGTCACCCATTTTTTTCTTGCTATGTAATCCAGATTAGGAACTCTTCTGTCTTGAATAATCTGATGTTGTAATATGGTGCATGCTGCTGGCTGCCTGAACCATAGGGACTGAGAAGAGGATGGTCAGAAGGAGGCTTTACCAACTGAACTCTGCTGGGAGCTAGAGCTCGTATTAGGGAGGGGATTAAGAAAAGCGATAATTGCTATGTGCAATTACCGCTGGAAGGACTCGAACATCCTTTGTGACAAAGTAGAACAAGACCTTTCATTTGGGTGTGAATATAGTGGGGTGTGACCAACAAAAGAAACCTCAGCAGTTTAATTAATTTTCAGTTTGTTGTGTTGGGTTTCTGTTTTGATAAAATACTTGTGCTCTGTAGGAATAGACCAAATTAGATAGTTTGCATGCCTTTATAATTTGTCATTTGAGAGTTCACTTTTGAATAAGGATTGCCAAGGAAAGAGCACTCTGACACAGTCCCATATGCCCTGGTCAGGAACATGTTTTGTTGGTGTAAATTGTTTGGCAGATAGGGCCAGGAAGAGTCTGTCTCAGGCACATTTTGAGGCACAGGCTTTGCTTAGATCTAGTATCCTATCAGGATGTGGAAATGACCTAAGGTTGTCTTTTCTGTCTTTGCAGAGCTGCATCTGTAAAATAGCATCTGTTAGAAGGTGCTTTAGACAAAAATGTGAACACAACCATGTATAGCAGGAGGAGATCATTAATAGCAGCTGTGGTGACCTTTCAGGAGGAATTTCCACAGCCATGTGTCTATCCTTGACAAACTCCCAATCCCCTGGCAATCAAAAAGGTGGTCCCAGGCAGCTTTTTGCAAAGTAGTCAGCGGTGGCTACTCCCAGTTTCCACTGCGAGTGCTCATTTCCACCCAGGGGAGCAGCTCTGAAGACCTCTCCTTGCAAGATTCAGGTTGAGAAGAAAGCCATATGTTGCACCACTGAGTTATTTAGCAAATGTCAGTCCTTTCTTGAGTTTCCTGGTTCAAATGAACTCTCTAAAAAACTGGATCTGTAGGTTTATTTTCTAAGTTGGGTCAGCTTCCCTGACGGCATCAGAGCCCAGCCCTACGGACAGCAGTGGTGATGCAGGTAGGGGCCAGGCAGGACTACCCACAGCCTCATGCTCTACTGCTCTGCGTGAAGGACATTGTGTCTTTCTTGTGCCCATGGCTAGGCTATTATTAAGACATTATTTGTGTTTGTTATTCTTGCTGGTTAGCTACAACCAAGTCATTTCTTAGATGGCCAAAATCGCCCCATGGGGCATAATTTGATATTTGAGGGAGTGCTTCAAACCCTGTAAGTTTTCAGAACGATTATACCTGGTATGGTCCTCATTACCTGGAAAACCCACTGCTTGGTGAAGGCGGGTATTTTTCAGTAGCTCTGCTTTGCAGGAGAGGAACTGAAGCACAAAGAAATGCTGTGAATTACCTAACACTGCGAAGTGATTTAGTGAGAAGCCTTGGATTTTATTTTGGCTTTTTTGATTCTATTCCACTGCCAACATAGCCAAAGATTTCTACATTTCCAGAAAGAAATGTATTGCTTTGGGCTGAGCAAAACCCTGGAACACAAATCTATTAAGACCCCTGGGCTGTATGATGGAGCAGTGTGTATTTTCTGTTACATTTGCAATTAATAATAATTATAATAATTTTGTTCCTTATATAAGGAAAAAAATAGAACTGTTTTGTTCGTTATTCTACTCCCCCTGAATATACTGTTTCAAAGCTCTTACTGATTTCAAAAGCAATTCAGCCTAGGCCTGTGATGAGCTCACTCATGGCTCTGAGGAGCGAGGAAACACTGGGGTGCAGGTCAGAGCTGAGTGGTGATGAGCAGCTCAGAAGAGTGCTGCTTCCAAGAAGCAGGCATTCGGCTGATGAATCTTTCCAAGAGCAACAGGGGAAGCAGATTGCCCAAGAGAAACAGAAAATATGCATTACTCCAGCATTTTCTGGGGCTTTGGCTCACCCCAGACTTGGCATGTCTGGGGAGCAGTGACCCTTCTTGCCATTACCAGCTCTGGATAGCCCTTGGTTAGGCATTACTGAAGTTTTCACACCCATGTGTGTGTCTGAGAGAGTGCTGAGTGGGGAGTGTGCCTTGCAAAAGGGGCTTCGGTACTGTTACCCCACTCCAGTGCACTCAAAACACAGTTTCAGTAGAGATTCAGGTTTTACTGAATCCACAAGGTTCAGTACATGCTGCACGAATGCTAAAAAACCCCAGCTGTAAACCTGGTCTGGAAGAAGGTTTGGTCAGTTTGTTCACGGAGGAGCAGGCAGGGAGAAGCAGGGCTGATAGATGGGAAGAGAGTAGAGAGTAGAAGTTAGGGAACTAGGTTGAACCTGCATTCAAACCCTGTGCTACGTACTACTTGCAGGTGCTACACACCTTGGGCAGGTCACTTGACCTCCCTGTGCTCTCATAAACCAAACTGTAAGTTTGTTTACAAGCTGAAAACCAGATGCTACATCTGGGAAGAGCTGGCTCAGGCAAAAATCCTTAACTTCCATTTACAAGACTTGTGTTGATCCGGCCACCAGTTGCAGCTGATGAATTTAAAGCGATCTTTGGAAATAAGTTAGACTTGGATTTTTTTTTTTTCCCTTATCTTTTACTTATTAAATATTATCCTGATTGTCTTTGAAGAAGTATGGGCTGAATTACTGTCTTAACATAGGCCAAAACTCCAATGAGCAAACAAATTGTTCACCTTCCAGAGAAAACTGTTAACACCTTGGTGGTAAGTGAGAGGATAGTCAGTCCCACATGTATGCAGAGAGGTTCCTGCAGAGATGTCTGCCTTCAATGGCAATTGCTAGGCCATATTTATCACCAGTAAAACCCCACAGGCAACAGCAGCAGGTCAGATCATGCTTTTGGAAACAATTTGTCCTATCAGCTTTTCATCCTTCTATTTGGTTTTGCCACTTGGTGAGAAAAATCAGCTGCCTGCTTCTGACATTTTACTTCCTTTCCTCCTTCCACTGTACGTGCCTTCTCAGCTTTCAGCCCACTGGAGCCAAGTCACCTTTGGGATGCTGGTGGGCTGCAGACAGTGCTGCAAGAAACTGCTGAAACTCCACATTACTTGTGGGCTGTGCCTGTAAGACCTGACAGGGAAAAGGAAGAAGTGCAGTCCTGAGAGGGACAGTCTATAAATCTGCTCATGCACCATGTGAGGTGTGCAAGCCATGCTGCGAAAGAAGCTGCTGATGCAGGGCTGTGTCTGAGCTGGTGTATCTGTGACTGCATTGCCTTAGTCATGATATTTTGGGAGAGTGTCACGGAGAGTCTTAGACTATTTCATCTGTATGTACAAATCGCATGAATGTGGGTTTTTCAGACCAGATGCTGATACTATATAGCACTCCGCAAACCTCATGTGTGTGTTTTCTGTTTCTCTTTCCGAGTCTTGGATCAAATAAAGTGAAACTATGGTATCAATCTGAATACAGAAATAAATTCTCATTCATGCTCTTTCTTCAAACATGAAACCTATTAATTAATCGCCTATATTACCTAATTGTCATACCTAGTGGACATATTTTTATAAGACAGGTCTTTTCTCCCTTCTAGTTGTCAAAAGAACTATACAATTTTGAAAAGAAAAAATGTGTGAAAAGTTTCTTTTTTTTCTCAAATTTACTCATATTTTGGCCAAAATGGGAAAAGCAAAAAAGAATTCTCAAATGTGTGAAGTTGGCAAAGAAAGATTTCTCTGTATGGTGGTGAACTGAACAATACAGCTGAGTTAGTGGAGTCACAGTTGCAAAAAGATTGTGAGCAAAAGGAATCAATCTCTATATCTTTGAAATTCTTACAGCTCAGTGATTAAGGTCAATTAAATACAAACCAAATAAAGAAATAAATGTTTGGGCAGACAAACTTTATGGGAAGATTATGAGCTAAGCAAACAACACTATAAAGCATACTCTAAACTGGAATTGTTGGAAGTCCTTTATAAAAACAGCATGATCTTTATTATTCTAATCCATGAAAATTCAATCACAGGACTACATTTTTACACAGCAAAGCAATTGTTACCCCTAATTCAGTGGGGATGTGCTTATCTAAAAAAACCCAACAACTGGTAGGAATAGATCCTGCAGTAAAAAAAAGTTAGTTTTTATCAAAACCCAGGAGCTATTTCATTGTCATAATTATTATTATATCAATTTAAAACAAATTAGTAGGTAGTTTTGAAATTGCATGACCTTTTATTTACATCAAACCAAACAGTGTATAGGCTGATAATTTTTCATGCTAGGAAATGAGTGTATTTTATCAGGTGGCAGCCATTGACTTTACCCAAACTAAATCTTGCCAGCTGGAGCCCAGCTGTTCCAGAACTATAGAGAACAGTGATTCCTTGAAAAATGTGGGCAGTGTTCAAAAGAAGGGTCTTTTCTTTGGGAATGATGGCTAACCCATTTTTATTTTCCATCTTTTCTGATTTTAGACCTTGATCTAGGAAGTCACTGGAGCATATACTGAGATCCCACCCTTACCTAGGAAAATATGGCACCTTTTCTCAGGAGATACAGTCACTGCATTCCATCGATTGGATGAACCACTGATTTCTCCAGTAGTGTGGGTATGACAGTGCAAAGAGAAATGCCAAACCATTACTTCCTTTCATGTAACTTAAACATATGCTTAAATTTAAACACATGATTAACTAATCTTTCTGCATAGGGATGCTTTCCTGATTCTGGATCTTAATTATAAGCATATTTTTGGCAGCTGTTTACATTTCTGATGTGCCTGAATGCCTTTGCTTTGCAGGAGTAACTTCTTGAAAGTAAGATGGCCCAAAGATACTTGTAAACACCAACTCTCCCAGTACTGGAGCAGTCCATGCCTTTTCAAAAGTAGAGATTCTGGTAAGAAGAATATGTCTTACTTGCAGGGTTTCAAAAATCTAGTTCACACCAAGGACTGTTAGACTGCCTTCTTATGAAACAGCATATTTAATGGTGTAAGCATAAAATGATCAAACTGATTTATATGGGGCCATTTCATTTAATGGATGGGAGTTTAAGCCAATTAAACCTGTCATGAATTAATTGATTGTGCTAGATATTCACATGGAAATTTTGCAGCTGTAGATCCAAATAGGTATGGTGTTTAATAGCTGTTGACTCCCTGAAACAGGTAGAAAACACACACGACTTTTATTCAGATGATTTAAGAAACCCCTTCACAATCTGGGGTAACAACAAACAGGAGATGGACTGTACCAGTGAGGGCAACAGCTCCCACACAACAGTGTTCATATCAAACCTATGTCTGCACAGGTTTTATAGTACTGCAGCCATTTTGTCCTGCAAAGCTGAAATCAGTCATTTATAAATTGTTACTATGATGACACTGCAGTACTATGTTTGGATTAACCCTCTATACATCAGATTGTAAAGCACTGAAGCTGTAGGTATATTTCTAATTATCTCAGAGGGGTTGAGACCCTATACAATCCCTACCTCAAGTTTACTTTGAGGTGGTATTAATTACACTGTTCCACAGGAAAAGAATCTCTGTGTTTCCTGGTGGTTATATTGAGCAATAGCGATTCATTTCCCTTTCCAGGAAAATCTGTGAACTTGGTAGAAGCAAAAGGCTTATGTCTAGTAGGTGTTGCTTTTAAAATAACATGGCTCACAGAATTCACTGTAAGCTTGAAAGGACAGACTATTTCTTCTCCTCCCTACCTCAGGTGGAACAAATGTCAGTGCTGGCTTAGGAAATAAAGACCTCTCTTTCCTTTCAGGCAAGGTCTATTGTCTGAGCATAGATAGCTGTGGCTGACCTGCTTATTTGTAATCAGCAGACAGACACAGCAAATCTTTCTCTGAAAAACTAATCTCCAGAAGATCAGCTGCCTGGTGCCCAAAAATTGCGTAAGTGACCTAACCCATGGGTATCCACTGCAAATAAATACTGTGAGGCCAAAAGCCAAAGATTTTATTGTCCTGGCAATAAGTTACTGCATGGAAGCAGGAAACACCCTCACATTGTTAACAATAATACATTTGACAGTTATTGCAGGTTCTTTACCAGTCTGAAAGAGAAAAGGAAAATGACGGAGAAATGACACAAGCACAGTCACAGCACCAAGCTCACTGAATGATGGTCTGGGGAAAGTTGATGCATGTTTTTGTATCTCTCCCTGATTTTAGCTCTGTCCTTTGTAACAGCAGTATCCTTGTCATAATATTCTCTTTCTGTGCCTTTCATTTGTTTTTGCTGAAGCTAGAAATGCTAGACTAACACACTGACCCTGTGCCTCAGTAGTCCTGAATTGTAGAGTGGAGGTCCTCTGTCATGTCCTCACCAGTCTCATCAGCTTTCCTTGATGATGGTCTGGGTCACTGCTGTTGGTTTGGGTCCCTTTGGCAGAGGAGGAAAACACTGCTGCTTCTGTGTCTGTCAGATCCCCATTTTTTTGTCAGGACACAGGTCCCTGTTGGGTGAGTTTAGTTGCTGAAGTGGCTCTGCTTTGGGGAGTGGTTCCCATAGCACCAGCCACGAGCACTGGTGCAAACATGGCAGCTGGGGCAGAGGCCTACAGGAAGGTCACCCACTGCCTGTGCTGCCAGAGTTAAGATGTGTTCCTGGAAGTGGGTAACAGTTTGAAGGGCTTGGGGTGCCCCAGAAAAGGGGTATGGTTTTATCTTCCTTCTACCTTTACCTCTAAAGGATATGGATAGTCTTCCTCAGGCGTCTTCTACATGTGGATTGCCTGGCTGACCACTGTGGAGCGTCTTGGGTGCACACCTACATGCTCTCCTCCTTGGTGCAGACGGGGTGCCCCTTATCTGCCTGTAGTCAGCCAGAAGCCCTCAGACTTCATCTATCTTTCCTTATTGCTTCAATGGCAGCTTAGCTAAGTCGCAGATGGTTTCAGCTCTTGTTTGGCTACTTCAGGTTTTTACGTGGAATGAGATATAACATAGCAGAGTTTAAAACTATTACTATTTCTGAGGCAGTGGCCCTATTAATGGCAATGAATGCTGATCCCGTTATCACCCTGGTGATGGCAGCTCTGGGATCCAGTGCAGCTGCTCGTCAGCAGCTTGCTCTTGTCTAAGGGGTCAGCAGAAATTCCTGTAATTGTGAGCAGCTTCATATTCTGCTGTCACATCAGTCCTGAGCTTCTCTGTGTCTGGTACTGTGATTATGCATAAGATGATTATGCACCAAACAGGGAAGTTTGGTCTTCTGGTTGAGCCCTGGACTGGAGGGTTAGGTTGGTGTCTGCAACGTATGCAAGTCCTGTGACCTCAGGGAAGCCACTTACTACCTGTGTTTCCACTTTCCCACTGAGAATATTGTTTTTATTTTACTTCACGAAGGTGGTGAGCATACCCTTTAAGAAGATGGCATTATAGCAATGCAGATATTGGAGGATCCTTATAAACATGGATCTCATCACAGCTGTTTGGACTTAATCTCTTCTCTGTGGTGATCTGACTCCAAAGTAAAGTGTAGTTACTGTCCTTCTTAAGCATTGCACCCCACCTCCTTTTTGTCTGGCACTGAATAAAAAAGCTTAGCAAGATGTAAACAACAGCAGGACGTCTTTTTTTTTTTATTTTTTTTTTTTCCCCCAAAAAGCTACATTCAAAGAAGACGATGATGCACTGAAATTTTAAGAAGAGTATGTTTACACTTCAGCTTAGGTGATAGCAAGGGGAATGGCTTTGCTTAAGCAAAACAACCTCAAAAATATCTTAAATTTAATGAACCATTGCAGATGATATCTGTTGGTACTTCTGACAGGACTCCAGCAATCAGAGGCCTGAGATCTGAGGGGAAAGATCTGCCAAATCTTTCCCCTAAAATGAGTTTCTCCAGGAATCATATGATTCTATGATTCTATGAAAACTGGAAGCCTTTTAAACTGAAAATTTAATTTGAGGGTGTTCATGCTTTTAAATAGAGAAAGCTTAAAGTGACTGGGACAGACAGAGGGGAAAATAAAGACAGAATTGAAAAGTTTGTATGCATCTCACTTCCTTTGCCCATACTGGCCCTGCTGGCCAGTCCCTGCTCCCAGGTCTCAGTGGCTTTGCTGGTAGCAGGAATTTTGGCTCAGCCCACCTGTTCCCCAAGGCCTAGTTGGTATTCCCTGTTCCCTGGCACTCCCTGTCCTTTGCTGATGCTGGGGCGCTCATGCCTTCCCTCTCCTGCCTCTGCCCCACAGGACCCCAGGAGAAGGAGGTCACTGCATCCTCCCTCCCAGCAATCATATATCCCCTGTGAAGAGCAGCAGCTAGCTCACTACTGAGAATGAGCAATGTCAGTGCATGCTCCACACAGTGTCTCCCCTGCTCTGGCTGCTACCGTACCCAAATCCTTGCCATGTTCTTCAGCTCTGTGCACACAGTCCTTTCCCAAAGGTACAGGACAGTTCTCCAGGACTTCCTTTAACAAAGAAGTTTGGTTTGTTTGTTGGCTGGGGGGTTGTTTTGGTTTGTTTTGGTTTTTAAAATTCCTGCAGACTATTATTTCAATAGTGATAAACATGTCTTGGCAGATCTTCAAATAATCTAAGTAGTCAGAGCTCTACTGACATTGGTAGACACAGGCAAATCGCCACATCTGAAGACAAAAAACTAGAGGCTCCATCCTGCTGACACAGAAGACAATGGCAAACCTCCCGCTGACTTCATAAGAAGCAAGATCTGACATTTAGTGCAATATCTGGAGACGTTTGCTTATGCGGACTCTGGAGAGCTTACAATAACATACATTTCATTCTTTCCAATGTGTGTCCAAATGTGAGGTCACTTTCTTAATCACACCCCTATTCTTATTCTACTGGGTAATGAGGGGAAAACAAAAGGGTGTTTGCATTTGCTTATAGCACAGGATTTTTTCCCCAAAGCTAACACAATGGCACTAGGCAGTTTTGCTCTCAAGAAAATGTACCAATCCAACAGGAAAAAAAAAAAAAAAGCCCAGAACTAAATAGCTGTAAAATGTTATTGAAAGGATTCATAATGGGTTCCAAGGGGTTATATTCAATGGCTTTAGGAAAGCTTAATTCTCTAAAATTATTTTGGAGGTGAACGTGTATTTAATTATATTGCAGTAGGGTTTAAAGACCTCCTGTTATTAGTATTGTTCAGTGAAAAGCTCCCGTATTTTTTTTCAATTCCCCTTAATTCAAATCTTTTTCTGCAATTTGATTTTGAGAGGGAAGCTGTTTTTTAATGCTGATTACTATTTCTGTGAATCTCGGGCAGGTAAAAGAAGAAGTTATTATATGAATTTTATTTTGATGACCTAACCACTGCTAAAAAGCTTTAAATGACAGTGAGTGGAAAATGGTGCAATTAGGCTGAATAAAAGCCTAAAGGCTGTCCTTCCAGGCTCTCCAAATGTTGTCTGGCAAGTCTGATTGAAGCAGGATGTCATCTCAAATTCGTGTGAAGATGAGGTCGCTGAAGCATGCTGGAGAGGTGTAGGGAAGAAGAGTGCAGCGGAGGGAGCCATGGTGAGCTGTGGAGCAGGACACTGGGCTCCCTCATTTCTCTCTTTACCAGCATGACGAAATCCAGGCTGGGTTTAGCTCTCACTTCTTGGCCTCTGCTCCCAGTGCTGCAGTATCTTGGCTCCGTTCCACAGCCCATCCTGTCCCAGAATATTTGTGGAGTTGCATAGTATGACATTTAAAATTTGTCCCTATTTATTAAATTAATTATTTGTCCCTACTTATTCAATACAGGAGAGCAATGGATAGGGAAGCACATCTGAAGGATAAACACCTAAATGGATTTGTTACTTCCTGCCTAAGAGCATGCCAACCTTAATTTCTTTTGCCAAAATCTAAATACCTCTTTTTCTGTTTCACACACTAACCAATCCTAGTACTGGCATACCACCACTTCTAGTGGAAACAAAGTGGCTTGCAGGGGTTACATATCTTTAATCCCACTGTATGAATATAAAAGGATTACTTTTCATTTATTACCTAGGATCCCTTCAGGCCAGGACACAGCTGGGTTGTCTCAGCATGCGCCATAAGAAGGTTGCTGTACCAAGCCCTTCAGCTAAATCTATGAATGCACAGCATACTTGTCTGGCTTTTGTAAGGAGGATTAGCATGTCTAATTGAGAAACATTACCTGTTGTTCAGTCTCAGGCTGCAGTCCCAGACTTATTCCAGCATATGTTTGACTCTGCTTCTGACATTCAGATCTAAAGAAAACTGGCTGTTGCAAAATCCTACTGCAGGAGGTTCCCTTGTACAAAAAAGAAGGATAGTTCCTTACAGGAATTGTCAAAAGATTGTATCCCAACCTCAAGTATGTTACTGCTGTGGCTCAACTTCTCTGCCCAGTTTAGCAGAGACTCTGACCCTGGAGATTTTCCACTGCAATTGCCAAAGCAATTTGAGAGTGGAATATTTTGCAAATGTTTTGTGACAATTTGAACTTTTAGTAGAAACAGCAACTAGAACTTGTTCTTTGGATTAATGACTACTGTGCTTGTTGTATCTTTATTGCTAATTTAATT
This sequence comes from Strigops habroptila, assembly GCF_004027225.2. NCBI lineage: Eukaryota > Metazoa > Chordata > Aves > Psittaciformes > Psittacidae > Strigops > Strigops habroptila. The sequence continues at coordinate 78,553,553 of NC_044302.2, read as the reverse complement.
AGTTCCTTTGGAGTCCTTTGTATTTAGGGAATGTGTGTATATAATTTATTATTGCCTCTACCCAGAGGCAACTGAAATATATATCAGATAAAGTACAACACAATGAGGACACAGTGAACAATGCAAAGTTAAAATTGTACAGCATGAAATTGTTGCTTCAGTCATAAGGTTTTTGTCAGTTTATACAGCTTGTCATGTTAACCAAGAAATGGAAATGGAGTTGACAAGACAAGTTGAAAGAAGTACAGTCTGAGAAGTGGAACAAAAAGAACTTTTTAACATAGCTTTAATCTTTAAGCTATTGTTCATTTGTGGCTAGTTTGCTGCAAGTTGTAACGTACTAGGTCTCTCATCCACTCGTTTTATCCAGCTTCAACTGTGTATTTATTTAGGCTAGTTCCTGGGATAAGAAAATAATTTGCCTTTATTCCTTTGACTTCACTAGTATATTTTATTTTCACTCGTTTCTTTTAGTCAAACTAACTCAACCACACACAACAGTTTGATGCCCTAGCCTGGTCTTGGGAAAGCCAAAGAGAAATCTGAGGCTCAGGTCTTCCTCTCAGAGTGTGTTTTTTGTCTGTGCTGTTAAAGTCTTTCCTTTGTATCTTGCAGATATACCTTATGTTTCTCTGTTATCAGGAAATGTGCCTGAACCTCCTCACTATTAGGGCAGTTTGGGGAAGGGCAGTTACCACATTAGTACCGCATTTCTAACAAGGCATCCTGACTTTGACAATGATATTTGACTGGAAGTGCCACATTAAGATACGAAATAACTTCTGTCCCTGTTATCAGTATGAAAGCTAGTTGTCAACCATATGCAACAAGAGTCCTGCCTGCCCTTAAAAGTTCCTATTTTTCCATGTTTTTCTCCTCAAATCATCTTAGCATTTCAAAAGTTCTTTTGATTCACTTGTGAATACAATGGCCCTTTATTTGACTACACCTTGATTATAATGGAGTTTGCTGGAATGGTTAAAGGATCCCTCCCCAGGGCATTTGTCATTCCTGTACTCCAGACAATGTTTGCACAAGTTCCCTTTCATCCTCTTTCCCATTATCTGTGATTTCTGCAACATGGTGATCTCTTGCACAAGACCATTGCTGGTACAAAAGCGCCATGTGTCATTTTGAAACGCATTCCCTGTCATCTCCTAATTGCATGCTCATATTTGGGAAAGGCTTTTGGCATTTTTCCTGGAAGCCAATATCCTCCTGCAGAGCCGGCACCACCCCTGGCATCAGTCTGACGTCAGAGTCTGTGGCCTTTCATGGGTGACTCTTTGCTATGTGCACATACACCTGCTCTCTGTGTGAACACACTTTATAGCACTGCTGCAGTTTTTTAAAGGGCAAACTCATTTTACACAATGTAGTGCAGGATTCATCACACTAAACCAGTTACTAGAGTCAGGGTTCAAGACAGGTGTCAGACTTTAAGGGTCTGCCTGGGACATCCTTTGATCCCCTGCACTTTACAGTCTGGAGATCTCCCTTACCTAGCTGATGCAACAGAAGTTGAGGCTGTCCTCCAGTTGCATGTCACCCTATTTTCCAACTAAATACAATGGAAGTGGGCACTACTCTCCCTTCAGACCCCAAGGAGGCTATTGGGATGCTGAGCTGCATCCGTCCTAAGAGGAGGAGGCAGTCTTGAAGGGCTGTGAGCCGCATCCATGCAGTAGGACTGGAACTTCTGCTGGACAGGCAGAGCTTGGCAGTGTAGTATGGCTTTGGTAGCAGCCAAGTTTCTTGCTGTTCAAAAGGGCCAATTATTTCTGATTAAATTTGAAGTGAGAAGGCTGAAGGCTCAAGAAAGAAAATCAGCTCCCAGAACAGAATCACCATGTTAGTAAACCTTGGGGTGTTGTGAAGGGAAACTCTGATTCTAGAGCTAGACCTGCTTTGAGCTGCTCCTCTGCCCATTAGTTGAACAGACTTTTGGGCACAGTAGTTTAAGGAAGGTTGTCTTTTAATAGCTGAAAATCATTCATGTGCTTTCCCAAGGAATGGATTCGAGACTATTAAACCTTTTCTTGGTTTTTTTTTGGTAACCTGGATCTATCTGTCTCTTCTCCCCTGAAGCCTCTTCTCTTACTGCTGTAAAGACATGAGTATTTCCAGTGTGTTTTAACTTTCTGATTTCAGCTGTTGTGTACCTGTGTGTAAACACTACCATTTCTCTGTGGATCACTTGTGGTGGTTTGTGGTGCTGTAAGTATTTGGCCTTTCAGTTAAAGGCTGGGTAAAAGCTGCTGTAAGAGCAGTATATATCCAGCATTACTGTCTTACTGTTGCATATGACACACTACCACCATCCCATCACAGCGTGTAGCGCCTGCAGAGCACTGCAGTGGGAATAAAGACTCTGCAGCCCCAAGCAACCTCCAATGGAAGGCTGCGATTCAACAGCATCGCAGCTGCAGTGCAGTGACTGCTGCAGATATCTGGAGTTACGGGCTCCCAAAAGGCTTGCTTACAGTGGGGTCACACCATTAGCCTCATCCATGCTAGCCACAGTGGGCAAATATTGAACCAAAGCTAGCCAGGTGTTTTAAAATCAAGTCCTGGGATCCATTCCACTTGAAAACTACATTTGGCTGAGCTGGCAGTGGAGGTGTGTTGCCGTGTTTCATGTCATTCTCAGGTTTATTTAAAACTAGTGATAAATACAGTTAAGTAAGAGAATCCCTCACAAGTGTCAGAAGTTCTGGGAGTATCTGGTCCAAGCTTTTACACAACCTAGTCAAAAGAGATAGTAAGGTAGACTGAACATCGTGTTTTATAGGTAGTAAGATACTAATTAAAATGTACAGGAGGAGAGTTTCTTTGTGTTGTTGTAGTAGTAAAACACCACCATAAACTTTGTAGCTAAATAGACATTATGGTTAATAGGCATTACATGTTTTCATGTATCTTACATTTAAATGGCATATCGTATTTCCTTCCGGTGTTCTCTTTATGTATTCATTCAGGCTTCAAAAGCAGTGATTTTATTGTAAAATACTCTATTTTTTTATTTTTTTTTCTTTTCCCCCAACAATGGCAACCCACCAGAATTGAAGATGAGCAAGAGCCAAGGATTTTGGGGTCTGGATAAGTGTAAGAACTGAACTTCACTGCAGTCTGAATTTGTCAGATGTGTGCTTTTGGTTTTGGTCTTTAGAGAGCACACAGTGAGAGACACAAAGTTTAAATCTTCCTTTTTATATCCATGGGCTCAAAGTATCAGATTGGTCAAAAAATCACATCTTAGGGCAGCCACTGAACACATAAGAAGTACAAATTTTAATCAAAACTTGCCACCATATAAAGGGAAAACACTAAGCTTTACCTTTATACAGCTGCTTTTTCCATGAGATCTCCAGAAAAGACTGGTGATTTTGGTTTCTTCAGTAGTAACTTGAGATATTTTTAAAGAAATCCTGATTTTTTTTAGGGGGTACTGGATAATTGCCTTCTGAAAACCAGAACTTTAATAAACTTTTTCTGTTGTGGTGAACACAGTAAATCTCTAGTTCCCTTTTAAAATCTCAATCAATGGAAAGAAAATAATCTTTGGCTTCGTTCTGTTTTTCTTATATTATCCATGGGCCAGATCCTGTTCCTGCTAGTGTCTGTGTCAAAATGTCTATGGATTTTTGGCACTAAAATCAGCCCTTAATTTTGCAAGAATTATCTGCAAGGGATCAACATAATTTGCAAAAATACAGTGATTATTTTGTGTGGTTTTTTATCCCTGGCTCAGTATGCACCAATTTTGTTCTCTTGCCATTTTTTCTTCCCCCGTTGGTGTTCTGGAAGTCTAGCTAAGTTGCTTATAATAATTTTCTCATTCATCAGTCACTTATCCCACTGCTTTCCTCCCTCTCCTGACCCCAGTGAGTTGCTTCCTTCATACTTATGTTTTGAAAAATTGCTTCTGCACAGTAAGACCAACCTCCCCTGATCTGTATTTCTGCAGAGACCATATCAGCATTGCTTCAAGAAAGCAAGTGCATCAAAATAAAAGCCTGAGCTTATCTTCTCCAGTTCAGCTGCTGACCAAAGATTAGTGAATGCTTTTCAGGCCTTTGAAACCACCAGTTCAAATTCTTTCTCGAATAATTCCAAATGGCTACCTCAGAATCAGTATTTCTTGGTAGCACTATTGTTTTGATGAAAGTTCAGTCTTTCCTCCTGGTGAGCATATGTTAAATTTATTGTGGTATTTTAAGGCAGGCAGAAATGCTCGAAATCCATTACCCTGAGAAACCAAAGTGGCAGACAGGAATCTTGGTTACATTTAGATAACATCTTCCTATGGTCCTTTCCTTCCCTGTGGAGCAGTTCGCAGCCTTTATTTTTGCATCCTCCCAGGATCTGGGGGTGTTAGCGAGCACTAGCGCACTCTTACTCTAACGGGGGAGTGATTTGCATAGGATCTGGGAAATGTGGCAGATCAGTCTTAAATTAAAAACCTAGCTGAACATCACACCAGAAGGACAGGCTATCCTCACTGTACCAAGAGGACGATATAGCATCAGGCAACAATACAACTTTGTCTAATTGTTCTGGTGATGAAGAGTCTGGGGCAGTGGTGGGAGGCAAGAGGAGCAGGGTGTCTGACAAGGGGAACAGTGCTTGTGTCCTCATCCAAGCATCTCAAGACTTGAGAGGTTGTGGGAGTTTAATGTTTGCTTAGTAGATGAGCAAGGTTTGGTGCCTTGGGAAGACGTGGTTCTCCATCAGCCATCAGAAAGGAGAAATGTGGAAATGACTAGCATGCCAGTGCCTGACAGTGGGGATTTGGTGAGCCATTAGTTATTGCTCTGACTTGCTGTTTTTCCAAAGGCACCTGTCAGACCCAGCTGACACTTGAAGCACGGAGAAATATTTGGCGCTAGTCATTCCTTGTGAATGTGCTTTATATATTCCCTTTTCACACAGTTGCTTTGTTCTCATGAGGTTTTATGTTAGCAAAGGTTTTCATCTTCATTCTCTGCAATAACCAGCAGACGTGCCTGAGCTGAGGTATTACGTGCAGGCTTTGCTGTTTTGAGCCTGTTTCTCACCGTCCCCCTGGACCAAGGATTAAGGCTATTAACAAGATATCCACATTTAAATACTTCAGCTAACTGCTCCAATTCCTGCCTATTAGCTAGGGAGTTCTGTCAGGCCCTGTCCTTCTGTCAGCGGCCCCATGACCCATGCAAACATATGACGTGAACTTTTCACTGCCCACCTACTCGTGTTTGCCAAGGTTATCTCCAAGAGGAGAGAAATCTGGCCTGGGACATGAATTTACACATCTGCCGCCCTGCAAGGTCTGCTTTTCTCCATGTTACTGCTGAGACTCTTTGCCTGACTTAACCTGTATTTATGACGCACACAACAATTTTTAACAGTTTACTCGAACTCTTTTTCCTTTTGAGGCAGCAGAAAGTACCTCTGGGCTTTTTAATTTATTATTTTTTATTGATGTTTTTAGCTTTGCCAGTCCTTAAAAGACCTCATTCCCTCTCCAAAACACTGCCAGAATAAAAAGAACATAGTTTGCTTTACAGATAGAAAGATAAATAGTGACAAAGCTACCAAAGAGCAGTGGATGTGTCCAAATTATGTAAATTCTAAAAATCTCTATCCTAAAGAAAACCTAATATTGAGAGTCCTATCTCTCTTCCTAGCTTCCCAGTAGAAACTGAGAGAACTGCTCTTTGTGTTGACCCTCTTCCTGTGGCAGGCCCCCACTAGTTCTGGCAATCCCAGTAGAAATTTGCCTGGGATTATGCAGGTTTATTTTCTGAATCAGATTGAAATACTGCTTCTGGATTTTGCTCCTCTGACTGTTCTGTCCACAAAAGCAATTACACTTTTCTAAAATTGTATCTGCTTTGCAGATTGGATGTTTGAAGCTGCAGATAGCATCTGTGGTTTTTTTGTTTGTGAGGTCCCTTTTTGAAAGTGCAGTCTTTGGTTCAAGAACAGTTGCAGTTAATGATGACTTTCCTTAAAAAAGACATACCTGATTTTACACTAAAGCTTTTTTCTCTATTTTAACCATCCTAGTGGTGGCTCTATTTGCCCAGTGATTCTCTGAGAAAGGAATTTTTTCAGTTTCTGCTTTTAAGGCAGAGAGATAATTCTCTAGTCATGACAAGTAGGATGGTTGTGTTTCTTCAGTGTTAGGTTTTTTTGTTACTGGCTTCTTGACTCCCCAGTGCCTTCAAACTCTTCCCTAACCACATGGATGACCTGTCCTTCCTAGGGGTGTCAGCTTGATGAGATCCATGTGTGGTCTTTTTTTAAAACAGTCAGTATTTTGATACCTCTGCTACAATCCCTGACTTCTGTCAAAAAACATTTGTGAAGTTGTTTTGTAAACATTTTTGTAAATTTTGTAAACATTTTTGTAAATGTTGTAAACATTTGTAACAACTTTAGTTCTTATATTCCCCTAGTGAGGAGCAAGTGAGCATTGCAAGTCCTCTGTTTAATTTCTGGACTATCTTCTGTGGCTTACTTATTTTCTCCAACAAAATCATCAGTCCCCCTAAAGCTTGTGCCCAGCTTAAAATGAAGATACTAGCTTGCAGACTGGTAATCTAGTCAATTTTCTTTTGAGGTGTTGCATGTTGCTCTGAATAGAAAGCCTGTGGGCTGTTCTCCTCTTCATCCATGTGTTCAACCTCCTGCTAGCACTGTCCAGCTTTGCAAACGCAACATTTTTGGCTTTGCATTGCCTTAGCGTCTTTGTTTGCAGGCTGTCAGGCTCACACATGGGTTCACTCTTGCCTTTGAGCTCTGCTTTCTTGGCCTTGCCAGGTCACTTTAATGATGCAGAGAAACCTCACTGGTACAAAAGCTGGGAATATACCACTCTCTTGGCCACTGAAAATTGTAGTGAAGTAACAGTAGTGTGAGGGTTATGTGTGCAAATATGTTTTCTTAATGTGTTCTAATGTTCTTTAGAAAGAAAAAGAGCACATTGGCAGTAGGTGAAGCAACAACTTCAGAATTAATGCATTAGACATAAAAAGTCACAGCAGGTTTTCTCTGTCAAAAATAAAGTATAAAATTTACATAGGCTGTGTAAATATACAAAGCAAGAGCACTGCAGGGAAATGTTTACAAGGCACATGTTTAGCCAATATCGTTATGTTCCAGCAGAAGGCAAAAAGGCCAAATGACTAGTCCTGGGTGGTCATTTAGTTTGTTAGATGCTATGAGCCTGTAGAACAACATTAAGTGTTTGTGCTGGACTGCTGTTAAAGATAGGCAATGCACACATCAAATACTTCAATAGCAACCTTATGGTTTACTTGTCAGCTGATGTCCATATCATTACCCTTACCCAAGATTTCAATATCCACATAGTTTTCTCTCATGCAGAGATCTGCTATTTCACCAACTGCTATTTTAGGGAAGGCTGTCTTGTTGCATCAAAACCAAAATCACTGCCATCCTCACTTAGCAGGGAAACCTTCTCAGCTGTTTGCCATGGCTTCACCTCATCACTGCCATCACTCCCATCAGCACACTCTACATCAGGATCAGTATCTGGATGGGGACTTATTCCAGTCACCCAGAAGAAATTCAGGCCAGAGGCTATTCCATGCTTTGCCTGCCATGCAGATTCAGTCTTTCATTGTTACAGCCTTAACAAGCTTTTACAGTTTCTTTTCCTAGTAACAATGTGTCTGTAGCTCTTATGATTTTTGAACATCTTTGTTTGATCCTAGTATTACTTAGGATTTTTGGACACTGTGGAAGCCAAGCAGTGTTTCCCACTGGGGCCTCTTCCAGCAATGTGTGTTTGCTTGAATGCAGCAAGAGCTTGTAAGGGACATTCTCCAGAAAATGAAAGGATTTAATCAGCAAACTTTTCTCCACTGTTGAGCTATAGGTTCAGTTCTGCATCCTGAAGAAGCAGGATGTGAAATCTGGCCTTGCTCAGGGACAGGACAGTGCTTTCATGTCTAAGGGCATGAAGACTTGGGACTATGACAGTCAGGAGCTATGGCAAATGGGAGATGTCTGGAGCAGTAGTACCTGAATGATGAATGATGCTTTTGGTGCGCTAATGTCTCCTGCATTGTTTAAGCTGTCTCCAAGAGGTAAGCCATTGCAAACTAAGTGTGTTTTGTAACAGCCAGTATTAAATTCTGATTTATTTCACAGACAGATAGGCAGTTAGTGACATGGTTTTGTCTTGAAACCTCAGAGATCTCTAAGATGGAGAGACGTTGGCCAAGAAGAACAATCTGTATGTATTTACTCCTCATTTTCTGGAATCTCTCAAAGTAGATGTGGCTGGTTTTGACTCCACCAGCCATAGCTTCTGGGTGCAACAGTTCTTTGGAGAAGCAGGACTGCCATCTGAGAGGATGACCATGTTTGTAGCTTACCAGATAGAAACCACTGTCTTTGACCCAGCAGATGCTCCAGCGCTATACAGCTGTCTGAGGGAATGAGATTCATGTGATGTGTCTGATCATCCCCCATTCCCTCTGCAGAAACTTCTCCATTTGAAATGCCAACCAAATATGACTGCAAAACAGAAGACAGTTAAGTTAGTTAAGTTACATTAAGTTAATTTAAGTTATGTTAAGTTAAGTTAAGTTCTGCAGGTTTTATGGGAAAAGTACATGCATGTAGAAGAGAGAGACCTCTGTCACCATCTGCCCTCAGAGGAAAAGGTAACAGATCCAACTGGTCTTGTTCTGCACCCAGCTAGTCAGTGAGCTCCTCAGTGCTGCTGGGCATCCAGGTCATGGGTGCTGTTGCTTCAGCAGAGCAATTGGAAATGGAGTGGTGAGGCACCCTCAGAGGAGGTTTTGCAGTGTCCACTGCGTGTGAAGCACTGGCTGGACCTGAGCTCAGGTCCATCCCCACATCATCTGCACATCCCACTGCTGTTGAAGCGCAGTGGGAGGTGTTTTCCCAGGGCTTCTCTGTGCTCAACAAGGAGGGTGACTCAGCTGGGCTGCAGTATCTGCTGCAAGTCCCTATTTCTCTCTGTTCATATCACATTTTGGTGCAAAAGCCCCCTAGATGAAATGAATCTGAACTTTGGCCATTACTACAGCAAGCTCAAGCCCTTCACACTGCAGAGAGCCCTGTTCATGCCTCACTGCCTGGAGAAGTGGTCAGCAGACTGTGGTACAATGGGAGTGTGCCACATCCTCATCTGGGCAGGTCTTTGTTGGCAATGTTGTCAGTCTGTAGTGGCACCTGGGGACAAACATTAGGGGAGCTCTGAATGTGCATACCCTCTGGGCTACAGTGTCTCAGACCTGAGGGTGGGCTGTAAGAGACATGAAAACTTAAAAACCTGAGGAAATTTACTGGTAAAGAAACAGGCACTCATTGGATTAGGTAAAGATTTGAGGATTGTGTTCCAGAGCCAGTTCTGCCTAATTTCCGTTTTGAGTGCTTATGTCCTTATGTGGACTCCGAGTCCTGGGAGTACTTGGGTTTCAATAGTGAATCTATAAGAAAGGAAGTTAAGTGTGAAAGCCAACTGGTGAAGTTGAATGTTCCAATTGTGGTAATGTTGCACTGTCCTGTGCGGCTTCCCTTCCCTCCTCTCCCTCACTTTCCACATTTCCTCCATCACTTTTTTTCTTTCCCGCAGCTATAAATGACAGAGATGGGTACTGAGGAAGAAATACCTTTTTTTCCATAGCCATAAAAATAGTTTCCTTGGTTTTATTAGCAGCACATGGATGTGAGTTCAGCATCCTCTCCAAAATAGACAATGAGCAGGAAGTACTCAATTTGGCAATGCATTTGGGGTTAGAAACATTGCTGTTTTCAAAGCATTTCACCAGAGTCATTAATTAAGTGCTAGAACAGAGAACTTGAACCAAACAAAACTAGGGGAAATTACATTTCTCTTCCCTGACCTATATAAAAACCATTCGTGCTTAAATCATATTGAAAGCTTTAAAAGGATCTCTCTCCCAGTGGAACATGCAGAAAACATAAATGTCCTGCGATAAGATTGTTGCTCACTATAACTTCGTAGGATTTGGCTGTGTTTCCTCCTCTTCACAAATGTTTAGTGAGAGTGTTTATGGGATCAGAGTCTAAGCAAGGATTGCACAGATATGGAGTTTTATTTTCCAAATCTGAGAGCATGAACCAGGAAACTTTCTCCTAACGGGTAGGCTTATCCTGTCTGAGGACAAAGACAAATCCATTCCATTTCTGTTCAGTCCCAATAATTAGCATTGTGATTAACTCCAAAACCTTGCTTAGATATAGAATCCAAATATACAAAACTACTGAGGGAATAGCTGAAGATTTAGCAGAGTCTGAGAGAATTGGGTAAACAACATATCAAAGTGCTGAAGTGTCAGAATATTCCCTGTCTTTATTATTGATTGTGATTCAGTAGTCACAGTCAGAGGAGATATGGTCTGGCTTTCATTTAGCATGTGAATGGACCATACCTATCCAAATAAGAGAAAAGTCTCAGCATGTTGCATCTCACAAAGGGGCGCAACCTCTCCTGTGCTCCTGGACCTGTGCCTATGCACTGGCCTGTCCCAACTCTGTGTGTAGGGTCCCATTATCAGGGAGACCAGCTTCATCTTCCCCCAGTTATGGGTGTGTGCAGAAGGAGCCGTGGGCTCCCCTGCTGTTGTGCATGTGGCCAGGGGAGCATACAGCAGTGGCGGTCCTTGGAGCCAGCTGGAGGAAACAGCACTGAAGCACACGGCAGCTCTACTGGTCTGCTAAGAAGCTTCAATAACTCTGAGCTCTGAAGTGACAGTTGACCATAAGGATGTTCATGGTCGAAGGCATTCAAACACCATGACAGTGTTTCTGCCTTAAAATACTACATGTTCCCCTTCACTTCCAAATCTGCACTGTATGACTGGCTTTATCCATGGGCCCAGGACAGATGCACTTCTAAGTACCATCTGCAATAGACTCTCTGCCTGCATCTCCTCCTTATGCTGCTGTGATTGTGCAAGATGGGTCAGAGTACGTTGCTTAAAGAATTAATTATCTCCTCCTGTACTCCTGGTCAGGAATTGCTGCAGCTGCTGTGAGTGATGTTAGTTTTTGCACAAATTGGGACTGGGAATTGCTGCTCTATTGCTTTCTTCCATCACCCTTCTTTATTCTACTCCACCAAATGTTTCATTACTGCTTCTATTCCTAGACGGGTGATCTCCGGTAGCTGCTGCCTTTCTCATATGAGACAATTTGTTCTTTCACTCTGTTTTCATTGATTACTCATCCCTTTATATAGCCCACTTCATGAGTCATTTTGCCTACCTACCTGCAACCAGCGTGGTGTGCTATCCATCAGTTCCTTGTTCAGTGGCAATTACCAACCTTTTATTGCTGGATTTTTCTCTCAAGGACTCCTTCTAATGACAGAATACTTCATTAATTTCTAATTTTGCAAACCACAAATTGTGACATAGCTGCAGGAGCTGGAAATAGAATAACCATATACCCTCTCCTAGAAGTACACATATGGAGTTGGAAGGGAACTAAGGTTGGAGTTGCCAGGAAGTCCCTTATAATTGCTTTCCATGAACATTTAACCAGACAGATTTTACCCTCACATATATTTGTTCATTTCAAAATTGTTCAAGTGGGCTCAGTGGATAGCAGCTTGTTGTGTACATGGAGCAGGACACTGCTCAAGATGGGAAAAGCCTGAATTCTTCAAATCTTCTTACTGCTGCCCTAGCATGGTGGCATGAGGTCCCAGACATAAACTTGATCATGCTTTTATTGATTTCTCTGCAACGTTTTCTGGCCAACCTAATTGCAGGTTATTTTCTCACATGAATCTCTCTTAGTGAGAGCACTCTGAGAACTGGAAGTTAAAATGCTGAAATCCATTGCTAGCGTGTTACAGGCAATTTTATAAATATCTGTATAAAATATTAGTTTTGGTATTAAGTCTGAGACAACGTTCATTTGAAAGGAAATTACTAATAGTTTTGATTTGTGTGTCTTGGACTGAAGATACCTAAAATTGTCATTATTCTTTGCAAACGGAGTGAATACCAAGCAGGTCTGGGACATGGGGATAGTCATGCAGGATTAATAATATGAACAGCATGTCTTGTGGCTCTGAAATGAAGCTCAATGTAATCTCAATTGACCTTTCTGCCTCCTCATCTGAAGGAGAACAAGGGATTTTTTTGCTTCTGTCCTTTCCACTCAAAGTTTTTTTGCAATATTAGAAGAGAAACTGCAAATTTCTTTTATTTCCTTGTCACCACGATCCCAGCAGGGAAGGGTACACTCTGTGAAAAGATGATAAAGCCAGTCTTTGTCTATTCAACTAATCTCTCTGGTATACCTTCTAACATAAATAGAAGTATGTTTTGCAGCTTGAACAATTCCATTCACAAATTAAATCAGGCCATTAAGTTCATTGTACATAGGTCATCACTGCTGCAAATTGGAGCTGAGTGCAAGCTGCCTATCTATCTCAGACAGGGTAGCTGGGCACTCTGCACTCAGTACCCTGAGCTATCTGGTCTCTCTGGGCATTGATGTGAGCTGTCATGGGTCTATGCCGGGGCATCCAAAAAGTCTGTCTTGTTTTCCCAGCCACTGGGCTATGAGTTATTTATCTGATCTTTCAGGACCAGTAAAGCCACCCATAGCACTCCAGGATATATTAATTCCCTGGCATGTTCTGTTATACTGGAAATGTTAGTTACTAAGGGGAAAAATAGCTGGGGCTTTTTTAGTGTGAAATAAGAATTCAGATCCTTTTTTCATCCTCTACTATTCAGACTGCATGCAGCTCTTTATTCCCATCTAGATAAAGTAACTATTGCCATGGCTTTCGTATTATGTAGTTTTTTGGGGTTTTTTTGTTCTAGTATTTCTCAAGGATTGTGGTCTCATTAAATAGTTTATATATATAAAAAAAAACCAACTGAAGAAAGGTCTTCCAAAATGTCCCATACATTCAAGTAAATGTTTTTATGCCTTTTCTATTAATATGTACTTTCCATCCTCAAACACCATCATATAAATCAGTGCTTCAGCCAGCTGAAGTAAGCATGTGCCTTGGGACACAATTTCCAAGTAGTCCTTCTCTGCACATTCCAGTATTGATTTAGTCCAGGTTTATCTCAGCTTTGCATTAGCTGATTGGGAACAGGTTTAAGCTAGACTGGATAAAGGCACTCTTAAACTGGAGCAAGAGTGTTCATATAGAGTATCATGTTAGCTACCCTCAATGGGTGCAAATATGTGTGTAGAAATCTTTATGAATGTTTGTCTTTGACATCTCTTTTCCTTTTTACTGAGCCTCTCCCTGCTGCCATATTTGTCTTCTTTCTACTGCTCCATGTAGAGCGGAATTAATATGATTGGGGTCTCAAACTTCAAAGAAAGCTATACGTAGTCAAAATCTTAGTCCGTCTAACAACAATGAAAGCTTGTCAGAGGGCAGCTCTCCCCCTTGTCAAGAGGATTCATGGTGCTGTCTACTAAGCATCAGCAGAAGTAGCCATAGGGGCTTGGGCACTGGGACTCTTCCAGCACTGAGCAGAGGACAATGCTCTTCTGAGACTGGGCTTTCAGTCATAGTGGCACTCACTCCTCTCACTGCTCGGTGGTGTTGCCTATACTGTGATGCAATGGCAATACAGCAAGCCCAGGGCATGCTGGCTGCTCTTGCTGTAGAAAGCTCTGCTGGCTACAGCTACACCATTTCCCTGGTGGGAGAGGGGTCCTTCTCACTGGGAAGGAGGTGTGCTGTACCATCTGCTGTTTACCAAAGTGGGCTGCCACTCATGGTGGGACAATCTCTCTGGAAACAGAAAGATGGGACATAATGTAGGCCATGCGAAGAAAGAAGTCTGCATTTCATAAACAGTAGAAAAGGAATAATGGGGCAGGCAGGGGAGAGCTCAAAGGAAAATTTCATGTTCATGCTTGGCACAAGTAACAGCAGCGTTTGAATGGGAGACTGCACTGCTTTTTGCTAGCGGGGGTTTCATTTAGAGGAGTTATGTTTCACATCAGAATGGTAAAACACTATGCCCTTGAGAAAGTTAAGCTTTAGCAACAAAGACCCCCGTGACCTGTGCACTGAATGTGCTGGATGGGAGACTCCAGTGCCCTATTGATTTTGGTACAGCAATAAGCTCTTGATTTCTGCCCTGTGGGGAATCAATAACTGTAAGAAGAGCTGCCCACAGGGTTAACTCAAAAATTTTTGAGGAAAACAGAAAAGTTTGCTGGGAAGGAAATGTTGGGGGTTTCTTTGGAAAAGTCAATAAAACATCGTTTTTACACTTTTTTACCTCTCCTTTCTTTCCATTTTGCTTATGGAAAGATAAAGAAGTGAGTATGGAAAAAACCTTCAAAGCTGGTGAAAAACTGACAGTATTTGAACAATGCCAAATAGAGTAAGAAAATTTGTAAAAGTAACAAGAAAACAAAAAGCAATCACTTTTTCTGAACTCCATCCCCATTCCTAGTTGATGCTGTATTATCTATTTCTTTGAAAGTTTTTTTTTGAAGAAGGATTTTCCACGTCTTCTGATGGTGCATGGAGCAGTCAGTTCCAGTACTGACGGGGCAGCCTGTTTGCCCAGCTCCAGTGCAGGGATGCCTGCTCTGCCACTCCCTGCTCCTTTGGGTTAAACAGGCTGTGAAAACAACTGTCAGAAAATTAGCTTATTGCCAGGCTTGGATTTTTGAACTAGTGACGCAGGATCTGCAATTTATTATCAGTCTTCTGTGTTCTCCTGGATATTGCCCAGCAATTATATTTTATAACTAGGTCAAAAATATGCACGGGTAATTTAATAGTCACTTGGAAATTGCCAGATATCTTAACTGGTCTGTCCAGCACAGCAGTCGGGAGTGGAGAGGCCAGCACCTCACCCTTGGAAGGAAGAGAGAGAAATAAATCTGTAATGGGCGGTCAAGAAACAGCTAGCCAACTGGGAAGCTTCTGATTAACCCGTTACCAAATACACAGTTGATGATACAATATAGGGTTTTTTTTTTGTTTTTCCCCAGATTCATACGAAATAGCTTATTGTACAATATTACGGTGAACATTCTCATTATTCCTGTATATTTGAATCTTATTAAATTGTTGACATCAGTGGTATCTTCTGTTCATGACTTCTGCAGAACTAATGCTGGGAAATCTAGATCTAGAATTCCTAGTATATGATGACAGTTATTATACATTAATGATAAGGTAGATATTAATTACATTTAATAGCAAACATTTTTCTCAGAACTCGGTTGTGTATGTATGTTGCTAAATATGGGATGGGTGATAGTTTGCAGCCCATGGAAAAACTCTCTGCTTCGAAAATTTGCCCACTTAGCTGTGTACCTGGGAAAATGATCTGTGGCAGTTTTAGGCATGTTTTTTGAAGGTCAGAGGATTGTTACTTGCAGAAGCAACAGTTAGGAAATCTCTCTTTTGTTAGCAACGGGAAAACTGTTTTCCTTTGGATTACTGTGTTCAGCCTCTGCAAGACAGCTGTTGCTGAGTTTGAAATGGACCCCTCAAAATGTTTCCCATCACTGTAGAAGGGAACAATAAGGAGTTAAAGGCAGTGTCTTTTGGGGGTTTAATTCCTCTATTAATATCTCATTGCTACCATAAATGGTTTTTCTTTTTTCTTTTCTGAAGACTTACGAGCTCAGTGCAGTTGGACAAGGTTTGCAGAGAAAGCTGCATTAAGAGACCTTGAGGATGAGAGCAAGGGCATGCCTGTAAAATGTTCTCTTGAAACAGGTAGGAAGCCCTGACATGCTCCAGCAATCAGTGGGAAGTCTGTTGACTGATTTAAAAGCAACTTGATTGAACTGCAAAAAGCATGAGTCACAGATCATGATGACCGATGTTGAAAACAGCCTTTTAATTATTTGAACATTAGCCTCCAGTTTGAAGTAAATTGAAGAAACTGGATCACCCTGTTTATTTGGATAATGAAGTCTTTGTGCTATCCCTTCCCCTGGCAGCAGTAGTGCTAGTGTGAAAGTCTGGCTTCACTGAACTCAATGACACAGACCCTGTTGATTTAGATGGAACCAAGCCTGCACACCTCAGTATTTACTCTGGTTTCTTAATTCTCAATTCCTTCTCCTGCATTTTCAGAGCTTTTTTCTGGCTTCTCTTTATATCACACTCATGACAAGTCCAGCACTTTGGTGTCCCTTTTGAAACATGCTCTACTTGAACCTTGTTTAAAAAATGAAGGCAACCCCCTGCAGCCTTCCTTGCTGGATGAGGAGGTGTCTCTCCAGGGCATTGGGGAGTCACTGTCGTGTGCTACCAGCTTTCAGCAGGGGCTTCAGCTGACAAAGGCAAAAGCCAGCAGGTTTCTACCCCACATCTGTTCCAGTGGCTGGAGCATCGCCCTCTCCTCCCAGGTGATGTTTTAGAATGGCACGGAAAGGACCAAGCAGCTGAGCCCGATGCCTGCTCAAGCTAAAAGCTGACTTCAGGCACAAGGGATGTGGCTCACAAGGCAGAGGGAGCTTCAGGCTTCCCACTCTGCCACCAGCTAACAGAAACCATAACTGCGTGGAAAATGAGGTCTCTCAGACTTTGACAGGAAAAGTTGGCTTCCTGCACACTGGTTGGCACCAGACTAGATCGAAACACCCATCACCAGTCCTGGCTTAAGTGTATAAACTCTGAATTTTGCCCCAGAGCTCTCTATGTTCCTGGCCCCTTTAGCCTTTGGATGGATTATCTGATAGTTGAAGTGCCTCTGTCAGAAGCTCTGTCAAGCATTGGCTGCCTGGAGAGGGCTGGTATTCGCAGCATTGGAGAAGCTCAGAGGCCCTGGGCAACTTGGTCTATCATTTGAGCTGGATTCGGGTTCAGAGCTGACCCTACCCTCGGGCTTGAGAAGCCTGAATGCTGCCATGAAAACTAATGTGTTCGTTGAAATTCCACCTTTGTTCTGCGACAGCTGCAAGCAGCGGAGAGTATTTCAATAGATGTTTTGTGAGGAAGTGCATTTTATTGATTCTGTTCAGGACAGTGCTGCAGATCTAGAATTCATTGTATTCATCTCCATTTTTTTTGTTTATACAGGTTTCACAGGACTGTCAGCACTAGAGGACCTCAGATTACATATCCATTCAAAGCAGGTAGGCTTCATGTGTTGAGATGATTTTGCATTACTCAGACGGGAATACAGTTGGTTTGTTTCCATTAAACTACACATGAAATACTATTTTTTCTTACTCTTCTAGCCCACTCATTGTTGGGTTTTTGTCCCCTGCAGGCAAGGGAGGAATAGTTCTGTGGGTTAAATAAGGAAAGGAGGTGTGTGGGTGGGTTGATGACGCACTGCAGTGAGGTGGAGATAAGCCAGGTACCAAAACCGAATTCTTAGGGAGCCCATCACAACATCCCTAATGTCACGACCTATACATAGAGTGCGCAGTGAGATTAGGAAAGCATTTATTCTTGTCTTTATGAGGAACTAAAAAGTCACTTTACGCTGATGTTATGGTGCTGCTGCTTCAAGAAACTGTCCTTCCTTCCCCCCAGTTCTCACTGCCACTTTGACTCTGCATTGTGTTTGTACCACTCCCTGTTGAACAGGATTTGAGACCTGGTTTAGTTGAAAACAAAGCTTTGGGTTTACTCCCAGTTACTTTTTTATCAGATCAGCTACCTGCTCTGACTATTGTTGTAGCCACAGGCTTGGTAACTCTGCCACAAGGAGGAAGCAGGAACATGGGGTCAGAATCACCCCTTTTTGCAGAGCCAGACACCTAGTGTCCCCAAGCACATGGCGGGTGCTGGGCTGAGCTGGCAGAGCAGGGGCCACTCTAGGGCTCTTCCACCAGCCTCACTACTTTCCCAACATCCCTGCTGCCCTCCAGGCTAGCCCCTGTGAAGGCGCCCCTGTGAAGGCACCCCTATGTCTGTGCAGACCCAAGCTAAAGAGGCAGCCCTTTCCCCTAGCACCATGATTGTGCCTATGGGAGGGAACAGGCGTGGGGAATGGAGTGCTGACAGTCAATGCAACAGACCTCCTGGTCCCTGCTGGCTCTGTGGTGGGGCAGAGCTAAGATATAGCCACCAGTGGATCAGGGTACCTCCACTGTTTTCTCTGCTTATTTTTCGCCTGTGCATGCCACTGCCCTGGGTTTGCGTTATGCAGGATAAAGCATTGCAAAGCCTTTTTTTTCTTTATAGTCAGGATTTTGTGAGTGCCATTGTGACCATAATTGCTGTACTGAGCTCAAGTATTGAACTGTGGTTTTTAATTACAAGAAAACCATTTACATTAGCAAATACCTGGCACCTGTGAATTAATTGCAAGGAAGTGAAAATTATTTAAAGGGTCACTGTGAATGTCATGTTGTAGGTTTGTATTACTTAAACCTCTGGATCATCCTGAGTTCATGGCTGCATTGTTATTTAAACTCATTCAGATAATACCTTTTGTTATTGAAAACTAACCACGAAATGCCCTGCTTCATGGTGTTTTATGACTGAATACCCCTATCCTCCCCATACTGTTGTAGAATCATAGAACACTAGGATAGTTTGGGTTGGAAGGGACCTGGAAAGGTCATCTAGTCCAAATCACCTGCAATGAGCATGGACATCTCTTCAACTGGATCAGGTTGCTCAGAACCCTGCTGAGCCTGACTTTGAGTATTTCCAGTGCATCCATCCCTTCTCTGGGCAACTTGTTGCAGTGTTTCACCACCCTCATAGTAAAACATGTCTTCCTTATGTCTAGTCTGCATCTACCCTCTTTTACTTTAAAACCATTATACCTTGATGAATCAGAAACAAGTTATTCCCAATGCACAGTTATGAATGTTTGCACCAGAAATGTGGCTCTAAGGATTGCAAACAATATCACAAACTGGCACCACACTGTCCAGTCAGCAGTGAAGTATCCCAGAAAGGCTACAGCTCCTGCTTGATTTGCCCTATGCCTTTTAATATAGAGTCACCTCTCAGCTTAAAGATACTGCATGGCTATTAAAAATGAGAGTCTCATACAAAAAATGGTTCTGGGGTGCGTGGTCTGGCATCTTGTGGACTGGGTTGCCCAAATGTTAAGCCTAGGAACCTCTTTTTGTGTGTATACATTTAAAATATACAGATTTCTAAATGCTTATTTTATTTTAATTTATACTTATATATAATTATATATAATTTATATATAGATATAGTATACTTATATAAAATTTATAAATACAACTGCCTTGCACCTGGCATGTAAATTTTCCCAAATGACAGATTTTTTTAATGGCTCATTGACACAGGCATCTCTCACTGTGAATAAGATGTGGGGTAGCTCAGTGGAAGCTGTGTTCACAAACGGCATAATTTGGTCATGCTGTGGGTGCCCAGATGACATGGGCAGTGTGTTCGATGGGTTGGGCACAGCCAGCTGGAAAATTCTGAAGTTCTCTGTTCACATGAGTTGAGCAGTATCTCCAGGTTCATGGTGTTGCTTTCAGCTACATGAGGCGTCAAGCGGCACTGGAGCTGCCCTTCATGGTGACAATGGACACATCTGGGAGAGAGATGACTCAAGAGGACAAATAAGAGCTGAAGTGTCCAGATTAAGCTTCAGCTGACCACTGTTTATCACAGCAAGTATCACAGAGAGGATGACTAGGAATCATGCTTTCAGAGACTTGAGCTTGACAGGAGTAGTAAATCAGGGATGAGCAAATGGATAGAGATATAAACTGCCATGAGTCCCTTCCCAAGCCTCAAAGCAGCATTGACTTTTATTGCTCCCTCTGCCTTTCCATTTCTTTGGCGCTTTTTTTTGTGGGACTCCAGATGGAAATGTCAAAGGCTGATTTTCTAACATTTCCAAGAGAGATAAAATAATAAAACCTTACCAAAATTAGCATTGTTAATAGTCTTGGCATGCTTTTCCAGATTGACTTCTAGACCAAAAAAGTGATTTTGATCTAGAAATTTGTATGCCTTCCAAACATCTGGACTTCTGGAAGTCAGCTCAACTTTACTATGTCTACTTTGGTTATGTTTCCTGTTGTTCTATTAAAAGAACCATGAAAGTATTTAAGCGCCAGAAGAACAGGCTTATGGGGAAATTTTCCAGGAACAAAATACTTGCACTTGGGTAAGTGTGATTAAAAAGGAGGTGTGGTGAGGATTGTCTTCTAGTCATCGTGTCCCCTCAGAAGGAAAGGGAAGCATCTGGGGGACAAACCCAGTATGTAATTAGAAGTAATGGAGTCCTGCTAAGGCTCAGGTTGTGGCTCCTGTTTCCTTTCTGGTTCGTAAAGCATTTACTTGTGGTCTGCGGGAAGCTGGCAGGACACACCTCTGACTCGTTTCTTTCCATGCTTTCTATTTCTTGTCTAGGGCGAGCAGCTGGAAATTTCTTTATATGTTCATTATAAGCTGCAGCTACAAAGGAAGATCAGCTGGATCAGCTGTGACTGCAAGTAATAGTCATCAGCACTTCCTATGTGTCTAGTAGTGCTGGATAATTTCATAAGGAAGAGAAGACAGAGGAGTGACATATTATGTTGGAAGGAGCAGAGAGGACTGTGCTGAGGAAACTGGGCATTATTATGAACTAGAGAAAAATAATACGATGTGTTCAGAGAAGCGGGTGCAAGAGGGCCTGGAACTGTATCATGGGAAGGTATTGGAGATGCTGAAAAGTGTTGTCCAGGCAGGTCTATTGGCAGGCCAAAGCACATGTTTTCTGTGTTATTTCCAGAGTATCTTGGTTAAGAGGGAAATCCTCCTGATGTTACATAGAAATGGAGAAAGGGTACTGGAACCTGAATGCTGGAAGGACAAAAAGAGGGAGAACAAGACAGATAATGGCCCTTATATGACCAGGTGACTGTTGATAATGACAAAAAATGAACAAGCTCCTGTGCAGTTGTGTCTTCTCCCACAGTTGTGCACACTTCCATTCAAGAGTCCTTTTCTCAGGCCTCCATGGAGAAATCAGTATTTTGCTTCTCAGAGCAGGTGGTGGGTTTCTGATGACCTATTGGTCAGACATTAATAAACCAGGATGGTTGCAAGGAATTGCTTTCTCAGTGGCTGTATGGACTCTTGAACGATTCCTATTCTCCATAGTAAGAACCATATTGAACAGAGGCTATAATCCCAGGCCAGAGATGAATCAATACTTCTTTTCTTTTCCTAAACTCTCTGATCTAATGAAAACCTTAAAATAATCTAGTATCAAAGAAGCCATTTGTAGTTGCTGTTCAGAAGATACCAGAAGAGTGAAGCTTGTGTGAAACCCAAAGAGAATGGTTAATATAGTTTGCATGTGGAACCAGACCTTTTTCTGGAAAGGTAGAAAAATGAATTAGAAAATTTCACAGTTCCTGTGGCCAGAAACTGTACTTGATTTTTTGCCATCTTTGTTTTTCTCTGGTTGCCTGAAGCACATACTTTCTATCTGGTACATGTGATGCTCCATGTATTTATGGTACTACCCAAATTTTGGGGACAAGGGTTCCTTTCTGTATGGGCAAATTATGTGTTACTTTCATGTTGTAATTGGGACTTTGGCTTATTCTTTGGAACACTGCGTGCTTTGTGACTTGTTCTAACACTTAAGATTTTCCATTTTATAGTGATCATAACTTGTGTAAGACTTCATTCACAGCCCAAGTAAAACGGGGATCATACAAAATACTTTTTGTCTTTGATGATGTAATTATTCAATTGAAGCAGTGTTACTCACGTTATTACACACAGAGGTCCAGAACATCTCAAATGTTTCGACAGTGCAGCTATGCAATTTGATAAACAGTAGTAAAGTGGATGCAGGTGCTTTCTGCACTCCTTTAAGATTGCAGCAAATTTTTTTGATGGTTGAAGGCAGCAATAAGTCAGTCACAATGTCAGTAGGACAAGGCAGGAAAATAACTTCAACCTTTTTTCTGTAAAGGGAGGAAAGAAAGGAAAGGAATTGAAGAGTACCAGGAGTCTGGTCTTGAGCACTTATCCCCCAAGAGCGCAAGAGTATTTATCAGGTTTTCAGGGAACTGGCAAATTTGGTGTAAAGGCACAGGGCAATTTAACTTGCTTTTGGGAATCAGAGGGCAGGCTGTACTGCTTATGTAGACATAGCCATATTCAGCATATTGATACGCTGAAAAACGTACTGAAGTAAGTGTAAGTTTACCTTGGAGATCTTAAATGCTGCCCAATTGTAAATACAGATAGCCAGAGCAGGAATTATTAGTAGACCAAGACTGTCAGGTGGAGTGTTAGAAGAGCAGAGATAATGCAATTATAGCAAAGATCAGAAAAATAAAAGAAAGGAAATGAGATGCTGCTTACAGTCTGTTAATTATCCGTGATGAAGAATATGTCTGGAATTCCATACTTAGAAAAGTATTATGAACTAGAAAGAATAATATGATACTCAACTTTTTCCCCGTGAAATTTTACCGCATTTTAAACATATAGCCCCAACCTTCATCTAGTAGCTCCAACATCTAATATACTGGAGAAGTTAATTTACATACTTTGGCTCATTAATTTGACTTGATTCTCTTGTCATTCTAGAACTTATTTTTTTTCTAGTTGATGGTAAGAGGCAGGGTGAAAAATATGATGTGACAGTATTTTTTATTCTTTTTAATCTGACAGTGCTTCTGTATGTGTGCATGTATGTGTGTGTTTATATCTCCATGCATAGAAGTAAATGTATACCACTGCTATTTTCAAGCAATCGACCACAATGCAACTGTGATAGCACTGTCTTGAAAAACAGAGCATGTTGAATGTTTGCTGCAGCATGTTTTTAATGTGAGTTGTGAAGTAGAAAAGCCGTAAGGGTTTTGAAATGTTTAGATCTACAAAAGGCCTCTCTTGTGAGCTCATAGTTAACTGTCTCTTTGGAACTGAAATTTCTTCTTAATGTATTCTGTAAGGTCAGTCTAATCCAGAGCTGTTCAGAATCCATACACATCAAGGCTGACACCCACAGATTTTCCAATGGTCCTAACAGCTACATCCAGGCATATATTTATGCACTTCATCTTGGACTTAATTTAGATATACAACCCCAAAGCATTCTGACATGCCCTGCTCACCTAAAGTCTCCTGGCATCTCACTTTTTAATGGAAGCTTTCCTGGATGCCTCATGTGTTGCTTCTTTTGATTCCCAACATGTCCCAACTTTGACAGAGCAGAGAAATTTAAATCTGAACTGATATCCAAGCGTACTGGAATAAAGAACCAGGTGTCTTCACAAACAGGAGATCTCAGTCCAGAAGGTTTTCCCATGGCACGCCTAACTTGCATCAAAAGGATTAATGTTCTCATAAAAACAGAGTTACAGCAATTACTTATTCAAGAAAACAATAGGCAAGTGATGGAGGGAGGTGTGCAAAGGGAGGGGGTTATGGCTATCATATGGGAGAGAAGACACTGGGTCGTGATTCTGCTTCCAAAATTATTTGTAGATTTCAAATAGAATTACTGGATGCAGTAGCAAGGGGGTGATCGGTCATTGGCCTCACAGATGAGTTATCCTAACTACATGATCCCATGCACAGCTGTAAGGTACCTAGCATGTACTGGACTAGTGCTAAGTATCTTGAAACAAAAAGAGCTGAGAAAAGAAATCTGAGATACCCTGAACTGAAATCCTGAGACTGACTTTGTAAAAGCCAGGTCTCCAGGTTCGAGAGCTCCAAAGCTTAGGAAGATCTTTCCATGAAAACTGGTTTTTATTTTTCTGTTCTCAATCATAGTCTTCTGAAAATAGTGACCATACCTTCAAGGACAATGTAATATTAGGGAAAAATTTCTGTGCATTGCAGCTATTTTGTAATGTGATTTTAGCAGCTGGGGACATGGAGGAAAGACAGACTGATGTAATCAGCCAGCTTTTCTCAAGACAGTTGGCATTTACTGCCCACAGTTCAAGATCTGCTCTCCTAGTTGGTGGTTCCTCTCCAAAGGGGCAAATTTGGAGGAAAGATACAATACATATGTAACTTGCTGTAATTCATTAATGAAAAAATGCTGGGCACAGTCACTAGAGATACCAAAGTTGGCAATGAGGATGGCTGCAGATTTATGCCTTCTTTGGATGTGACATCTCCTGTACCACTGGGAGAGATACTTTTAAAGGATAAGTCGGGATGGCTGTAAATGGGTGCACTAGTATGCACTTGGCAAAAGATGGATGCGGAAGGTTTCTGGGGTTTTATTTTTAGTGTTTTTTGTTGCTGTCCCCATTCCACTCCCCCTTCAACAATGTTGATGTATAAATAGTGATGAGTCTTGGCCTGTCTTCAATAGCAATACCTACGTAAAAGCACTGCTGCATGATGCTTCTGCAAGCTAAGTTGTGGGAAATGAGTAAGAAACATCTTTCCCTTGTAGCACCATGTAAAATCAAGGTTTTGTGGCTAAAGTGATGAATAAAAAGTGTTCTTGCAGACAGTGAACTGGATAAATAATACCAGTCACACTGCACTTCAGAGGCTCCTTTGGGCTTTGTAAAAGTATTTCCACAGAGGCACGAGTGTTTTTTTGTCAAACCTGAAGGATTCCCAAAATTGGCCTAGGGTCAAAAATAGCTAAAGGAACACACTCAGCTTCAGCAGCACCAAAGTGTAATGTGAATCTCTCCGATGACCATTAAACGACCTCCAGCAGCCTTGTCACCTAATCCCAAACAGAATCGTCTTGCTGGGAATATCAAATCTTTTGGCCAAGTGAAAGTTTGTTCTTCAAAACAGCCTTGGGAAAACAGTGAAAGAAATAAAAAAAAATCACAGAAAAACATGGGCCTATTCATTTGGAAAGATTTTCCTATACATATTTTTAGGTCTCAATATGTCTAAAATGACTTGGTTTAGAAAACATAAGCTTTATTTTATACTGCTGGATTTACAGAAAAACAATTAATTCCTTTCCTTCTAATTGTGGTAGGCATGTAGTTATCAAATCAAGACCTAACTCTAGCTACAGCAAAACAAATAGGATGTTCATGTGTCTTACATGTACAGTCAGGACTCATTTACAAAACTCATTAGCAAGAGGAAATGTATACTAGCTGGAAGCCAGGACCAAAAGTAATTTTAACCTTGGAGGTTTCCTGAGCACTTTGTGCAGCCTGAGCTTGAGTCTGCAACCTCAGATCCCCAGGAATATATGGGTGCTGCCCACAGGCTCTGCTAAACTGAGCATCTCAGGAGAGAATAAAACGCTTTCAAATTCACCTTATTGTCTTAAAATGCAGAAAACATCTTCACTGAATTTTAAAAGTACCCTTGCAGATGGGTGCCATTAATCCTAACTTTCAGTCTGAATTACTGACTGCCACAATTGTAAGCCCAGCTAGATACTCTACATCTTCAGACACCAAAATGCCTTTGGAAACCTGACTTTGAATTTGCATAGCAGCTCCTGATTGTGAAGGCTGATAGATTACTTAGGAACACTGCAGGCATTTTGAATCTTACATGAACTTTATAAAAAAATGGCAAGTCTTGTTTTTGAGAATATTCTTGTTGCCCTTGTTGTGCTATAAAATACTACGAAAGCTGTCATTTGCAGCTCCATATGTTTGAACAAGAGGAGATAAACTTTGGCAAATTACTGCCCTCACTCAAGTAGACTGCGAGGCAACCTCACAACCTGAACTTGGTCTTTGAATTCTCCTCCAATCTTACCCTTAACATTAACAGGTGTCTTGGCTACAAACAGATCAACACTAATTTGTGGCCAGAAGACTGATGGAGGTGATTCTGTCCCTCAGCTCTACTCTTGGGTGAGACCCCACCTGGAGTACTGTGTGCAGTTCTGGTGTCCTCACAAGAAAGATATGGACCTGCTGGAGGTGGTCTCCTGCAGATGGAGAGCCACGAAAATGATCAGACTAATAGAACACCTCTCCTATGACGAAAGGCTGAGACAGCTGAGCTTGTTCATCTTGAAGCAGAGAAAGCTCCAGGGAGACCTTATTGTGGCCTTTCAATACCTAAAGGGAGCTTAGAAGAAAGGCAGGGACAGACTTTTTAGTAGGGCCTGTTGGACAGGACAAGGAATGATGGATTTAATCTGAAAGAGGGTAGGTTCACAATGCATATAAGGAAGACATTTTCTGCAATGAGAGTGGTGAAACACTGGAACAGGCTGCCAAGAGAAAGATTAGATTCTCTATCCCTGGAAACTTTCAAGGTCGGGCTGCACAGGGCTCTGGGCAATCTGATCCAGTTGAAGATGTCCATGCTCATTGCTGGGGGTTTGGACTAGATAACCTTTACAGACCTTCCAACCTTCTTTTTTGATCTTCCAACCCAAAACATTCTGTGATTGTATGATTCTAATGAATGTATAGTTGTTGTATTTTTTATTTAACACTACTAGACTGGAGGCTATTTTCAGTTAAATCATACTGCAGAAGGATTCCAGGGGATATAGGGGACTAGAATTGCTTACAAAGTTATTTACAGCAAATGCACCTACTAGTTTCACCATAATCTTCAGTTTTACAGCCTGATATACACCACTCCAGCTTTGTTGCTGTGTTATCTCTCTGATTATTTCCCCTTGCCGTTGTGTGAGAACCAGGATCCTCTCCATCTTTGAACATCCAAATTTCAGCCCCAGGTAGATAACATCTACTTGCTCTGATTCATCTTGTCCCTCTAACATTTTTCTGTCATTTTATGAAAGAGGCTCAGAAGAAAGGTGCAGGCTAAAACCATGCTGACTGGACTGAAGCAGGTCATGCCATCATCTGTCCTGGACTACTTGTGCTAGATAATTCCCTAAAAACTGCCCATGAATGCCGAACCCACTTCTGGACACCGTTGAGAAGGGGGGTCTACAGCTGAGGTGTTACAGGACTTTAAGAGGCACAGTGGATAAAGAGGCAGATGGCACCACTGTCACACTCCTTGGTTGGAAGACTTGAAAAGTGACCATGGAAATAGCAGTAACATTAGGAGAACTGAAAAAGTACAGAGTGTGAAGGAAGATGTGAGAAGGAAGAGATAAGACTGTGGCTTTGCACCCTGGAAGTCTTTCAACTTTCCACACTTCAGCAGAGCAGAGTGCCAAAACCCTGCAGGTTTTTGCTTCACGCAACTGAAAATGTGGGGTCTGAGAAGCTCAGAGACCACTGCAGAGCTGTAAAAGAGCTTGGCAGATTTGAATTATTATTATGTTAATATTCTTTCTTAATATTGTCAGAAAAGCCAACATTTTTCCCATGAGAAATTCTGAATCTTTTCGTTTACTGAAATCTCGCCAGAGCTCCTGCTGACAGAAAGGTTAATAAAGGAAGTGAGATATCCAAAGCGCTCCGACAGTGTTTATTATAATTTCTTTATCCACCACACAGACTTGCATTTTATTTTAACCTTCGGGTCTCAGGAAATAGTGATGCACCAGAGAATGGATGTGATCCTTGCCGTAAGTTGCTGATGCCAATTTGGAAATCAGTGAGAGTTCTGCAGATGTTGCTTTAAAGTGAAGTGTGGTTTTCAGATCATGATTTGGATGCAGAAAAGGCACACTCGCGGCACTTCTTCCCTCTTAATTTCTCTTTTAGTCGTTGTTTGTTTGCTTGTTTTTTTGAAGCACTTTTTTTCCTTCCCTGTTGTTGGAGGATACTGTGATTGCACAAGCAGAGTTTCATGTTTGAAGTAACAGAGTTGTCTGGACAGAAGGTTTCCCAGGCAAAAGCCCAAGCCCAGGCCTTGGGAATAAATTGTAGAGCTTAACAGTAGTATTTTAGAGATTATAAAGCTGAGACTTTTAAACAAGCTTTCATGGAATGGAGTTTACTGGTTCATTGACTCATCTAAAATTAAATGCAGCGTTTCACAGAAGAATTGCTACAGCAGCAAAATCCAGTAAGAAGAGAGAAAATATACAGCTTGAACATGATTGGTCTAACAAACATTTATAGTATTAATTCTGCAGAATGCTGCAACAGCTTTGTGCTAGCTCAATGACTTCAAGAAGCCCTGAGTTCCCAAATCTCAGCAACTGTGGGACAGCCTGGAAGGCGTCCTTAAATCTCTAACATAGTTCTCTATGTCAGAAGTCTGGATCCAAAACTGAACTCAAGATTGAATTTCTTCAGGATGTTTTGATTTTTAATTTAGAAATGGTCTTTGTCACAAAACTGGGGCTTGGTTTTCACTTAGGATATTTAAGATTTTGGGTTGGTTTGAACATACCGAGTTTTGAATCTCTGGTTCATACCTAGTGGTCAGATTTCTACATGCTGTTAATTTCTAAACAAGTTTTTTGGTGCCAGAATGAAAGAAGCAGGATCCTTCTGATTTTATTGGTGTTGAGCAGAAACCAGGTCCCTCATGAAATTGATTTGTACCTGTATGAGCTGATGCAAGAAGCTGAAGGATCAGGCTGCGTGTTTTCAAGAGCACTGATACCCATTTAACATGTGCTTTCAAGGCTCTCTAGTCCCTAATTCTAAAGATTCCTCCTGCATCTTGTTTTGCATTTGTCTTCCAGGACATTTTTGACAGGGAATGTGTCTTATCTATGTTTGGAAAGAGCTCTGTAAATTTACAGCACTATATAAATCCTTTTGTAAGAATCAGAATGTAAACCTTTACCAGCTACAATAACATGAGTGGAAAATTCTTTGCTGGTTCCTCAATGACTGACTAAATATTGTCTTTAACGTTATATTTGTAGGAAGTTTCTTTGCATGTGCTTTACTGTAAACGTTATTCTTAGAGGTGGAGTTAGGAAAACCAGAAATTCAATACAAAACTTTTACTTTTCTTGAGTGGCAAAGAACATTTTTCCAGTTACACTTCATCCTTCAGGAAGACAGAAAGTGAGACGGGCCCTTAATGTTATGTGGCATTGGAGTAATAAGAAATATTTTGGTTGTTCTGGGCTTTGTAAAACCTACCTGGGAGGATTTTTCTTTTTTTTTTTTTTTTTGCAAATTACTTCCCAAACCCTGATACTTTCCAAGCTTCCTTCATTTGCGATTTTTTTCAGCATTTAGTCTCCAATAGTAGTTTGAAATCTAGACAAGGATAATGTTCATGCCAGAGCAGTCTGAGATGTTTTACCTCTGCTTTTTCTGAGAAATCAGAAGAAGTGTCCTTGGCTACTGTCTTTGTATAGCAGCTCTTCCCTCCACACAGAGCAGCCTGGCATGGGACAGCTGCAGGAAGACCTGCTGCTTTGGGAAAACTCTACCTTCTCATGGCTGATATGGATGGATGCTGTGTTCAGTCCTGGGTGGCTCCAAATGGGAATGGCCAGATTTTACACTTCCTTTACCCTCATTTTGCACATGCTTTTGCAAGGCACGAGGTAGTGGAAATCACATTCAATAAATCAAGTTAAGTTCCTTTGCAAAACCACGATGCAGACATGCATCTCTTCCTGCTTTATTGCTGCGGTTCCTGTTGAGGTTTCCTGCTTACAATTTATTTCACATAAGCTGATTAAAAAGTCATTAGAAAACAATCAAATATATCCATAGATAGAACAGGATTACAAAAATGGTGCAATTATTCATTTGCCATCTTGCTTTGTTATTAGAACTGCTGCTGCCACCACTCTTTTAACGTGGCTGATCATTCTTGCCCAAGTTTATCTCCACTGAAAAAAACGTTTGGGGTTTATGTCAAGATAACTAACAGTAACTTCTAGAGACAATGCACATGTCTCTAGACTCTGTAATGGACTTTTCTATATACATAAATTCATAGGACCTTAGAAATATTGCTTGGACGTGATCTGTGGAGATCACCCAGTTAAAACTCCTGCTCAAAATGGGAGTATTGTCCCACGCTTGACCAGGTCAGCCATGGCTTTGTTTAGCTGAGCCTTGAAAACCCACAAGGGTGGATGTTTAAGAGTGTGTCTGGACAGTCATCTCCAGCACTGTACCATGTTCTTACTGTAGAAGTTTGTAGCAAATTCATACATGTTTTTAGGTTTTGTACAGACTACCCCCAGTAGGAAAATGGCTAAAGGATGACATTTTATTATGAGTGAGCTATCCTGATATAAAATGCAGTCTCTTTTGCTCTGAAGACAGAGGCTGACAGAGAATGGTCATTAAGTATCAGGATTCAGAAGGCTGAAGATAATTTAATCAAAATACTGACCTGCCAAGCTGTTGACCATTTTCCTGTTCATGCTGGGATGAAGGATGGCAGCTCTCAGAGCAGATGAAACCATATCAGGAAGTTGCTTCTGTCTTCTGGGGTGAGAGTACCAGCTGGACTTCACAGCAGAGGATCAGAAAGGGATGATACGACAATGTGACTGTGTATTTAACAAATGCATGTACATGGAGGGAGAGGGAGAGAGAGTGAACACCTCTGTGTAGAACTGAAGCTCTATTCATTTGGGAATGGCTGCATTATCTAGAGCAAGGAAAATCCTTAGGCATATATGTAAGTCCAAGGCAAGTGTCAAACAAACTCATTTTGCCACCTCATATCTTCCCCCATATACAAAAACATTAAACATTGGTAGAGATGTGTATTGCCATCTTTCTACTCCATTTCTAGAGCTAGGATTGCTTAATGTCTTGAGTCCAACAGCACAAGCCTCTAGCAGGAGAGTTATAAATACCTTCCAAATGATAGGTTACACCCACATGCTGTCTTTTCTTGTAAAAGTAAGTTATCTGGAGAAGAACTTGCAGAAAATCGTTTGTGAAGGCAGCATTGTTGGAGAAGCTGGTATGGTAAGCAATCATGGAGCCTGCTCACCGGCATAGAGACAAGATGTGCTGCTACACTGCTTAGGGACCTTGGTTAGTTTAACTGATGGTAAAGAAGTCTTATTTGCTCGCTGCTGCCTCACACTCTAGTTGTTCAAAGGTGAGAGGGCTGATCAAAGTCAATACATGTCCCTCCTGCTCTTTGCAATCAGTAAACAAAGATATCCAAGGCTTGACTTGGGGCTTTTTGTGAGCTAGTTATGGCTACGGTATGGCAAGGTCTCTCCTAGGTAGCTGTTTACAGGGAGCCACTATCTGAACAGGAGTCTCAATAACAAGATTACACCTAATTTCTGTAAATATCTCCTAATAGCTATGTCTAAGAACTTCTGAGGCTGCTGTGAACTCCTGCTGTGGAGTGATGCTGAACAGCATGTTCCTAAGCACGACGGTTTCTTTGTCTAAACAGAGGGCTCAGCTCTGCCTGCAGCTCTGTGGGTAGGAGTCAGACTGGCGTGGCATTGTTCCTGGGGTTGGCACCGGCACACCGCATAATGTGATAATCCCTGTGGGTCAAATCTGGGCTGTTCTTGGCCAGCAAGCTGTACTCAGAGGTAAACTTCTGACCTTGTGGCTTTTTTTCCCAAGAGTGTTTGGAAAGAAGTAATTGCTATCCTTTCATAAACCATTCCTCACTTGGAGGATTTGATTCTCCTGTGTGCTACTGTGGCTTTTAAAAGAAACAGAGAACTCTTCATAAGGCCATGACACTCCGGCACAAACAGTAGAGGTGGCATGGCACTGAGGTAACCAGGTTCTTCCAAAAAAAACATCGTGTAGAGCCCATAATGTAAAGTGTCACTCACATTTCAGCTCAGGACATGGGAAATGGTGCTTTGTGTCTTGCATATTTACTATTACAGTAATCTACTGAGTGAAAACTATGTATCAAAAAAACACAGAAATTTTATGTATTTTTTTTAAATGATTGTACTTGAGACATTATTGATCTAGTGATAAACAAAAAGTGGAATTTCTTGAGAGTTTTTAAGGGCTCTTTGGTTCAGTGCTTGTAAGAATAAGGTAAGTATGTATCTACAAGTTGAGACATGCAGTGCTTCTTCCTGAACTTGTGGGTTTGTGTAAGTACTTGAGAATATAATGTGCTGAAGGAGCATGTACAAAGGAAGAGCTTTAGCTCAGAAATTGTCATAGTCTAATAAATGGAACACTCTTCAGAGGCAAGCACATTTGCATTAAAACCAGGAAAAGTACAGTTAATTTTATGTAATAATATAGCATTTTTAGTTTGCACTTTTAGGAAAAAGTGCGAAGACAAAGAAATCAAAGTATTAGCTAATATCTTAATGAGCTATAGTAAGAGTTCCTACATGTAGGGGTGAAGAGGTGAAGATATGGTTTACTGTCCACAAAACTTTGTTAATGATGTTTTTTAAAATACTCTCTCAAATTTTTCAAGCATCCTTTACTTTTCTTCCTGTTTGCGTGTTACAATTTTAATATGTCAAATAATTGGACTTGCTACTCCTTATGGATTCAAGTGAGACTACACAGCCATTTACCAGCATGACTTGCTGCAATCAAGTAACTGATCATTTGCAGACTATATCCTCATTTGCACCCAGTAATTGTGTTGAAAGTTATTTGCAAGTGCAGAAGTTTATGATTTAAGAGTCACGAAGTAAACGCACTTAAGAAAATCAAGTAAGTTGCTGTGAGAGCCACGTGATTTGCATTTCAGAAAGGGATATCCATAGAGATGTTAGAGGTAGAGAACTACGGAACTGAGGCATTGTGGGCTGACTCTTCCTCCTGAGGGTGAAGCCCTATCTGTTGAGGAGCAGGGTGAGAAATGGGAGCAGATTAGACACATTGGCTGATGTCCCCTTCCCTTTTAACCTCTTCTAGACAGCCCTGCCCCCTTTCCTCTCTCCCTCTGTGGTTGATGGGGGTGACTTTGCCGTGCTTTCCCTATCCAGACTGAACCCTGTCAGAGGCAATGTCATGAGCCATGTTTCTTATGCTAGTGCCCACACCTCTGTACACTATTGCCCCCCATGCCATCCAGCAGAAGTGATGAGGCCATTTACAATGGGTTTTTTTCTCATACTCTTTCAAACAACCAGAGTAGCCATGGTGTCCACTCTGTGCCAGCACCAACTAAGCATACGGAGTTCTGGCTTCAGGCAGCAGGATCCTGCTGGGGCTGCAGCACTACCTGGGCACTTCTGGTTTGGACCAGGCTCTGGGTCAGACCTGGAAGTTTGGTGGGGAGCATGGCTATCTTTCCTTGTATCTCAGGACCCAGCAGAGCAGAGACATCCAAATTGTCCCTCTTACAGTCCAAGCTCCCCTACAGACCCCTTCCCATGACTTGTAGAGGATCTGACAGGTGAATACATTAACCATCATTTCTCTATTACCTAGCACTTGTCAGCTGGGAAATTGCTACCAACTAGATTTGCTGGGCATTATGTATTTCTAGGTCTTTACACCAGCATGTGAGAGCCTGTCCCAGGTGTATCCTGTCATGTGCAGGCTGCCTTCTTTTCTCCTTCCCAACCTACCTCACAGTTTCTGCGCACTGGAAAACAGGACATGAGCTTCAGGAACTGAAACACATGCAGACAACATGCTGCTCTGTGTGATGTTTTCTGCCTTTGCAATACCCCAGCAGGTGTCTGCATACGCCCATTCATCTGCGCAAGGACATAACAGAGATCAGCCAAGCTTACCCCAGCTCTTTTATACCCAGGGGCCCAATCATACTAAGGAATCTGAAAAGTGTCCTTTTAAAAAGTGCCCTGAACTGCTGCTTACACTGCTCTAGTGCCTTGGGGAGAGTTATCTGCTCATGCTGGTTGGAATGAAAGCAGTGCAGTGCAGAGAGCACCAATCAGATCTGATCTGTTGCTGGAGCATGCAGGACACCAATCCCTTTGTGCTGCTAGCCCGAGGAGGACTTCTTAGAAACACCACTGCTTCATTTTCATTTCACATTCTTACTGTGAGGGTGGTGAGGCACTGCACAGGTTGCCCAGAGGAGTGGTAAATGCTCCATCCCTGGCAGTGCTCAAGGCCAGGTCGGACAGAGCCTTGGGCGACATGGTCTAGTGTGAGGTGTCCCTGCCCCTGGCAGGGGGGTTGGAACTAGATGATCTTAAGGTCTTTTCCAACCCAAACCATTCTAGGATTCTGTGATTCTATGATTTCTGACCCATTTCCTTCTCTGTTCTTTACCCAAGAGACCTGATCACCTCCTCACCCGCCCTGTAGCAGGAGCCCTCCAGTTGCTTTGTTTGGTGGTGGAAAGGGCATTCAGGTCACCTTCTCAGACAGGACCCAGTGCCCAGCAGCAATTGCTCCAGAGATGTTAGCTGAGAACACAAGAGGTGCCTGAGTAACTGTGCAACTCAGGCATTCATTCAAGTACAGCCCTATTTCAAATGACAGGTCTGTCCTACCAGCCACTCGGCTTACCTTTCCAGTTAAACAATCTGGTCCTTCTCCACTGAGACTCTAGATCTTTTCCAGGCTGCAGAAAGACAAGTAAGAATGCCCTCACTGGAAAGACAAGACAAGACCAATAGAAAAAGCTGTGAATAAAACTCCCTATAGGAAAGATGCATTCCCCATGCTGGGGAAGCTGCTTCCTCTGCACTGCCAGAACCATTCTGAGTCCATGAGAAAGACAAAGTAGATGATTGTGCACTGAAGCAGGATCAGAAGATCCTGGGTTTCAGACAATCAGCAAGCTGCACGTATGTTCAAGTAGCTGACGCTCCCCAGATAAACTGGTGCAATGTGGTGAGATTATCCTAGAGCTCCATGCTCTCCTTCAGTGGGGAAAATACACCATTTTTTCAGGTTTTGAACTGAAAATAGGCAGCAAGCCATGAAAAGAAAGTGTTTAACCACGGGGCAAAAGAGCAAAAAATTAAACAAAATGGAAAAAAAGAGAGGTCAAAACACTACGCAGTAATAGCATACGAAATCCTCAGCAGCCAGAACGTTGCAAGGGCAGCAACAGTCTGGCTGCTCTGAAGCAATCACAAGCTCTGGGTCTGGATCATCCTGTCTTGACACGTCCATGTGCCTGCAAGGGGGTGAAATTGTTTCTTTGCCAGAAAGATGAGCTGAAGAGGAAGACACAAGCACATCCAGGCTTTGTGCAGCTGCAGAGGCCTGCCAAGCGCTGAGCCATGCCTGAGGAGAAGCCTTTCTGCAGGGCTGGAGGATATTGTGGGACTAGAGCTCTGCAGCACACAAGCAATTTTTGCTCCTAAGGACGTGCAAGAGGAGCATGTACGAGGAAAGAGACTGAGGGTAAATAAGGAGAGCATGAACTGGAGACTGTTAAGCAAGACTGCCTATTTTTGCAACATTTTCAGGCAGATGTCCATCCCTCTCCCATCTAGATATATGGGATGTATCATGGGCTCCTGGATCACAACTGCTGAGTGCTGGGTGGGTCCTTCACTTCCTGAACTCATCTTTGTGACTATTCCAGCTCCACAGGGCATGTCTGGCCATCTGCTCTTCCTACGACCATGGGGCCCTGTAAAGTCTCCCAGAGACTTGAACATCTCCTTGGCCTCATTTTTTTCAAGTGCTGGAAGCAGTGCGTTAGCTGCATACCTGAACTGTGGTTCCTGGGAAACTGAAGGTGTCGTATCTCGTGGGTAAAAATATAACACAGGATTGCTGTGGGGTTTCTTTTTGCAGCTTAAGGGTTTTCTGATGTTTCTGAACTGACATCACCAGAGCTGCATGTAGCCAGTACCCAGAGGTGTATCTCCCAAACTGGTCATGATCCTGAAGAGAAAGGACCCTGCAGGAAAAGGCAACAGAGAATTCCATGTGGGGCCTGGAGGATTGAGGCTAGAAGTGAGATGCAGAATTGGGGTGTCCTATTGTCTGTTGCTCTAATATCCTAAGGCACCCCTAACTCTCAGCTACCTAACAAAAAGGAAGCCAAGTTGTGTCCTCACAACTCTGAAGATGAACCCTGCTGGGTACGCACTGGTCCTGCTGGCTGCTGTTGAGGAATGAACTGACAGTTCACAAATGCAGGGGTGCGGGGGCCTGCGGTTTGTGGGACTAGAAGAGGAGTTTTAAAGCATTATTTGTGCTGAAAGCTGCAGTGCTTTTATCAGGGGAAGGCAAGCCACATGTGCAATGTGATCAGGTACTATTCTTGCTTATCTGTGGGAGGATGAGTGGGTATGAGTGAAGGCAGGCAGCTGGCATGCCCTGGTCTGCTCTGCTTGCATGCCTGGCTGCTGCTCACTTCCCTGCTAGGAACAAAAGCCATGTTAGATGCTAGTTTTTGCCACCAAAGTGTGCCAAGGTAGGTGGGAAGAGGGCTGCTTGGCTGCTTGGCTGCTGACTGGTAGACAGTGTAGCAGGCTGCAAACAGACATTCCTGGTGCTCATCTTTGCTGACGTCCTGGTGTCAGTGGACCAGGTGATGGGCAGTGCTAGGCTGAGGTGGTTCCTAGAGATGCAGCCCCTTTGCTGCTGGGGGCTCTGCTGGCCCAGGACACTCTGTCAATGATGCCATTCTCACTGCTGATGGCAGCAGCAGGCCACATCTCCAGGCCACCCAGTGCTTGTGACTTGTCCCAACTTGCTATCAGAGTCTAAGTGAGCATCCACAGGCACATATGCACCAAAGAGAGCCCTACTCCCCCATACCAGTAGGGTCATTTTCAGTCTTCCTGTCTGTATCTTCAGGACAAAGCTTTTGGCATGATCACTACTGAAAAGCTGGAACTCAACATTTATGGAGTGTCAAAGACAGGAAGTTGTGTTGGCCTTGCAGTTGATGCTGTTGTCTTGTCCCTGTAGTCTAAGCTGTTGGAGGTAGTGTTCACTGCTTTTGGAGGTACCTAGGCAGATGTGTGAGTTGGCTGTGGCAGGGTGCTGCTGGCACCTGCCTAGGCTCCTCCTGGGCCTGGTAGAGACAGGCAGGCTGCTGCAACCAACACCTTGGCATGCACCGGCGAGGCAACTTACTCTCTTGCCACTGAATGAATAGTCCGGGTGTGTTCCTCTGGCAAGCCCAGAACGCAGCGTGCTGAACCGGGAGCTGCAGTGCTGATCAGAGTTGCTGGGAAGTGGGGTATGTCTGGCCTGGTATCTGCATGGCAGATGTGCAGTCAGTGCCTTTGCAGGACAGTGGAAGCCGGTGGGTAAAATTTGGGAACTGTAATCCTGAAGAAGGTGAGATCAGGGATGGATTTCCTCCAGAGGATGGAGAAGCTGTCAGCAGGCAGGCAACCAGAGCAGGCAGACCTGCAGTTAGCACAATGGGAACCATTTTAGGTCTAGTCCCATTCTGGTTTAGATTTAAATCACAATGGACAGGCCTGTGATTTTTATTTTGGGGTTATCATATGGCTCTGGCATTTTGAGCTTATTTTAGCCTGCCTTCTGTTAACTTTTAATCACTTGTCCAAATCTAAGACAGGGAAGGTAAGGCTAACCTAATTCTTTTCACATGCTAAGTCTAGAACAATGATTCAACTGCAGAGAAAAATTATTCTTATCATAGCAGCATGATTTCACTTCTTGTTCCTATTCTACATATCATGGTTAAAGATTTGTTTATACTTCATAATGAATTTTCATTTTCAGGAAGTTCAAGCTTGGCTTCAGAATTGTGCTCGAGGCTGGAACTCAGTATATCAAATCTCAGCTTGGAAACAAATCATGATTTGTACAAAATTGCAAAGAAATCCAGTTGGCTGGTGTTTAGCGGTTATTTAAGTATATGCTGTGCTTCTGCTCTTTAAAAATGTGATCTAAAGGGTGCTTATATATAGCCCATCATCTTTCCATAATTTAAGGAAAAAATTCACCTATCAATGAAAAGCAGCTGCTCTTGAAGTGCTTCACTGTACATCAACTGCAGTTTCTATAATGAAGTGAAAAAGACTTTCTTATGCTAATGAAATTTCTTCAGGTATTTTTAAACAAACCCCATTGCCCCCCAGACATCCTAGACATACCTAACTTCTGAATTGCAGGTATGTGCAGCAAAATGGCTGGTGCAGCTGAACTATATAGATATGAATGTTACTGTAATATAATCTAGATATATAAAGTGAAAGTGTATAACTCCTTTAATTGTCGCTTTCTCCAGCTACATCAAGTAAAGAGCTCTTAAATAAAACAAAACTCAAACTGTCTTCTCTTATTGCTGGTTCCAGCAGAACTTTTTGTGTTGTTAGGGATAAGCACATGCCAAAGCACATTGCTGGATTAGGCCTTAAATGTCTCATAATTTGAACTCTTTAGATGAGTGGAGAATGGGGACTGAGATGCTTCAACACAGGCGAAGCATGCTTTAGGAGGTTTACTGTGGGTCTTTAATGTAGAAATTTCTCTAGCTCCACAGGATACAGTTTTGGCTGTTGCAGTAACTTCTTGGGTATAAAATAATTAAAAGTTAAAGAGAAGAAGAGTTAGCTGGACTGCTACGCTCACCATCTCACTAGTGTAGAAATATTCCTTACTGTATCTATCTAAAGCTGATTAGTACCTGAAAACTTGTATGTGCATCATGTGCAGCTCAGTCTAGCAGTGATGTCGCAGTCTCCAGTAAGTCTTCAGTGAACGGTCACCTCATCTGCAGACAGATGAAGCTCCTGGCTGCCACAGGCAGCTCCCGGCTCTGACATTTCAATGTACAAACCCTCCTCTGAGCTGAAAGGCTGTCTGCGGCCCAGGGGCACGTGGGGTTTCCAGCATTTCCCATTCCTGGGCACTGGGTTTTTCTCTACATGGGAGACATTGCCCCAGCCCAGACAGTGTGGTGCCCACTTCACCACACCCCTTCCCATGAGCCTTGGTGCAGCAGGCACCCATAGGATGATCTCCCTCAGTGAGCACGGGGAAAAGAACATCCACTCCTATCACACCAGGCACTTGCCTCTGGCATGATGAAAGAAGGGAGGGCCTGGGACACTCCTGCTGGAAACAGCACCACGAAGGACATGGACATGGACCAGGTACGCAGGCCATGAGGTGCTGTGTGATATGGTGTTAGCAGGACTGTAGGTGTTGGTATCTGTCTGCCTCATCTTCTTCTTTTGATGTTCTTTTGGGACAGCATTGGGGGAAGGGGAGATGGCATGGACATAAATGATCATAGAACGGTTTGGGTTGGAAGGGACATTAAAGATCATCTAGTTCCAACCCCCTGCCATGGGCAGGGGCACTTTCAACTAGACCAGGTTGCTCAAAGCTCCATCCAACTTGTCCTTGAACACTGCCAGGGATGGAGCATCCACAGCTTCTCTGGACAACCTGAGCCAGTTTCTCATCACCCTCACAGTAAAGAGTTTTTTCCTAATATATAATGTAAATTTACCCTCTTTCATAGAATCATAGAATTAACTAGGTTGGAAAACATAAGTCCAACCATTCCCCCAGGACCGCCAAGTTCACCCCTAAACCATGTCACTAAGGGCCTCATCTACATGGTTTTTGAACACTTCCAGGGATGATGATTCCACCACTTCCCTGGGCAGCCTGTTCCAATGCCTGACTATCCTTTTAGGAAGAAATTTTTCCTAATATCCAGTCTAATATCTCCCCTGGCAGAGCTGAGGCCGCTTCCTCTCGTCCTATCACTCGTTCACCTTAAAACCGCTACACCTTGTCCTGTCACTACATTCCTTTTTAAAAAAACCCTCTTCAGATTTCTTGAAGGCCCCTTTAGGCACTGGAAGCTGCTCTAAGGTCTCCCCAGACCCTTCTCTTCTCCAGGCTGAACAAGCCCAGCTCTCTCAGCCTGTCTTCATAGCAGAGGTGCTCTAGCCCCCTGAGCATCTTCGTGGCATGAGCTCTGGATTTGTTCAAGCAGGTCCATGTCTCCTTTGTGTTGGGGCCCTAGAGCTGAACGCAGTACTGCAGGTGGGGTCTCACGAGAACAGAGTAGAGAGGGAGATCACCTTCCTCGACCTGCTGGTCATGGTCCTTTTGATGCAGCCCAGCACAGAGCTGGTTTCTGGGCTGTGAGCACACAGCTCATTTTGAGCTTTTTGTCGACCAACACCCCCAAGTCCTTCTCTGCAGGGCTGCTCCCAATGCAGTCTCTGCCCAGCCTGCAGTTGTGCCTGGGATTGCCCTGACCCAGGTGTAGGACCTTGCACTTGGCCATGTCGAACTTCATGAGGTTGGCACTGGCCACCTCTCAAGCATGTCAAGGTCCCTCTGGATGGCATCCCTTCCCTCCAGCGTATCAACCGAACCACGCGGCTTGGTGTCCTCAGCAAACTTGCTGAGGGCACACTCAATCCCACTGTTATCTTTCTCTCTAACCTGGAAAATACAGATTTTGTTGGCCCAAAGCAGAAGGGCTATGGGGGGAGGAAGCCATGGCTTTCCTGAACACACTGAAGTGGGAGGATGCTTCACAGAGAGCTTTTGGGGTGAACCTCATCAAGCTGCAAAGGGACCTGGCCATGGTTTCTCTGGCTACAAGCAAGTGCTCTGACTGTTCAGCCACTGAATAGCAGAGAAGTACATTTTCCTCTAGTTGTTTGGACAGAAAAGGCTTTTCTTACAATCCCTTTTTTTTTTTATTTTGTAATGATTATGTCACCTCATGTGAAAGCCTGAGCACAGCCCTGTGTGGAGGGAGAGGGTGACTAGCAGTCAAAAAAGGTTGCTGGGAGTGGTAGAATGCAAAGCATACTCTTGCTAGGTTGTTACTCTGTTTTTTAGACACATGACTATCCCTGGGCACTCCCCAGGCATAAAACTTGGAGAAAAATACATTCCTCCTATTTTTTAGTGTAGTCCATTCTGTTCTGCTCTCTCCCAGTACCCCCTTGTTGGAGAACCCTTGCCTGAAGGGTGTGAGGTGGTTTCAGGGGCATTGCTGGGATTCCAAAGAGCACGTGGAGATGAAGCTACTGGGAAGTGCTGGGCACCCCAGGAGAAACCTGCTGGACCAACATCTCCTAGAGGATGGGCTGGGGAAGCCGATGGTTGCTGAGTGCCTGCCACCTTCCTCACCACAGACCCCATGGTAAAAGGTATTCCAGCAGCAGGGCTACAGTATATTCCTCTGTGTCCTGTGCAGGATCTGTTGCAGTTGGTTGTCTCCACGAGGGCACTGCAAGGTGGTGTCATTCAGCCCAATGGGGACAAATTTTGTAGGGGAGATGAAGGAGCTTGTGTGGGTCTGGTTTTGCTTTTAGTGCATACAGGCAAGGGGCTGTGTGCTGGTCATCTTTGGCAGCCCTATGCTCAGGCGTTGTTTTTCGTCCCCTCTGTGTATTAGGCTGTCAATAATAAGCCTAATAATAGAAACAAATAATAAAACTGTCAGTTTGAGATTCCTGGTATTTATCAGCCCTTCCCCAGCCAGAGTGTTCATGGCTGAGAATATTCCTTAGGAAGAAAGAATTTCACTTTATTTAAAGAATGAGCCCTGTTCCTGCTCCCAGGTTTAAGACAAGTGTTACAAGTGTTGGTCTTCTACCAGCCAGGAGAAGTCCAGTGCTTGAAGAGGCATCAGGAAAGTCCCGCTTCAGCTCAAACAGGAATTCAAGGAGCTACTTCTTCCTAGAAAGGCACTTAGGAATGAGGAGGAGCAGAGCGAGGGCTGTCCAAAGGCTCTGTTGATATGTTTCACTGGCACACTTCAAATCATTCTAAGCTGCACTAAGGGGATTTCACGTGTCCTCCAACAGCTCCTCCCCTCTGTCCTATTGTTGCACTCAAAAATGGATGCAGCAGCAATTCCTCTCATTGAACCTATTTTTCCTTCCATTGAAACAGTCATGCACATATCATCCAGCAAGAGTTGCAGCAGTCAGTGGGAGGTGTGCACTCTGATGGGTCTTCTGGGACTATCAAAAGCTCACAGGATTGAGGGGTTTGGGCAATTTGTATACTGAACTCCCCAAAGACCTTTTCCATCTGTGAATATGCAGTCTCTCCCTCTATCTTTGAATAATGCTTTGTAAAACAGAATATTCTGGATGAGAACAAATGAGCTCTAGAGAATGCAACACAAAAAACAATGGGCCAAACCAAATTTGCTTTCTCCTCCAAACCCTCTTGTGGCTTTTAATTGTCACTGCCTATTCACTTATTGTTGCTTCTCTCTTTTGGAAGAAATTTGGTTTGTTAACAAGATTATCTTCATTGTGGAATGATAAATGATTTCACTCCAGTTGCCAATAGTCCATGATGCCTGGAAAATAAATCTGTGACTCCAAGTCTAACGATTTGCTGATTTTTGGGGGGAAATATGAACAATATTAATATAGTTATGCAATCACTTACTAAAGCTGTGACTAATTTGCATCCTGGTGGCAATAAAAGGAGATAAGAAGATGTGGCATAAATTACACTCCTGCTTTTTCTCTATCCATCTTTCTGGAGC
This sequence comes from Strigops habroptila, assembly GCF_004027225.2. NCBI lineage: Eukaryota > Metazoa > Chordata > Aves > Psittaciformes > Psittacidae > Strigops > Strigops habroptila. The sequence continues at coordinate 78,511,468 of NC_044302.2, read as the reverse complement.
CTGAGGGTGCCTGTTCACAGCTGCAGAGGCGTGCCTCTGAACTGAGCTGCAGTCACACCATCTGAGAGGTGCTAAAGCTAGTCTAATGGGTCTCACCAGATTGCTGGCTTGTGCCTGGCCGGCCCTGCTTCCTCGTGTCCCTGGTCTCTCTCTTGCCAGGATGTTGGGAAAAATGGCCAGTAGGAATTTCTCTGTACTTTTTCTGAAGCAGCTGCCAGAAACTGCTTAGCCGTTCCTGCTCTGGTGCATAAATCCTGTCCTAGCCTGGCAGGACTGGCCAGGCACTTGTAAATCATCCAGACTAAGCCCTGTCTTCTATACAAGGTTCTGTTTTAGAAAATTGGCATTCCTCCTTCCTCAACCCCTGAATTTTGTTTGGGGTTTTTTAAGGTTTGTGCACTAGTGCAGGTCCCCACAGAGCCGGGGCCTAGCTGCTGTAGCATGAAGACCAGAGATACCTGTGACAGCGGCTGGGGAAACCCACTCTCAACATTGCTGCACTGTGTGAAATCAATGTGAAAAATACAGCTGCTTTTCAAGATAAGTAGTGAAAAGCCCCTGCCTTTTAATGTGGTGCTATTGGATGCTGAAACATGTCAAAATGTTTGGAAGGAGGGTTTGCTCAAAGATCCCTACCTCTGGTTCCCCGGGGCTGGCCTTGGCGCACTTTGTCCCGAGCTGTCCTGGTGCACTGCCAGCCTGGTTTTCTGGGTCTCTCTCTCATGCGTTCTCCCTGCTCTCCAGCGCTGGATGTGAGCTTACACTGCAGCCCTCACCTCACCAGGAACATTCGTTTGGGTTTCCTTTCTTTTACGTAGCCGCCTAATGCCCTTACATATGTTGCCTCCACCTCTATCCAATTTAACTGGCAAGGAATGCCAGGTTAAAAACAGGTTAAAAAACTTCTGAGAGGGATGTGGGATTCACAGACATAAACACTGCTGTTACAGAAGTCTAGTTTCCTTAGGAAGTCAGGCTAAAAATAAGGCTAGCATAGTATTTTACAGTACTGTCTGTATTCTGAAGTCATGCCTGTACAGGGCGGTATGGTGCCTTGCTGGATCCTGAGCAAGCTCGAACTGAAACTTCATGTCAATGACACAGTGTGTAAGGAGGTAAGTTTGAATATTGGCAGCATCTCTTCTGTTTAGGACAGCTGTGCTGTTTCTAGTTTGGGAGCCAGCTCATGCAGTGTTAGACAGAGGAGCTCTGCAGTACATTGCATTGTCCAATGAGGACATACCCAGATAATTCATCGGAATTCTCTTGAAAGCTGCTTGAAAGCTGTTCTCTAAGTGTGGATTAGAGAACAAATTTGAGGTAATTTGAGCAAGGAACTCCTGAGATGCAACCCGTTCTTAAAAAAGCCGTATGCCATCCAAATGTTACTGTTGTTACAGTACTTCTTTTACTGGTTGCACACATCTGGATATTGCACTGTGGCTCTGATTCTCTCCAAGCTGTTATCAGGTCATTTACTTGGAGTATGGTGTTTGGTATGGTATGGTGATTGACACTGAAGGACCATTAGGGAGGTAATACTAGAATAAGTAATGGGGGTACAGATTGGATCTCTCTGGATTAACGTGACAAGGTAAGGGAAATTAGGGTTGCATGCACAGCAGGACATGGTTTATGGGCAGCTGGGGGGCTGCTGGCAGCTCTGCGGATATGAATTGCAGCATTGCTAACTTTCCACCTGCAATCTGCAAGGGCTTCTTGTCACACTTTGACAGCAAAGCTGTGGTTCTCAGAGCCCATGTGCGAACAGGCTCTGAAACCCACATACATACTCGATTTGTTCTGAAAGTTGCTATTCTGTAGCAGGGCTAGAGGATAAATTTAGGTTGAGGTCACTTGACACAGCATGTTGTGTAGATAGGGCCTGCCCTATGCACTCATGCAGCTGTTTTTCATACCCAGATTGCTCTAAAAACTTCCAACCTGCCCAAACCCAATAAGCCCAAATACTGATCTACTGCAGCAGGCATGTTTGGTGGAAATGAGGAGCCCTTCCCTCAAAGGGTCCCTGAGGCGTGGACCACAGAAAGAGAGCTGCTTGTAACATTTGCTCTCTCAACTCTCTCACAACTTTTGCAGTGCATAGCAGGAAAAAAACCAGCCACCAAACCCTCCACAAACAGCCTTCTGACCTTGCATCAGTCTTCAAGTATGGCATGTTATCAGAGTCCAAATGCTTCACTGCCTCTGTTTGAAGAGACTTGATATGTTGCATTTCTGCAGAGACCCCTCACTGAGGGGACAGCAGTGACCATGCCCGGGGCCCATCCCGCACCTGCAGTGTATGCAGGCATGGCACAGCGCTGGCAGAGCTGCGCGCTGCCTGTGCCAGTGCAAGCTTACTGCAACGGCTGCCCTGGGTTTGCATCCCTCCCTCCCCAAAGCAAGCCTGACCAGACCAGCTTGCAGGACTCGGTGTTGCCCTCTGGATGCACCGATCCTCCCCCGTGCAGAAGTTTGCTATTGACATAAGTAGCACCAAAGAGAGATGTGAGTGATGGAAGGTTGCACATTTTTGGGCAGCTGCCCCATGGTGCTGTTTTTCCAGCCCTCACCCTGCCACAGTTCATGTAGGTAGAACTGGGATGTGATGGCTGATTTGATGGGAGCTGTCAGGCTGTGTGGGAAAAGCAGCACTGCTGCCACATCTTTCAAGCATCTGAAAAATTAATTGCTGTAAGGTAAGGAAGTTAGTGGCTCTTAATAGTTTGTAGAATATGAAGTCAGTGCTTAAAGACTTGAAGTATAACTGATTTAAACCTCCCAATACTGGGAAATCTGAAACTTGCCTTCTGCAATACCACTTTCATGACAACCTTAGCTCTTCACCTGTATGAAATGCTCCTCTAGCCTCCATGACAGCATGCCAAACTGTCCTTTTCCCAAGGCTGTGGACGACATGGGAATGACCAGGAGTCCTGTGAGGGGGATAGGGAGGCCCTGCCTTGCTTAGGGAAAAGGCCGAGTTTAAGTCAGATATGATGAAGCAGGAGGTAGCTCAGTCCTGTGTGTGCTCGCTCTCTTGTCCCACTCTGATGGAGCGTGGGCTACATAGATCCCCTTGGGCAGCTGATAAAGATGTGGAGGAGTGCCTACACTTCTCACCTAATTCCTAATTCCTCACCAGGCAAAGAGATGAAACTGTTCCAAGTCACTTGCATTTGCTCCCAGAGCCTCTTGAATGTACAGTAGCAGTATTTAATGACAGCAATAAATCATTAAGTAATTAAGCATGCAAGATATAAAAAACATGTGCAAACACACCTTGTGTAGTGATGTTTGAGGTTAGAAAGCTAACACGTTGCTACATTCCTACAAAAACATACCTAGCACTGCACTGGAGATCAAGATAATCTGCGTTGGGAAATACTCCTTTATATCCCATGAGCTATTGTTATTGGCCTGAAAAATACTCGCTACCATAGTTACATAAAAGTTTTCAACCAGGTCTAAAGTTAAGGCAGCCAAATCTTAGAACTGCTGGCACATTTTGTGAAGTTGGAATGCCACTTCCATCCCTGTGTATTCCAGTGTATTATATTCTAGCAGTCTTTATACTCTGAGAATTTTGCCAATTCCCTTCACTTTTCTTGTGTTTCCTGCGGAGTGTGTATCCTCTCAGGCCTTTCGCAGAGTGTATGAGAGCAGCCTGGCCTGTTGGTCGAGCACCGTGGCAGGAGACAGCACTGAGGGCTACGGCAGTGCGCACCTAGCAGGTGGTTTGCTGGAGCACCTCTTCCACCACTTTAGGTTTTCATCTACTACTTGTTCTGCTGCTTCTGACATGTCAACTGCTGTCTCCCCTCAGCTGCTTTATGCTCTACAAGCTTTATTAAACAAGGGATGTCACCAGGTGAATTCATGCACCAAGTCTTTCTTCCCAGCCCTAACAACACCTACAAAACGTGCAGGTCTCTGAGTGTCTCCAGTAAGACATGCTCCTCTGCAGAGAGCATCTTTATGTTAAAGTTGGATCCTGAGAGAGGGTGCCTTCAGACACAGAGTTTTAAAAGATGGATATGAAATAACTGATACATGTTTCTAGCATTCGGAGGGTTCCTCCCAAAAGGGCTATTTGATTTCCTTCTCTTATTAGTCTTGTAAAATACTATATTACCTCCTATGGTGCATGCATGTGCAGCCAGCCCTTGGGAGCCTAGTGAAGCAGCTGGAATGTGATTTCTGAGCATCGGAAGAGAGAGGGATGCAGTCCTGGGGGCTGCTCCCACCTCCTCCCTGCTTCACCTCCTATTATACAGCTAACAAAGTGATGGGATGTTCCTAGTTTGGGTTTTCTGTTATTTTCCCTCCACTGCAATACCACAGAAGAACCAAAGGCAGATAGTGCCCATTGGTCTGAGCCTTAGGAATAATTATAAATATACAGGCTGGCAGAAACCACTGTTATATCACCATGCAAGTGTTTCACAGCCATGCAAAAAACAGGAAGGTGGAATTAAGGTACACCAAAATGAAGTGGTTATGTGGGACTGGATGGATTAGGTTTATGCCAAAGTCCTCCCCGCCTCCCACCAGCAAATAATGTTGCTAGATGGTAAGAGGTTGAAAAATTTCTGGTCATGTTTGTAAAAGCTATCATTTCACCAGGTACATTGATCATCCCACAAACCTGAAAACCCCAAAGGCAGTGGCTGGCGCATCCCTGGCAGTGTTCAAGGCCAGGTTGGATGGCCAACACTTGGGGCTTTCAGCAACCTGGTCTAGTGGAACGTGCCCCTGCCCATGCCAGGGGGTTTGGCACCCGGTGATCTTTAAAGGTTCCTTCCAATCCAAACCATTCTATGATTCTATGATTCTATGACCTACACACCAATGGATACAGTCTTCTGCCAGTTGCTAAACACCTTGGGCCTGTTTCCCCATGATACAATGCACTGAGATATTGGGCACTGTCTAATATCTGACCCAGGACCATTCTATAGATTTATTTTAAGAAAAGTAGATACCAGACTGAGAGAGCGTTTTCTACATTGAACCATAAGGACAGCTCAAGGGAAGACTGCAAGAATGCAGTGCATGAGAAAGGGTGTGTAACCCAAACCCACCTATGGCAGCAGTGCTGTTTTGTCACATCTCATTTCCATGGATGTAACTCAGGAGTGGCTTTCCCGAAGATGATGTAGTAGCAGTTTGAACAGAGAGGCGTTTTGGGCTCTGATTGTAAATTAAACTGTCATTTTTTGCATCATCTGGTTACACAAGTCATTTGTTGTTGTGAAATGTTTCACCAGCTTATGGTCTAAATGCAAGCTTCCAGTCCTGAGCCAGGGGTTCAGCAACGTTGCCTTTGGCTGAATGGTGTTAGTGAGATTAAATTTAACTAGATGCATGTAAAAACTTAGTAAACTAAAGTCTGATATACCACAGGCATGCAGGGTAGGATGAAAATGTGTGACTAGTTGTAGGGAGAACAATCATTGCTGTCTTCTCCTTTCATGCCTTAGACTTTAGGGTAGATTATACACTTCTGGGGCAGAAGTCTGCTGGGTCAGACAGGCCTGGGCACCAGAAAGGGCTTTGAAATGAAGGGGAAAATTATGCAGGATCTAGTTAGGTCCAGGAAATGCAGAAAGGCTGTTTCCGAAGAAGAGAAAGAAGAGCTGCTCTTCTGTTATTCCAGCTCTTCTCACAGCTGCTTTTGATGTTCTCACCAGAGCCTCTCTTCTGAAGGAGGAATCCAGCTCAGAAGTACCAGCATGCCTGCCTGCGATAAAAGCAGCTCTGCTGAGGGCCAAGAGAAGCCTCTCTTTGCTGGAGAGGCATCGTTTCCCCAAGTGTGGGCTTGCCAGAGACATGCCAGGGAAAGGTGCATCCTGGCAGACATCTCATTGAGGAGAGCACTGGTGCATCGCTTCACCCAGTAACATCCCCTGCTAATTAAAGCTTCTAGGAGAGCAGAGTAACACAAGAAAGAGATTGTGGTGAAGATTTCAGAAACTGTAAAAAAGGCATTAGAGGAGAGGCCTTTGCAGGCTGCGGGTCATGTCTGAGCCACCCTGCATGCACAGGTCCCACTTGTGCTGTCTGCTGCAAGAGGCAATTATGTGACCGGTTCCCTGCCCACATGTCTATGAGGAGCATGCATAACTAAACACATGCATACATACATATGAACGTGTATAAATTTGGCCTATACTTGGAGTTCTCTGGTAGCAAGGATTGCTATGATACAACATAAAAACTTTAAAGTAAAAAGTGTTGGAGTTGGCATCCTTGCTGTTTAAAAAGTGCTGCAATTTGGCCAGATATCACTGGCTGAAATTTAGCCTTGGATACAAACTACCATACAATGACAGTAATGAGTATTTTATAGGCCAGTAGCTCAGAGGATGAAAGCTGATTCCCTCCCCAGAGAAACGATCCCAGGCTACAGTGCTGAGCGTGTTAACAAGGATGCTGCTGAATTGTATTCTGCCCTTTTTTTGCAGTTTTTCTATGTATGGCTTCACCTTTATTTTATTTTTCACAGGCTCAGGGAAGTTATAAAACATCTTTACAGCTAGAATTGTCGAATGTTTTGGCATTTTTCTCCCACCTCAGCCTTGAGCAAACCTGGAGTATGTCAGGGCAGCAGTGAGCTAGCAGGTCTGCTCTCTCATAAAGATGGCTCGAGGCACCCCACAGCACTCCCAGGATGTGTTCCTCCAGCAGGGACTCTCGTGTCTTCCTGGTCCTGAGGGTCCCCAGGCTCCTGGTTGCTGAGAAGGAAAGCAGGTAACATGTCCATCTTTACCTTGGAGCCATCAGCCCTGAAGCTTTTGACCAAGAAGCACTGGGTGCTTAGAAATCCATCTTATGCCTTGTGGTGGGCTAACCCTGGCTGGATGCCAGGTGCCCACCAAAGCTGATCTATCACTCCTCCTCCTTAGCTGGACAGGGGAGAGAAGATGTGATGAAAGGCTCGTGGGTTGAGATATGTACAGGGAGGGATCATTTGACAATTACTGTCAAGAGCAAAACAGACGACTTTTAGTTTAATTTATTGCCAATCAGAATCAGAGTAGGATAATGAGAGATAAAACCAAACCCTAAAAAACTCCTCCCACCACTCCTCCCTTCTTCCTGACATCAACTGCATACCTGAATTTCTCTACCTCCTCCCCTGCAGCAGCTCAGGTGAATGGGAAATGGGGGTCCTGCTCCGTTCGCCACACTTGGTGTCTGCTGCTCCTTCCTCCTCAGGGGAGGGGTCCTCATGCTCTTCTCCTCCTCCAGCATGGGGTCTCTTCCACAGGAAACAATCCTCCATGAACTGCTCCAGAGTGGGTCACTTCCGTGGGGTCAGTTCTTCAGGAACAGACTGCATCAGTGTGGGTCCCTTCCATGGGGTCAGTCCTTCAGGAACAGATTGCTTCAGTGTGGGTCCCTTCCATGGGATCAGTCCTTCAGAAACAGGCTGCTCCAGCGTGGGTCCCTTCCATGGGGTCAGTACTTCAGGAACAGATTGCTTCAGTGTGGGTCCCTTCCATGGGATCAGTCCTTCACAAACAGGCTGCTCCAGCGTGGGTCCCTTCCATAGGGTCAGTACTTCAGGAACAGATTGCTTCAGTGTGGGTCTCCCATGGGGTCACAAGTCCTGCAGTGACCTGCTCCAGTGTGAGCCCCCCTCTCCACAGGGTTTCCATGGTGGCACAGCCTTCTTCAGGCATCCCCCTGTTCCAGTGTGGTATCCTCCATGGGCTGTAGGGGCACAGCCTGCCTCACCATGGTCTGCACCATGGGCTGTAGGGGAATCTCTGCTCCCATGCCTCCTCTCCTCCTTCTGCACTGGCCTTTGGGTCTTCAGAGTTGCTATTCTCACACATTCTCTCTCCTTTCTCCCAGCAGCTTTTACCCTTCCTTAAACATGTTATCCCAGAAGCACTACTTCCATCCACTACTCTGGATTTGGAGAAGGCTGAGGTTCTTAATGACTTCTTTGCCTCAGTCTTCACTAGCAAATGCTCTGACCATGCCACCTAAGTCTTGGAAGGCAGATGCAGGGACTGTGAGAATGAAGACCTTGGGCCCACTGTAGGAGAGGATCAGGTTCAAGACCATCTTAAGAACCTGAATGTGCACAAGTCCGTGGGACCTGATGAAATCCATCCGCAGATCCTGAAGGAGCTGGTGAATGAAGTTGCTAAGCCACTGTCCATCATATTTGAAAAATCCTGGCAGTCAGGTGAAGTTCCTGATGACTGGAAGAAGGGTAATATAACCCCCATTTTTAATAAGAGGAAATGGAAGACCCAGGTTGCTACAGACCAGTCAGTCTCAACTTTGTGCCTGGCAAAATTTTGGAGCAGGTTCTCCTGGAAACCATGCTGGGGCGCATGAAAAACAATGAGGTGGTTGGTGACAGCCAACATGGTTTCACTAAGGGGAAATCCTGCCTGACCAATTTGGTGGCCTTCTATGATGGGGCTATGGAACTGATGGACAGGGGCAGAGCAGTTGCCGTCATCTACCTGGACTTGTGCAAAGCGTTCAACACTGTCCTGCACAACATCCTTGTCTCTAAACTGGAGAGACATCAATTTGATGGATGGACCACTCAGTGGATAAAGAACTGGCTGGGTGGCCACACGCAGAGAGTTGTGGTAAACAGCTCAATGTCCAGTTGGAAACCTGTAACGAGTGGTGTCCCTTGGGGATCGGTGTTGGACTGGTCTTGTTCAACATCTTTGTCAATGACATGGACAGTGGGATTGATGCATCCTCAGCAAGTTTGCTGACGTCACCAACCTGTGTGGTTCGGTTGACACACTGGAGGGAAGGGATGCCATCCAGAGGGACCTTGACACGCTTGTGAGGTGGGTTGATGCCAACCTTATGAAGTTTAACCAAGCCAAGTGCAAGGTCCTACACCTGGGTGAGGGCAATCCCAGGCACTGCTACAGGTTGGGCGGAGAAGATATTCAGAGCAGCGCTGCAGAAAAGGACTTGGGGGTGTTGGTTGACGAGAAGCTTGACATGATCCAGCAGTGTGTGCTCGCAGCCCAGAAAGCCAACCGTATCCTGGGCTGCATCAAAAGAAGCGTGACCAGCAGGTCAAAGGAGGTGATCCTGCCCCTCTACTCTGCTCTTGTGAGACCTCACTTGGAGTACTGTGTGTAGTTCTGGTGTCCTCAACATAAGAAGGACATGGAACTGTTGGAGCAAGTCCAGAGGAGGCCATGAGGATGATCGGGGGCTGGAGCACCTCCCGTACGAAGACAAGCTGAGAAAGTTGGGGCTGTTCAGCCTGGAGAAGAGAAGGCTGCGTGGAGACTTCATAGCAGCCTTCCAGTATCTGAAGGGGGCCTATGAGGATGCTGGGGAGAGACTCTTCATCAGGGACTTTAGTGGTAGGACAAGGGGTAACGGGTTCAAACTTAAACAGGGGAAGTTTAGATTAGATATAAGGAAGAAGTTCTTTACTGTGAGGGTGGTGAAGCACTGGAATGGGTTGCCCAAGGAAGTTGTGAATGCTCCATCCCTGGCGGTGTCCAAGGCCAGGTTGGACAGAGCCTTGGGCGACATGGTATAGTGTGAGGTGTCCCTGCCATGGCAGGGGGGTTGGAACTAGATGATCTTAAGGTCCTTTCCAACCCTAACTACTCTATGATTCTATTCTATGATCCTATAATGATGGGCTCAGCCTTGGCCAGAAGTGGGTCCATCCTGAAGCTAGTCAGTATTGGCTCTGTCAGACACAGGGGAAGCTTCTAGCAGCTTTTCACAGAAGCCACCTCTGAAGCCCTCCTGCTACCAAAACCTTGCTATGCAAAGCCAATACACACGTTGGCACAACGCCTTCCATGTCTTTTATTGCAAACCAAACACCAATGTAGCCTTTTATTTTTTTTTATTTTCCTGTTTGACCTGGCCTGCTATGTCTTTCTTCTTTGCTATAAATTCTGACTTAAGGACTTTACTTTGCAACAGTGAAAATATTCCTCAGGCTTGACTCCAGCACATACAAATCCTTTTTTCACAAGGTGCTGCATGAAGGTTACACCCACCTATGTTTGCTGCAGCGGCTGTGGTGCAGAAGAGTGCTTGCCCCCTTGCTGCTCATGGTTAGATTAAGAGGATAGAGCACTGTCAATAAAGCAAAGGGATTACAGAGTGAGTATCTAAAGCAAGGGCTTTGGTGGAGATGCTACTTTCTAGCTGACACTGGCTTTCCTCTTTTTCAGTCAAATGTTAGGAGTTACTCTGATTGTAAGTAACAGAGAAACAGCTGTTGGTCCAGAAGGAAATTGCTGGTTTTTAAGTGACAACTTTTTCAGCGAAATTAAAGGCATGTGAAAAAGAGAAAGCTCGCATCCTGGGTTCTTTTGCCTTAAAGCAAGCTTACTTCCCTCCAGTTTGATCTGGGAAAGTTTGCGCTTTAGTGGAAAAATAATTGAGAAGTTCTGAATTGGTGTTATATTAACCTTGAATAGGCTATGTTTTTTTTCAAGAAAGAGATGGTAACAGTGGCATCCACATTGCTCAGCAGGGCTTGGAGAGACTAAGGCCACTGCCCTGGGTGGAATCCATAACTTGGAAAGGAGTGCAGTGTCCCATGGCTGGAAGCTGCTACCAGTGGAGAAGGGGAGTAGTGATAACTTTGCTGGAGTTAAGCTGTAAAAAATAACTTGGAAAAGCAAGAATGTTGTAGAGAACTGGAGAAGATCCCAGGGGAATGAAGTCTAATCAGGAGGGCCTTCAAATGAAATACAGAAGAAAAATAAAGTTATGTGACAATCTGTGGGAAATAAGAATTGAAGATACAGTGCTTGAACTTCCGTACAGGCTGGGGAGAAGTATGTGTATGCCATGAATATGTTATATTCAATCCAAATTTTCCAGAAATATACACTTGAACAAAAGTACTTGCTGGAAAAGAGGAAAAAGCAGGCTGTCTGCAATTGCAGATGAAGACAGAACAATTCAGTGCAATGATCAAATCAAAATAAACTCTCAGAAACATACCACTTCAATAACTGGAAGGACATGAGAAAAATGGCTTCATTCTCCTGCTCGAGAGAGAAAGCAGTGAGTCTGTGGTGAGGCTTCTAAGTGAGAAATATCTTCTTGATAGAAATCTTATCTGCTCAAGTTTCTCCTGCACCTTGCAGCTGTTTTGGCACAGCTAAGAGATCTCTTGATGTAGTGAGTTCATGGCAAGATCACACGTTAGCAAGTGGGATCAGGTTCAGACACGTTAATTGCACTGTGGTGCTCAGGGTGATAGGGGAGCCTGGGCGGAGCCTCGCCTCCCTGCATGCAGAGCTCCTGGTGACATGGAAATGGACTAGGCACTGACTTGAAAAAGAGATGTCTGCATTTGTGTTTGATTTCAGCTTTGTAACTGCAAGGGATGTTGCAGAGAAGATGGATCATCACCTTTAGAAACAGGTTTAAGAAAAAGATTCTACAAACACCAGCCCTTTTAATAAGGCCAGTAGAATTCACACAGAATTTCCTGCGAAAAATTAAATCCTGGCAGAGTTAAATGCTGTATTTGACTTCAAATACTTTATGTTTTTCATGTTTGCTTCTCAGTATATTGTGTAGAATGACATTTGCATGTAATGAAACTGGGGATCCTTGTATTTATGCTTTTTTCCAATTGGTTGACTTCCTTCTTGCTGTTACGGTTGCTAATTGGAAGGTTTCATTGCATTGTGAATCATAACAGGCTGCTAGAAAATTTGCTTGATTTTGGATTTCATCCTGGATTCGCTGGGAACACTCAGCACAACTGTGCAACAAGGGAAGTGTTTAGAGGTCAGGGAACAACATTGTCTTCATGAGCTGCCTGCAGCACCCTGTGTGTGAGTGTGATTTGGTGAAAGTTGTGGCCTTTGTCTGCACAATAACCTCGGTAGATGTGAGCACTCCAGAACTGAGTGTTTTAACCAGAGGAATATTCTGGGTGAGATTCAACGTACCTGTTGTTGGTAAAAGGTCTCCTCTCACTGTCTGTTTTCCTGTTCAGTAACTTTCAGGTCCTTCTTATCTAGACCTGGCAACCTATCCTCAAAATAGTAGTGCTGTCAAGAGTTAAAATAAAGATGGCAAATCTTAAATTATTCTACTTGGAAAAAAATTATGAGAAGCACCTCTTTTTACACAGCAACAAATAGCTCCAACTGTTATTTCTCTTTAGAAGCCTTTCTGTCATGGTGTCCTTCCATTTTATCGTCCATTGGTTACTCGAGTGTAATGTCACTTATAGAACATTAATAGCACAGAAGAGGAGAAGTAATCCTATGAGAACTGATCTCGAGCCAGGACATTTCTGGAATTGAATCCTCTTTAGCTTTCAACAGAAAAGACTAGCTGCAAGCTTACTTCTGGAAAACCAGAGTATGAAAATGGAAGTTTCCCCGTTCTTTAGCTCTTTTGCTTCCCTGTCCCATTCCTGCTTTGTATCATGTAGGCGTTACCTTTTACAAGCGCTGAGAAAGAAACGTTTTCTGGAACAGTGTTTATTCTCAGCAGGCATTAAAGGTATATGATTACATACGATTACAGTTTTTATATCCAGATATCTGTTGAACATGTTTTTCTCACTTTCAGTGAGGTGAAATTTAACAGTAAAGACCATCTCATGTAGGTCAACATGTTCGGACAGAAAAAATGAGGGAAATCAAGGAAAGAAATTGGGGGCTTCTGCTGGTATTTCTAGTACTTGTCACAGAATAGTTTAACTGATAGTTTAAATGATTGTGTAAGACAAACTACTTCTGTCAGTGCAATATGGACCCTGGTCTCTCTTGAAAAGTAGCTGCATAAGGTGGGAAGTAAAATTATATGGATCATGGTAGAAAGAAATTTGATAACTTGTGCAGAGTAATAATGTGCCTCATAAGAAATGCCCCTGGACTTGTGATGAACTGCTTTAATATTTAACTTATCTTCACTCTTGCCTTACTGTTTTAAAGGTCTGAACAAAATAGACATGCTCACACAGCATTGAAAAGAAATATGGTGCAAAATCTTAATCATTTGACAGTATGAAGGAGTTCATAACGCCAGTGTATAATGTCTGTATTTAATCTTAGGAAATTTGACCTTCCCACTAATCAGTTCCTAGGAGCAGATCCTGAGCACTGTTGAAGTCAGTGGCAAAACTCACAATGACCTCAACATTTATGCATGATGGAAATAATTGAATCAGAGCAAAGCAGACGGATTTTTCCATGTAAGTATATTTTATGCAATGATTATTTTATTCATTGATTATACGATGCAATGACATTTAAATATTTTCAGTTTAGGTGTCTTTCTCAACATAACTATTCAGTGGAAAACCTTACAGGAAGGTAATTCTAGCCTTCAAGGTGGTGATTTTTTTTTTTTTAAAAACTAAACTTACGTCTATCTGTGCAAGTCCAATATACAGATGTTAATTGTGAGCTAATTGCAATGGATGCACAGACATTACTTTGGCCTTCTTTACTGTTTCCAAATTGCTTGTAAACACATTGTGAAGTTTTTGAATTTCAGTCCTATTCTAAACCAGACATGAAATCCAACTAGAAATTAGTTTGGGGCTACAAATTATAAATACTTGCAGATCACATGGGTAAGCATGTCACAAGATGTTCTTTCACCTAAGTGAAGGATTTGGAGTTCTCCAACCTGATACCCAAATTAATTTATGTGATGTGCTACATGACACTTGTACCTTCATCTGTACAGTGTGAACTTTTGACTAACAGAACCTTAACCCAATGGTTAAGGGTGGATGATAAATTCAAAAGGTTGCAGGCAAGTCAACAATTCATCAAGGTTGCTTTAGAGATCTCTTAGATAAACCTTGTGGAAAAGCCTTCCTAAAAAATGACAAGGAAATGTTTAGAAAGCAAAACTGAGTTGCTGTTCCACCTGTTTATTGTGCTGAAATAGATATTCTCAAATGCAGAAAGTGTCAATAATATGAAGAGAATTAAAGCCAGCTGGGAATAGGAAGGAGAAGAGAATAGTCACATAAAATGGAGATTGTACCTGAGGTAATATGCCTATTTATAAATAAAATTAAAGGGGTCTAGAGTAGCTGTCCAGACATTTTGAAGCTGTGGAAGTAAAATACTTCCCTGCTATTCCATTCCACTTTTCTCAGCACTGAAATGCTGGTTTTGTGGATGTGTCCTGGCCCCCACAGCAGTGTTGGTCCAGTCTTGTCTGTTCCCGTAACCAAAACCCTCTGGGGGTCTCTCCTCATACTTGTTGCTGTGAGTGTATTTGTCATTGTTTACATCCATTTCATGCAGCTGTAAATGAGCCTTTGCTTTGGTTAGGGTATTTGGATATGGTGAAACAACAAACAGTACTCAGGTCTTTCAACCACAGGAAGCCAGAGCAGAAGGAGGAGTGTTTAACAGGGTCTAACAGGAAACAGCCTTCTTGGAAATAGAGATTTATTTACAAACACATCAAACAAGAGGGACCCTCAGCCCCAGAGGCAGAGGAAGGGTGCCTTTTGTTTCATAAACATCCATTTGAACATCCCATGTCAGACCACAGACTGGACTGGGAGTAAGCAGAGCTGGCTGCTGGGTCCCCTTTGGTGTAACTGACTTGTGCTGAGTCTGGTGGTGATGCTGCTCTTGCCAGCGTGATGCTGAGGGCTCGCACCTTGCGCTTTCCTTGTGTTTACAGCTATAGAACGGCCGCAGACAGCTTTGCTTGCTGGATCCCAGGTGTTGTGGGGGGATGCTTGTCTGCTGTGCTCGTGAAAAACATTTGGAGAATAATTGGCCTTGATCAATTTAGGTAGTAGGCACTTCATTCAGTGGATACTTAAGAGACATATATGTTGATGAGATCTTAAAAAAAAACCCAAAAAACCCCCAAAAAGAAGATGCTTAGTCCAGACTTGGGATTCAATAGCTTGGAACTCTGGAGTCCCAGTCATTCATTATATGAGCTTTGCTGGAACAGCAAAGCTGTTCTTTCAGGGTTGGGACTTTGCTGGTGCCAGGAGCATTCAGATAAGCAGAGGAGCACAGATGATGTGGGAACAGAATGACCGTTCATCTGATGACCAGTCATCAGAAATTGCAAGATGACTGGAGGATAAGGACACCAGGCCTAATGAACCACATCCAGGCTAAACACAGCTAGCACACAGCTGATGAAAGTCTGAGTATTTTGCCCTCTTCTGCCTTCCAGAGGGACAGTGGGAATACACCTGGGGTTTTCTTCTGCTCTCTCCCTGGCCAGAGGGACTTCAGACTTCAGGCCACTAAAAGGCTGTGTGGGGAAGGCTCTTTGTGGCCAGTGTCTTCTGAGGGAAGGCTTGTCTCCTCTGCCTCACTGAGCAGTAAGTCCTGAGGGTGTGAATACTTTCTATGCATAGTTAAATCTGTCCACTTTTTTATTTTGCCTTTTAATTGTGTTTTCCTGCTGTTGTTTCCCCAGGTATTGACAGCAGCCAGGCCCAATCAGGGAAGTGACTCAAGAGAACCACTGAGCTGAGTAGAGCTCTGGCTGCTGCATACTGTTGTACTCGTATCAGTATGTATATCATACTGGAAGCACTGGTAGGGGTCTCCTAACAAACACACTCAAAAATCTTTTTCCACAGTGTTTTTGCCTGTGCATCAGTTGGAGTTTACTTGACTCTTCAGCGCAATTGCCAAATCTGAGTGTTCCTCAGCCAGCTGTGGGAGCCATAGCTGTTGCTGTAGGAGGTGATGGCTCCCGGCTCAATGCCTATCCTCGCAAACCTCAACCTCTTCCCAGGCGTTCACTGCATGGGGAACTTTGCCTGGATGAAGGCTGAATAACGACTCCACGGTTTGGACCTTCATGCAATACTCATCAGGCTGTGACAGCCCGGGTTTGCAAGTGTTTTGACCATCTTCCAAGAACCTTTCAGTGTAACATAATCGGGTAATGAATTTCACAGAGGTGTAATGGATGCAAATAAGCAAATCCTTGCCTACTGCTACTGTCTATATTCATTAGAGAGACAGATTGCTTAGTGTCCACACAGTCTTATGAAAAAGCCAAAATGCAAGCAGGCAGGAAAGAAATCAAAGCAAGTAAAATTATACTGTATTTTTCTCATTTAGAGAACAAATAGTTGTGTTCATCAGGGGTCTGCTGTTTTAATTTCTCACTAATTACTAGTTTTAAATGGAGAAAATACTTGGAATTATGGTGTATAGAAAATGGGGACATGTCAAAGCTGCATACCAGGCAAAGAGGGAGTGGGCTGGGGTGTCATTCCCAATCCCACTGCATGCTGCAGGCAGGACCGATTGCCTGCTTCCCGAGGGTGACGCCTGAGGAGGGGTCCCTGCTCAGGGGTGCGCAGCACCCAGCCGGACAAGGCGCAGTGCCTCCTGGGTCAGCTTTTGTGCTCACTGCATTTTGACGTTCAGCTGTGAACGAGGTCAGGTACCACATAAACTGTCATGACTGTCTCACAGGAGTGGTTTTCATTGAAATCCTGTCATTTCTGTGAGTGTTTTTTATTTTGTAGGTGAAAAATGTGAAGGCTTTTTCACCAGATGGGAGGATCACAGGAGGACAGGGTGAGGATTTGTGCTGAGACTCAGAATGACTGACACATGAATGTTGCATGTTCAAATTAAAAAGCTTTCAAAGGAATCAGTGAAAAAAACCCACACACATATAGATTTGCACAATCTGGTCAACAAGAGTGACCTGATCTGGAGCTTTCAGCCATTAGCTGCCATGGGATTAATGGGTGATTGAAGTATTATCATCCTGCCAAGGCTAGTGAAGTACAGTTGTCAGGAGCTAGCATCCTGACAGCAGAGATCTGTTCAGCAGAGGTATAGTAAAATATCATAAAGAAATTAGAATAGGAGAAAACAGAATAAAACCACAACTCTTGGCTACTTCATATTCTGAACTTAAAACAACTACACGATTATGATTTTCATAACAACATTTTTCCCAGACTATTTTGAAAGACAGTGGCATAAATAACTCTAATGAGAATTTCAGAAAAGGCACTTTTTTTAGTTGGTATATAATCTACATAAACAAATCATAGACAAAACATAGCTGTGTCCTTTCAACATTTGATTTTTTCTGATAAGAATGTGGAATTGTCTACATTTTTTTGCGTCTCAAAAAAATTGTTTCTAGTCACAGCCATGCTCAGACATCACTCTTCAGCATTCAGAAAATGCTTCTTAAAGGTTATCCAAAAACTAAACCAACTCTGAAGCAGCTTACCCATCCCATTCTAACTCAAGATACTTTCCAAAATTTCAAACGTGATTTAAAATATGCCCTTTTAAGGGAGACAATTATAATGACACATTAGTTATGAAACAGATGTACCAGCTGAGGTAAAATTTGTTTTGGTCCTTTCAGGTGAGTGAACTCACCTGAACTTGCACGATCAAAACAGAGGCTACAGTACCCTCAAATAAATATTATTTACATCTGAAGAGCAATATTCAGGAAAGTCAGCAGTTCTAACTGACAATTAGGAAGGCATTGCCAAGCCTGAGTAACAAATCAGTTATTAGTAGAGGAGTCAGACGGTGCTAATCTCTTCACCAGCTAGTCAGCACTTTCAAACAGCCTGTGGAAATGGCAGATGCTGTTTACTTAGCACAGACGTCTCATCTACTCTTTTAGTGATGCTGGGAACAGTCAGTGGTCAAGAAGCCATGTTGGTCGCCCTCATTAGAGAAGTGTTTAAGCATTCCCCTCTTTACAGTGTGCTTTTTTCTGTTTGTTTATGTTGTCTTTGTGAAGTTCAATCCTTTTGGACGTTGAGCAGATTCCTTCTATTTTATTCACCTGGAAGATTTATTTAAAAAAAAAAAAATCACCAAATACCTGTCTACTTGGCTTCTTGGGTGGAGAAAATGTTGCAATAATGTGGTTGGGACAGTGCAGTCTTGCCAGGTCTGTACAGACAGCAAGCCCACGTGCAGAGCACTCTCAGCAGAGCCACCCCTGCCTTTAGATGTCGCTGCTGAGGACAGGGACAGGGGCATGCAGAAGCTGCTGTGTGGAGGGACATCCTGGGCAACACCTAGCCAGCTATTTGCAAATCCAGCCATTGTTTGCATCTGGATATTAATTCAGGTTGCTAATCCTGGGACTTCTCAGCATAGGGGTGCCAGGAGGTTTGGGAGGCAGGAGGGTGAGAGCAAGGCTGAATGACCATGTGCAGTAGCAGAACTGTTGTGTAGGGCTCCTTCATCAGGGGAAGGGCATACCTTTGTCTTGTGTCAGGGGATGAAACACCAGCACAGCCTGAGCGCCAGTAGGCCAGCATTCTCTGCCATGTAGGCTCTGTTGTCTCTTATCACCATATAGATATCTTTATAACCAAGGATGACTTGATTTGTTCTTGATGTTTTGGCCAATGCTGCCTGTACCAGCAACGCAGAGTCAGTTTCTGCCCATGAGGCTTCTCCTGAAATCAACGTTGCATCAGCCAGAGGGAGCAAGTACACATCCTGCCCTGCCCTGCACGAGAGCCAGGCACAGTTCTGCCAGGAGTGAGGAGGCACCCCTGCATGTGGGGAGCTGAAGAGAAGCATCCTGTTTGGGGAAATAACAAGAACAGGAATTTCAACAAAAGTACCAATTGATGTAAATGCAAGTTGACAAGTAAGCAACCAAGAAAATTCCTCCCCCCTCTCCTTGCACTCCCCAAAGAGTCCGGGGCAAAGGTGTGCAGGGATGACACACTAACTCTCTTGCTAGAGAACCTCCCAAATTCTTTGCTTGCATGTAGCTGTGCTGCAGCCTTGCACTGCATGTTTAATGCCCTTCATTGTTTAGAAGCAAAATAATGATTTCTGATTCTTGAGTATCTCTGGCATAAAATTTGTTGCTGGGGGTTTATGCTTTCACACTACTGAGACCACTACCCTCTTGATCAGAAACAGGGCTGGAGTGACATAGAGATCACCAATGGGGACAATAGTGTCACCAAAGCTGTCTCAAGAAAGCTTGACAACTTTCTGACCACTGTCAGCAAGGCTGCAGCTGCTTCAATTACTTCCGCCGGTTGTGAATCCATGATTTCTTTATCCATAGTAGAGCTAAAGCAATTCCAGTGAATGTCCTCAATTTTGAAACTATTTTTTTTCATGCCTCAATTCGCTTTATTTTGCTTGGAAAGTATGACATAGTGGCAGGGTCATCACTAAAATATCATTATGAAACAATTTGCTGGCTGAGAGCTCTGCAAACTCCTTTTCTGTCCAGCAACGCACCTATTCATCTGGTGCAGGACACTGCAGAGTCCCTCTAGGACTGCTCTGGGGTGACACAGCTTACAGCTAGTCAGCCCTAAAGGCTGTGAGTGGAGAAGGACACCCAGTGCAATCTGTTTGGCTTGGAGGTAACTGATCTTGCAAAAGGCAATAAATGCATGTATGCGGGTCCCCAGAGCAGCTCTGCTCAGCAATACTCTGTTTGAATTGAGCAGCTTTGGATTACAGATGACAATGAAGCCTTGGAAGCTAAGGCCTTCAGCAGTGTCAAATGCATGTGCATTTAATTAAAAGTAGTAAATGCTGCAAGCTTACTCATAATAACGCACAATATTCAATAATACATTATCTTCCAAATGTTCCCTGTGCATTTATTATTCTCATTTTAACAGATGGGTCCCTTAATATTTTAAACTCGGGAAGAAATTTATTGGAATGCATATTTAAGATCTGTATCAGCTGGGCTTTTTTTAAAATTGAAATCATATAAGCTCATGTGCATAAAAGGTATTATTAATTTTCCCATCCACAACCAGAAAAAACCAAACTCCTGGCATAGGGTAGTTAATGGATTCAGATGGTAGCTAAGGCAAAGCTTCTTGTGATGCCTGTGTGGACAATAATGTATACGCGTTGTTTCCAAAAAAGCTCTTTGTCCAAAAAAGGGTTTATCTCTTTGTGATTTTAGGCTAGGCAGGCATAAATTGTTGCAGTGACCTTTTGCCCTGTGATATTACTGAATTATGTTGGAGCGGCGGTGGATTTAGGGATTTGGTAAACGGCAACCCCCTCTGACCTTAATTACCCTAATGCTTCTGTTAATCCCATCAGAGCTATGCAAATGAAATGCACTTCCTGCATTTAGAATAAAGATTGCTCAGTCAGTTTTAAGCTGCAACTAGGGCATAGAATGTTAAAAACATAACAGAGAGACATTCAAGCCAGCTGTTGGGCAGCACTAGACTGGCCTGGCATGGTGCTGGGGGAACTCGCTCGGCTGGTGCAGGGAAGGCAGAACATGGCTCCTTTGTCTCTCCTGCCCATTGTGCTCTTGGGGTGGATTCCCCCAGAGATGCTGGAGTGGAAATTCGAGCTTTGACTCCTTTGACCTACTCCCACACAAATATTCAGGGCTAAACTACAAGCCAATAATGTGAAGGGCATATAAACACACACATATATGTGTGTATATGTGTGTGTGCATATATGTAAGGCAAAGGCCATGAAGAGCTAAGGATATTTGTAGCTACCAAGGAGATGGAGCACAAACATTAATTTGCTGTTCTTTTGTATGTCTAGGACCTAAATGTGTTGTCCTACACGTGTCATTATTTTACCACCCTTCCTGCCCAATATATATTGACTCAAAAATATGTATACATCTCTCTTGAGGTACTGTGCTGTGCTAAACTCTTCAGTGGACATTCACAGATTCATTATGCCCCTCGCCTTTCGTTGAGCACGACCACAGGAGGCAGTAGCCCCGGCTCAGCCATGCAAGGTGCTGACACTGACCCAACTGTGCATGTAAGCATGTGTTTAAATCCCAGCAAATACCTAACCTGACTGGCTTCATGATCATGCTACCAAGGGGCAGAGCCACTTGTGCCAGCACGAGGAAGGGCTTCTGCTGTCTCTGTGCCCTGATGTTTCTCCTGTGCCAAATAAGGGTCATGGACCTATGGGTTCCTTCCTCATGCCTGCTGCATGCTAGGGATCCTCGGGCACCACACTGCTGTGCCACTTTCTTTTACCAGGCCTGCATCTGCGTTCCAATGGTAAAAGCTGGTGTGTACCCAAGGACAGCTATCAGGCAGCCATGCATCCCTGCATGCCTGCTTTTGGGGCTGGACTTAAGACATGCTGCACTTCTGCTTCAGTTCCTACGCCCTTGGAAAAAGAAACATGGAAGCAGGTGAATGGCAGTAACATCACTCTCAGTGCCCTGGGAACAATTACTTCATCACAGGATAATATCTGCAGAGCAGTAACTATCTCACCTGTAGGCCAGGTACTTCTGTTTTAAAAGCACTGTTTGTGCTCTTGACACCTACCACAAAAAAAAAAAATAATTATACAGAGTTTAACGGATGAGACATAACCTACAATTTATTCCAGTTTTAGCTGCTCTTCATGCCCGTGGCTTTACTGAATGCACTTGCTATTCAAAATTGCTTACAGAAGAAATCAGACCTTACCAAAAATTATTGACCTGGTGATTGTGAACTGGTTGTTCCGAAGATCTGACATTTGAAGTACATTAGTAACACTTAACTAGACACAAAGTAGTACATAGAAATGTTCCTGCTGTCTTGGTGTATATGTACAATTCCTAAAATAAGAGTTTGGCTGCAAACAGGTACAATTATCAGCTTATAATTAACTTCAGTAAATGTTCTGTCAGGATTAATTCAAATTCTCTTCTCTTTGATAATGTGCTGCCTCTATTTGCTGGGATTTTTCTAGGAAACAAATTCAACAAAGGCCTGAATGCAGATGACAGTAATTTTGCTTTACTGAGGCTAATTTTTGCAGAATTTTTCAGGTATTTCTCCAGTTCTACGATCATGTTTAGCTTTGAGAAGGACAACAAAGAAAATCTGGGAAATTAACTTACTACTGAGCCTCACAGGTGGTGTGATCAGAGAAACCTAGTACAGCAAATAATAAAAAAATACATAAATGAAATAAAATTAAATACAATACAATAAAATGAAAGAAAATATAACAATACTACTAATGTTGACTTCTTATGGGCAAATGATATCAAATAGCCAAACAGTAGCATATACAGAGCTTTGCTACACTTCACAGCAGGTATGTAACAGCTAGAAAAGGGCTCCATTCTTCCAAAAAAGATTATTTTTTTAAAATAGATGAAATTTGAGATTAATTCAGTAGAAGCTTGGGAAGAAGTGACAGATGTGGGATTTGAACTGTGATACTTCAATCATATTGATCAAGGGTGGCCGACAGCTCTAAAGAATGGATTAGCAGTCTGTGGCATGTGGCTGCTGGGCTACGGAACTGAATTTGAAAACATATTGGAAAGTATAGATTACTTC
The DNA here is from genome assembly GCF_004027225.2 of Strigops habroptila. Lineage (NCBI taxonomy): Eukaryota > Metazoa > Chordata > Aves > Psittaciformes > Psittacidae > Strigops > Strigops habroptila. Next base: position 78,489,174 of record NC_044302.2, on the reverse strand, counting down.
CCGAAATTATACCTCACCTTCAAGAAATGTTGGCATCACTGAGACATCATTGGAAAACCAGAATGAGAGAGCGTCTGCAGCTACAGGAAAGATGAAGGGCAGCTTAAAGCCACCATGCTCCTTCCTCTCTCACTTTCGGATTCTGCTTGATACAACAAGTAGAGGTGCAATGCTGAAAGCAACATAAGAGTGATGATCCTAATCAGTGATGTCTGAAGCAGATTGCTTCTGGCAGAGCACGAGAGCTTGGAGGTGTCTCTCAGAGAGTAAATCTGGTCAGACATACCCAGCTTGCTTGGATCAAGCAAAGCAATGAGAATGCTCAGTCACCAGCAGACTTGGGGTCTCCCAGTCACTTGCAGTGCTAAAAATTGACTGGATGGTGTTATCAATGTGTGATGGGATTACAGACATCCCTTGGAAGTGCCAATCACAGCCACATGCATGGCAGAAAGGTCAGGCATGCCATGCTAAGCACCAGAATTGTGTCAGCCTCAGGCTTCCTGGACAGGTAGCGATATGCCCATCCGTGGTCCAAGTTCTGTCTGTGGTCTGCTGTGGGGAACATTTTTCTACTTACCTGCAAATATAGAACCTTGTTTTGGCTGTCATGCCATGGTATTTCCCATCAAAATCTTCCTATCCCCACATCACCGTGCTGGGCCAGATCCGACACCCTCCTGTGCAGAGCTGGCTGTGCCTTGAGTCAGGAGGAGGGAGAAATGCCGTGACCGCTGGCAGTCTGCTCTCACTAGTGATGCTGAGATAGAAGTCACCTCTTTGCACCAGACCAGGTGGTGAGTGGAGGAGGATATGATGATCTCCTTCAAGATATGGGAATTCAAGTCTGCAATGAAATAAGCCAGAGAAAGCTTCAGCTGAGGCAAAAGTAGGTACTGAGGGAGTTCAGATCATTCAGAAAATGCTTATACACTATATATCTATCTAATTCAAGATACAGAGAGCTCAGGTGAAGGGGTGTGTTTCACACTGGCTTATCCAGGATAAAACAGCAAAGAGCAATTGCCTTGTGCAATCCAGATGTGCTGGTAGGGGAACTGGTGCTGGAGCAGGCTGTCAATGGAGATGTTAAATGCCCTCTTATGTGACAGTTTCAATGGTAATAAAGCAAGAAATTTATGCAAACATGAACAGTGGAGCAAGAAGACATGGGAAAAGCCTGGGGCCAGGTTGTATGCCTGGAGAAGCCTCCCTCAGCTGTGCTCCCTGCAAATAAAAGTACTGTGCTGCCTTCTCGCTCTAGGGGAGAGCTTTAGCACATGCACAGAGGCACATGGGGTGTCGTGTGTACGCTGAAAAGTGGAAAACAGAACCAGCTCTGCAATCACCGTCACTGCAGGTTTTCTTTGCATCATGGCAGAGAGATACAGAACTAAGAAAATGCCAAGAGCTAACTGCCCACCTCGGGCCTCAGGGCAGCACAAGGGCAATGGGCCCTCACTCTGCAAAGCAACTGCCCACTGCAGCTGGTGATGCCTCCTGACTGGCATGGCCACCGGAGAGGAAGCCTGGGTGCAGCTGCCGTGTGAAGATGTGGGTTGCAAACAGTCATGCCCAGCCCAGCCTCATTACCAGCCAGGGGTGCTCACAGAGATTAATGGCTTTTTGTCTCAGGCCAGATCAGCCATTCCACGTGATTGTGCTCAGACTGGTATCTTGAGAACAATCTGCTTTAGCAGCCTCAAGATGTTGGCAGGGATGACCTGCTCTGCCCCTCTTGCAGCAACCTACTGGCCCAGTGCCCTTTGGGAGCCTCCATGCCAAACCCAGGCCTCAAAAGGACACTGGCCACAAAAAGCACGCTGTCCCAAACCTGCCCTCCTGCCTGCACCCCCAGGCAGCACAGGGTGGCCAATACAGTAATGTGCAGAAGGTGCAAAGAAGCTGTCCAAGCTGTACATTTTGCAGGCAGATGATGCCTGAGAGGCATTGAAAACCCAACACAACTTCCGGCACCCCTCCCCCAGTTTGCTTTTCACAAACAGCAGGTTAACAGCTGTGTGGGAAGGTGATAAGGCTGCTGCATTCGCTCTCTTTCTCCTTCCTATTTGATCTTGCCTTTGAATCATGTCTCCGCAAATTTTTGTCTTTTTATATCTTCCAACCTTCTCTGACTGGCCCACCTCAACATCTTCCCACCAGGTAATCAAGGGGTCCCTCCGCCTGTTTTTCCCTAGCCATCAGGAGGCCAGACTTGAGAAACAGTTTCTTATCTAGATTGCAGCAATTTCATTGTTCTGCTTGGAAAACAGACCAATAATTTTTTTAGTTGTTTTTAATACCTTGCCGATTCAGAAGCAGACTTGCAGGTGCTGATCTTCCATTCCCTCCTGAAGATGAATAAGGCAGTGAGTGCTATCACAAGAAATATCAGGAAAATCCAACACATTCCAATTCTTACAGTGAAACCAAGTTTGCCGTATACATCATATATACCATCTGGTAGCTGATTTTCAGAAAACCAAAGCCAAAATCCTAATACTAGATAAATATCTTCAAGCCCATTTAGATGCAAAGGCAATTTTGCCTTATCAGTAGTCACTGCGTGAACTCCTCAGCAAAAAATGCTGCCTGATTTCACTGTGTTTCTGCTCATTTCCAATAAGGTCACAACTGGAGTGACAGATGACTCAATGCTAGTGATGGTGGCCTAAAGGTCTCTGAGTATAACAAAATGGGGAAGACCGGTGAACCCAGGTTTTTCCAGTGCTGCTGTGAGTGGTTCAGTTTGCTTACTGGTTAACTCCTGTAAGAGTCTATTCAGAACATATATGTAAGATCTATATTTATAAGTTTAAATTTGCATATAGATTTAGATTCTTCAAGCTTTACTCCTCACTTCTTTTAATTCAAACTTAAAATGCCTTTTCCCCTGTTAACTCTACAGAAATCATGTATTGGCCTGGAAGGGCAATTGTTTTCTGTGTCTCTCTAGGCACCCATCAGTGGTCTCAAGCACATCTGGAAAGCCTCTGGGAGCCTGACTGAACTTTGAACTGACTTTTGTCTTTCTGATTGCTGCCTCTAGTCAGGTAAGAGCCCGTCTAGAGTAGCTGCTTGACTCAATCATGAAAGGACAATGCATGATGCTGACACCCTCTGCCTATTATCCAGCATTGCTGAAACATAGCTTCTTCTCTGCCCAGCACAGAGAAGCAGTTACTGCTTCCAAGCAAGGGTACATTCCTGTTACGGTTTGCACTCAGGCCAGAACCAAGGGTTTCAACAGAATGAAGAGTCTTATCAGTTTTTAAAATCCTTGTTATTCCTAAGCCTGCATCTTGTCTTTCATTGGATCAGTGGTGGAGCACCATCACAGAGTCATGAGCTGGTGCTGGACTTATTTATCAATTGGCACCTAAAGCAGGTGTCCTGAAAATAGCCTGTGGCCTTTTTGCAACCTGTATGTATCTCCTGGCCCTTGGTTCTTCCAAATGGGTGGGCAAGCTGTTCTACAAAACTCTGAATGGATTCCGGGGAGCCACTGACCACAGTGTCACAGCAGTGACCACAGTTCTACTTGCATCAGCACATGTCCTCCCACCATCTGAGTCTGTGCACTTACTGCCTCCCTCCTTCCTTCCTTTCTTCCTTCCTGGTCATTTTTTTCAGGAAGAGAGTGAGAGAATTTAGCCCTGAGAAAAATGTGTATTCTCAAGAATACTTTTAAGCCACATTTCTTAGCGAATGACCTAACAGTATGACGTATTGCTTTATTAGACTAATGATGATCTTAACATTAATCCTCAAGTTCTATGTAAACCCGACAGAGGGAAAACTTTCAAAAATGTCCCACCTAAGTGGCATGTATGTGCCTGTGTGTAAAGGGTGTCTGTTTAGAGAAGGCAGTTATCACATGGCCCATGAGTAAATAACTTTTTACAAAAGCAGTGGTTGTATAGCTGTTAACCAAGTGATGGAGTCCACTGATAATGAGAAATGATGAAGCTGGTGTGTTCAGGTAGGCTATATAATGCTCTATTTTTAGAGTTTTTATTTTTTCTAGAAAGAAGTTCGTAGGAATCTATATTTACCTGGCATCTGCCTTCGCATGAGCCCTCTTGCAAGCTCTCCTTCTCTCACAGTGTACACCCTTGTTTATGCTGTTCCACTCCCCGATTTCTTCAGCACTTGAAAGCTGGTGTGGGGGTGTTGTTAAACTGCATGTGAAAAGGAATCTAGTGAAATACCATTAAGCCTAAAAAATGGAGGACAGCCAAAGTTAGATGGTTTTAACATGAAAAAAAAAATGCTTTGAAGCACAGTTTGCAAGTAAAGGAGAGGGATTCTCAATCCCAATCCAACATATGCTGCAAGACTTTGATTTCTTGCATGTTACCTTTAATCAGTCTACATGGGATTCAGCTAACTTCTTACTCAAAGTTAGGCTTTTTTCATGCCTTTCCACAGACATAAAATAGCTAGATCAGTTCCTGTTGCTTATTCTACCCTACGTGGAACCTGCAAAGATTTCAGAAACCCTGTACTGGGATTCCCTTTGACATTTACAGAGCAGATAACTGTCTGGGGGCTCTGCTGCCTTGTCTACCAGTTTCTGAATTTGGGCACAAAAGCAGCCTTCAAGCTTCCACTTCTGGTAGTGGCACGCTGCTCCTCAAGCCTGCTTAGGTGATGCAAAGATGGTGAAAACCAGCTAGATGTGGAAACTGTCATGGAAATGAAGTTTGGCACACAGCAAGGTCCAAATGTCACAGGATATGCTGGTAAATTAATCTGCAAGAAGGAGGTCAAGCTGGATTTCTGTTGCTTTCAGATGACCAGTAGGGTACTAACCTTTTGGACCATAGCCAGTTTGTTTCTTGCTACATAACAACTAATCCTTTTGTGGCACTTTCCTAACCCGGAATTTATTGTAGTGGAGATGGAAGAAAATTGATACTGAGGGGGTTAGGCATGGGTGAACCTGAAGGTAGACAAAAGCCTGTTACCTTCAGAGCAGCACCCCACATTTGGAATGATGGGTCTCCTGGACATTAAAGCATGTTTCTGTAAAGAGTGTGCTCTTGTAGTCTGGATGCATAGTGTCTGTATTAAGATGTAAATAAAAGGAGAAAAATGTGTTTATGCTTGAATAGACAGGACAAGAAAAATGTAGCAATATGCAGTAGCTTGTCTGAAGATATTGACTGACACTAACAGCAGGTACAGAATGGGTTTTTGAGCTAATGAAAACTGTAGAAAAATTTCAGTTATAAGAGAAATATGGAGGTCATTTTGTCTAACATCCTGCCCCAAACAGGAGGTTCAAAGTTAGTGTCAGCATATGTAAATATTCCCCATTTATATGACAGCCTTTCATTTCTTAGGAGTCGGGAATTTTACAATACATGCACATAAATGACTACATCCACTACCAGAAATCCCTGGGGGTGTAATCCCTGGTACTACTGGGATGAAATGCCGTAACTCCTCAGCAGCGTGTAGAGAGACTTCCCATAAGTTTAACATGTGCTAAGAAAGTATGTAATTTCTCTTCTTCTTAAACCACTCATCTCCCTCCAGTGCATGCCATCTCATTGTTCATTACATGTAACTTTCATCATGAGGCTATCTTTTTCACTGAATATAGGATGTGGTTAGCATTCTGAAAAAAAGCAACTTTCTAAGAAAATCTCTAGGAAAAACTTCTCTAAAGTTTGCTCGAACTCCAGACCCTGTTTCTTCTGTGAACAAAGGAGAAATGGGGAGGGGAAAGAAATCTCTGCAAAGTTGTCAAAGGTAAGCCCATACACATGATCCTAGAATGTCTCAGCTGTGGAAAAACATCAAAGGTCTCACTCTGCCCTTTAACAGGGCAATCAAAAACAGTTAAACAGAGTGCTAATTATCTTCCTGGACCCTTCTTTTTTTCCATTGATTGTAATGTATTATCTAATTACAGGGTTCATTTGTGAATTCCTATTTGGCATACAGCCTTGTCATTTCAGAGATGATACTCTGTAGCTTTGACTTGCACCAGAAATAGAAAATACCCTTCTCCCATGTGAAATACTCATCTTACTCTTGTTAGTGGGAGAGTGGCCCAGGTGGCCCAAGCACTGGCGTGCTGCAAGGAGAAGCTTTGTGGGCTGCACAGATTTGGCCAAGCCATAATTTCAGCAACCCAAGGAGGGTGATGGCTGGCAAAACCAAAAAGCCTCAGAAGAGTTTAAAAACCCTCAGGGTTTAAAGGGAGCAAAGCTATATTGAGGCATGTGCTCGATAGCCACAGTTTGGGAAGGCTTATCTGAGCACCTTCTGCTCAGAAAAGGAAAATTGTTTCTTGGAGAATTCCTTAGTAAAGACAAAATCTGGGCAGTGACAGGAATGCTGCAAAAGCCAATGTTGAAATTGGATGTAGTCACGTTTTCCTTTCCTCCAAAGAGAAATACCAGACAATTTATTTTGAGTCACTGGGCAACCAACCAAAATGGCCAAATGAGTGTTTTCTAGATATCATTATTGATAACATGTGACTGGCACTCCAACAAGTCCCCACTCTCCCAGGCTGGGAGGCTGGACCCCCGTGGATGCAGAGGGGTGGGTGCCTCCCAGCCCTCTGCCTACAGTCAAATGCTGAGATTATGAAGATGGGAAAGGCCAGTCCTGTCTTGCTAGCTGGCAAGGGGGCCATGGAGGAGATATGAGTAACTTTGCCTTCCAAGTACAAAATGATTGCTGGCAGTACACTGTGAACATGTCAAACTTGGGGGAATATATTAAGAAAAGGCCCATCAGTGGTTTTCTTTTTTTAAATGGTAGCCACTGAAAAGTTACGCAAACACTTCAGCTGTGGAATATATAATCTGATGTCTGGCAAGGCTCCTCTGTTGACCCAAGGAGTGAAGTATGCAGGGGATGGCTGGCAGTTGTTTTAGTGCTTATTCAAAATGATAAACTATATTAGATGTGTTTTCTTCCCCCCCCCGCCTTCTCCAGCTTCTGACTCGGTCACTCCCAGTAAAAAAACCCGACTCCCTGGTTTTCTAACAATGAAATGTTCTTAGAGGCCAGAGGCTAGGGCAGAGGAAGCTGCAAAAAAGGAGACTGTGAGGGAGTGTGAGCCCGTGGCTGCACATGAAAACGAGCCCAAGCCAGAGCCAGTTATATGAAACACACACCCAGGCAAACATGGTTGGTTTAAATAAAGCAGGTCCCTGATCCAAACCACTCGAGTTAAGCAACTGGCCAAAGAGGTGTTGCTAAATCAAAATTATTCCTGTTTCTGCCCATTTCTCATCAAAATGGAAGTGGCTGAAATCCAAACCTGTTCATGATGCCTGTCTCTGTTGCCAAAAGACTTGGGGTCCCAGTCTGACCTGCTCTGGAGGTCCCTCCTCACCCTCTCCTCTTCTGCTGGCTCTCTCCCCAAAGCCACCAACACCTGCCTCTCCATCCAGCCTCAGTAAAAAGACTGGGGTGGGGGGGAGAGAAACTCGCAGGTCATGTCTGAAGAAGTTACTCAGATTTCACTCACTGCCTGACGAGGTATAAAGGACAAACAGAGAAACCACACTTCCCACAGAAGCCCCTGTAGCACCTGATACAACACTCGGTCTGTGCAGCTCCTGAGGAAATGAAACCGTGCTGACTGTGTGTACTCTTTTTATTACCCTTTGAGGGAAAAATAAAAGGCCTGATTAAAATAAAATATTAGTTTAAGCTTTTCAACATGTTTTCTTTCTTCCTGTGTTTCTAGTCTGTGTGAATACTCCTCTACTAGTTCATTTTAAAGAGCTTAACTCTTCCTAAATGAAATGAATTATGACTATGAGAAACAGTCATGTGGCATCAAAAGTCTTGCAGACCTTCTCCAAAACAAAAAGTGAGAACGCAGTAAAAAATGGATGTTGAGATACTCAGTTCACAAGATAAATACGAGTTTATTAGCCATGTATCATTTTTACAGGAATTATGGGCTGTGAAAAGATAGGTCTTTAAATTATTTGAAAAATAAGAAGGAATTTCAACAGAATAGCTGCTTAGCCTGAAAAGGAAAATCAGTGACTGAAGAAATACATGAAGACAACACCACAAAATACTTTTCTACCGCTGGAATACAGCTACATGAATTGGAAGCCATGGAGTATTGTCATTTTCTGGTCAAAACTGTCCTCTTTTATTTCCTATGATCTTCTGTTAGTTGAATTCCCATACACATAGTATTCAGAGCAAATTAAATGCTGTAGTTTGATGATGGGCATCTCTTGGAGCTACATATGTTTCTTGTAGGTTTTGCAAGTTTCAGAGTTAGTGATTGTAATTATTCCTGTTAATTGCACACTATTGTCATTCTGGATTTATGAGCAGGCTGAATTGTATGCCAATCCTTACCAGACACGAAGAACCTGGAATAAAAAACAAATTAGCATCTTTCTATTGAAACTGGATCATTTGGTCAAGAGCACAACACATCTCCTTTGAGCTTTCTTCTTGCTTTAGCTTTCTTAATTGGCCCATTGACCTTATTCTTGGTCATGGCAGCTCATGGCAGCTCCCTTTTGTCCTGCCTGATGTTAGCACCCACTTCAGTCAGCACAGACAGCAGCTTGCTGTCCTTCAACCAGGCCTGTCTGTGCTTGACATTTTTGTGAAAATATGATTTTGTGGTTCCTTCCCAAAGCCTCTTTGAGATGATAGGGCTGATGCATGAGATGGACACCTTAGGTCCCACATAACACACCAATTTGTGCTGTTCCCCCTCTTCTGATTTTCGTTTGTCATGCTAGAAATGGACTCACACCCACATACATACACAGACTTCACATCCTGCCACTAGCCTTTGATATACCGAGGAATGCAAAATATATGTTACCCTTGTGGTTGAAGGAACCTGTGGAAATAAATCCAACCCAACCAGTGCATGATGACTTTATATGAAATAATATTACCCAAACTAGTCCTGATGCTACATAGGATCTGCTGAATCAAAGAGAAATGAAGGAAGGAAGCCATCATTTAAAACACTTAAAGGAATAAAAGATGTTCAGGATCAGACTGTTTTGAGAATGAATTAGTCTTCATGTTCCTTGCAGCATTCTTCACTCAAATACAGCAGCTATAACTAAGACATCTGATCAAGGGCTGCAGCACTGGTGATATTTGCTCCACAAAGGGAAAGCCATACATAATTCCATTAGCTTTGCTGGGAAAAAATTACTTTCTCAGTGTTCACCAACAATGAATGACTGTGTGATAAACTGCCATGATGAAATTTAATGTTAAGAAGAGCCTTTTGCATTATGCATGCAGGGAAAAACAACCCTAGCCGTACATACATATGGATAGACTCTAAATGAGCAAATGTCTCTAAAGAAGAACTCCAGGAAGACTGGAATCACGGAAGACAATTGTTCACTAGCACCAGCTCCATACTAAGAAAGTTGGATGTGAGGATCTGTTAAAACGAGTAACAAGCAAAAGAGAAAGAGTCACATGCCACCATAGAAAACAGAAACATACTTATTCCATGAATACTGTGTCCAGTGCCCATTACCCCTGCTGAGAAAGAAAAAGGGTAAAAAAAAAATGTGAGGAGGAAGATTTAGGAATACAAGGTGGCTTCTGCATAAAGAGAGAGATCAGTGATAGGACTCCTGGCTTGGAAAGCAGTCAACACAAAAGTGATGTGCTGGGCTACAAAATCCCCAGCCTGCACGAACTGCTGCCCGTGCCCAGCGGGGATGTCTGCATGCGGGTGGTTTGTGTGCTGCACAGGATGATTGGGAGAATTGGCTGGGTTGTGTGCAAGGATGCTGTCATGCCCAGGCAAGGCAGAGCCAAATAGGGAAGAGTTCAAGACATCTCTCCTGAAGTGCTCGGTCTGAGGAGTGAGGCTCGGAGAGAAGAGAGGGTTTGAAAATGCACCACCTTATTTGGCCAAGGGCTGGTCGGTGTCTCCTGGCAAGGGGACTGCATCCCAATTCCCTGCTACACTGCAGCCACAACAGCAACAGGCAACTTGCTAGTGGTGAGCAGTGCTGTGCAGAGCAGGTGATCTCTTTGCAGAGCAGTGCTGGGTTGTGGTTGGGTGGGAAAGACAGATAAGACTCCTTGCTAGCACACCTCCACAGCAGGCCAAAAAGCAACTCAGTGGAGACTCGGTCTGCCCTGCATGTGCTCTGACCTCTGCAATACACTGCTGGTGCTAAGAGCTCTCCCCTCCTCTCCCAGATCATGCAGCAAGGGCAGGTCAGCATCCTGTCAGGGTTTGGAGCCTTATCAGAAATGCATCAGAAGAAACACAGCCTCTAGAAAGTAGTCTGGAGCTCCCACAAGAAAAAATTTATTACACTTCTTTCTTCCAGCTGGGCTGGAGCCGCTGTATGAGCATTTTTTTTCTATCTCCCCCTGTTTTGACATCTGACAGTTCAACTTCTGCCTGGAGCCTGGGAGCCTAGAGGTTGATAAAAAGTAATCAAGAAGTAATTACCCTTTCAGAAATAATTCAGTTCAGGTTTGGATACAATTTTAGATGGAGGCTTGAGGGCAGCGGAGAATTTTTATTGCGTTGGAGTATTCTTGCTCTGCCTTCGGCAAAGTACAAGGGGCTGTGTTTCAGCTTGCTCATTAGGGCAGAAATAAGCTGGCTCTCAGGAGCACTTGGGAACCCATGTTTGTAACAAAGTTAAGCTAAAAATCAGTGCACATTAACCTTCCTCTCTGCTGCTGTCTTTAAGGAGAACAACTTGAGTTTCCAAGCCCTTGCTACTTTCCATGAACCCTTCTTTCTTAGTGAAAGCCTTTCCTGCTTTCATACTCATGTTTCACCATAAAGCTATTTTCTGTTGCAGAAATGAAGAACTGGGGTCAATGGTAGTGCTTGCACAGTCAAAACAGAGCCTGTCTATTGCACCACTGCACTGTAACTCCAACCAGGGTGCTCAGCCTACTTCTCTGACACCCTGTGCGGAAGAAGGGGCCCAGCACTATCTGTGTCCCAGCTGCTTGCCCTGCGAGGAGGAGAAGGAACTGCCCGTGGCAGGCAGCGCCCAGGTCCTCAGCTGCTAGTGGTGGTGCTGTGCTCTTTGCCGTCTCCCTTCCCTCAGGCAGCAGCAGCTGGCTGTCCCCCAGCCTGCTGCCAGCAGCAGGCACTCATTGTAAATGAAGCTTTGGAGGCTGAGCCTGTTCTGTAACAGCTCTCTAGTAGAGGTAAAATGTCTGCCTTGCCTCCACTGCACAAACCTCCTGCCTCTCCCGCTCTGTGGTAAAGGTCTCTGCTGCTCCAGGGATGCTCTGTGGAGATGGGTCGCAGGGAAGGACTGCACCTCATGGCTCTTGTGCATTATGCTGGTGTCCCTGCTAGCTCCCAGGGCCAGTCTGCATTGGCAGGAGGCTGGGTTGGGCATGGAGCTGCAGAAAAACATAGTCTGGACAGGAGCTGAATTATAATTCAGTCCCTAGCTAATCCCAGGAAGCAAACTGCCCTTTGCTCTGGGCTAGGGGGTAAATCCACAGACTAGTCCACAGCAAACCCAGCAAAGGGAGATAAAGCAAACCAGATGTGTGATTTCCTGAATCTCTGGCATAAACCTCACATAGAGAGAGGTTGCTCCTGGAGGCAGCTATTACAGTTATACCACTGTTGAGAACAATTATATTTTCATCTTGTTATAGCCTGAATTTGGTTGCAGCACACAAGACACCACGTAATGCACATGCTGAAGTTGTGCACGAGTTGTGCAGCAGCTGCACTGGTGTGGCAGATGGAGGCAGAGCAGGGAGGAATGGTGTGGCTGTGCAAGCTGGCCATGGTGCTCTGCAGACCTGAGTGTGGATCTGTAAACCATGCCATGGGCCAGTGTACATCTTTTCCAGCTGCTCTGCCAGCTCTCCTCTCAGGGTTCTGTCCTAACCCTAGCGTGTGCTCTGCTGCAGCAGGACAGCGGTTGGCAGGAGTGTTTGCTTCACGGAGATGTCAACTGCCAAGCTAACCGTGTCTTGCTCACCACGTACTTTCAAGTGGATGTGAAGTTTTTCCACAGCCTCTTCTTACTTCTTAATTAGGTTGCAAACCTGGCAGTCAGTCCTTCAGCCTGGACCTGCACCGCTCTCAGCAACACTATAGTCTAGGACCAGTACATGTGCTTTGGTGGACCAGGTGGTGCTTTCTCAAATAGCCTCTCTTGAAGTCCTACAGGCATCATTTTTGAACCACCCTCTCCTCCCCTTTATGGCTCTGGGACAGACAATCTAGCTGCAAACCAACAGAGCAAACAGGCAAGAATATGCTCGATTTCAAGCATGTGACAAGCACCAGTGAAGCTGACAATGGGACTGCTCCCCCATTCTTCCTCTCAGGGAGATAGACAGGGCTTCATATCCTTGCATCTGCCTGGGGCCTCGGCACGGCATTTCAGAAAGGCTCCACAGCCAGCCCGTTCAGCTGGGCAGGAGCACTGTGCCTAAGGCTATCTAAATGGTACTGAAAGGGCCATTGCTCCTTTATTCCTTGTGACACATTCCCACTCACCTCAGTGTGGAAGAGGAGCTGGGAACACCACAGGCCCCAGAATGCACATGATAAACATCTCCATCTTCCTCCACAATTCCCCTTCACTCTCCCCTACTCCCCTTTCATTTTATATAGCTTTGCTGGGGCCCCAGATCTGGGCTGGGCTCTCAGCCGTCAGCCAGGTCTGAACAAACACCACCAAAACCAGTGCCACTGCCTTGGCTTTACATCAATGAAAAAGCAAAGGTCCCTTTCCTTGGGGCTTGCATGGCCCTGCTGCATGGGCCTCATGCTGCAGGACAGTCCTGATACTCTCCGGCTTCCTGGCATGGTTGAGGGTTCTGGCCTGTAGGGTTCAGCTGGTGTCAACAATCCTACAGATTTTGCCTTCCCGTTGTTGCATGCAGCCAGCTCATGGTGCTTTGCAATCTAGCATGCAATCATTTCAATAGCTAAAACCAGGTTGTTCGACATGCCAAGCAGCTTCAAGGCAAAAAAGCTGACATGTTCCAATGCATCCCTCAGAGCTGACATACTATGGCTTTCCTCTTCGTGTTTCACAGGCCACCCTAGCAGCCAGCAGTGGGGACCTGCATCCTGCTGCTGCTTACCTATATCCAGTTGGACAGCTTGCAGTCTTTCCTCAGGCCAGACCCGCACTAATGGCAAACAATTAAATCCTGAGGGCTGTTCCTGGAGATTTTAGTTTTGCTTCCTGCATTCCTTTTTGGACAAAGATACATTATATTGAAAGAGATTTTTGCATACTTCAGCTATAGTCAACACATGTTCACCTAACTAAAGACCTTTGCTTTTAAGACAAGTCAAAGATAATTAAATATGCTTTGTATTGTGTATAAACTCTTCATCATATTGGGAATTTTTCAGCTCTGCTAGTAATGAGATCCACAAAAATGTAAAGATAGGCAGATAAACAAATTTTGAAAAAGACTGTGTAATTCACTAGATACCCCCAAATTATTTGAAGGTACCATCTTGGGCCTGATCAAAGTATCAGCTAAACAGAGAAATACACCATGGCTTACTTGTTTGATTTGGGTTTAACTCAGCGGTACTATAAATCAAAGTGTAGCTATCAAAATTCATGTGTGCATTTCATGTGCTTGCAGTTATTGCAATATATGTGCTCATATGGTATGGTGCAAATCCACAATGACCCCACTCAGCAGCAAGCATCCTCATGTATTTGCAGGGCCCCTTGTGCTGTTGTTGTTCATAACACTTCTTTTTCACAGGCTCAGAAATTGAGTTCTGTGGAGTTTGGTTTATTTTAAGGAGAGATCAAAATTTCAACTTTACCATGGAACAAAGCCATATGGAGATTTTGCTTCCATGCTGTGTTTGCAGGCTACCAGCTCTGTACTTACAGTGTAGACTAACAGCAAAATATTTTGCTGCCCTCATTTCTTTGGCTTCCTGGGGTAATTCTGACCCTCGCACCTATTATTCCTTAACTGTTCATAGTTGGTCTGCATTAACTACAGCCCAGTAACAAAGTGATTATGAAGAAGTTTTATGCATCTTCAAAGTTTCATGTATTTCAGCCTGATGGATTAGCCATCTGAGACTTCTTACCAGAAGCATGTTGTTTGGATTTCCTATCCATTCCCTATCCTTCTTTCTTGAGTATCTATCTTCACTAGGTGAGATGACTCAAAAGGCCAGGTAACTGATCAGCAGAACAAAAATCATCTGTAGTGGACAGAAAAGATGAACAGTTCTTGAAGAATAATCAACTAAAGAAGATAGTTCACAGTAGCCAATTTGGACAACCCATGAATCACTGAGTTTTAGCCTGGAAAACCTGTAAGAAGTATAGTCAGCTTTGACACCTATGACCCCTGTAACTTAAGCCAGTGCTGGCTTCTTATGGTGTAAACAATGAAACTCTTTGGTAGCACGTTATTGTACAGATATTTTACCAGAGATGATGTTTAGTTGGGCACCTGTACTCTTTAAGAGAATGATTTTCACTAGACATAGTTAAATAATGTTAACATCTATTGTAAGATGTGAAAGCATGTAAAGAGGTCAGGAGCAATGCACAAAGAAATAGAAGAACCATGCTTCGTAAAAAGGCAATTCTGCACATGCTTAAATCCCTACCTTTTAAAGACCCTATGAGCTTAAAGCTAAGGCCTTGTTTGAATTACTTGTGAATATGAGTAAAACAGTGCAAAAAAAAGTATTTTGGACTTTAGCCTCCCACTTCTCATTACCTCACCTCCAGAGTCTAATGAAAAACTGCAAATATTGTCTGGCTGGGTAATACACTGTTATGGATTAGAAATGAGCCAAGGCTATGGCCAGATGATTATAACTGATCAAGTTGCTGCTTGCCTGGTTTTAGCCCACCCTAGTTGTGAAGCTAAACTTGTTATTTAAACCATGTGAAAGTGGATGAAGCTCCAGGACTTTATCCTCTATGAGAAGTAGAAAAGCAGTGTTTGGAAAGGGTCTCCATCTCCGCAAGGATGGGGTCAGCCCTTTGGATAAGGAGCCGGGGGCAATGCAGCAAGGCAAACCAAAGATCATTGGTAGAGATGTTATCCATTGGCTCCACTGGCAATACTGGGAAAGGGAAGAGAAAGGGAAGAGAAGGAAGGCAGCACTATACCACAGGAAGAACAATGGGACTTTGCAGGGGATTTTGTGAATTTACTCTGTGAATTTACTCTGGATTAGAAACACCCCTTCAGCCTCTCACTCAACATCAAGAACATTGCAGGAAGTGTAATATTTCAGATAGAGACCAAACAGCCATTGTCAGAGGGATTTTCCCTAAGGGATAAAACCCCGAGGCCTGTCATATCTCATCCCAGAGCTGTTGCTTGGAGCAAACCAGGCACTCCACTGCCTACAATGCTGTGGAAGACCTTCAGACAGACCTTCCCAATTACTCCACATGGGGTTCAGATGTGGGAAAAGTACCAGAGAAGAACAAGTGACCTCACTTCATCTCACCCCTGATGGCCATTATGTGACTGAACTTCACTTCTGGTAGATGGGGAGTGACACTCAACTTGCTTGACTCTGATACTTTGAGTGTTTTGCTGAACTAGTTTAAATTACCTCCCTTGTGCTGTGGACTAAAAGATGGATGCCTTGCTGGCTTTAAAATTATCTAAGTGCTCAGACGTATCTCTCTGACTTTTATTTAACCACTTAAGTGGAAAACCGAGGAATGTAGTCAACTCCTAATGCTTCTAGATAGCATCTGCTACTGATCATTGTCAGGTACAAAATGCTAAACCATTCAGACCACTGTCTGATCTGGGTTTGATAATTCTTGCTTTGCTTAAAGCAATAAACCTTTTCTAAGTGTTTCCATATTATGGTAGTTGAAGTGTTCAAGGAAAATTTTTTGGGTGGCAGTCTTGCTTTTTAGTATTCATACTATTGTCCAGCAGTGAATGACGGCTGATTGCCACATCCATGTTTGTTACAGCTTCCACTTTTACCACTCGTTACTTCTGATTCACTGCTTAAAATCGTGTGTCAAGCCAGTGCGGAACCTGTCAGTTCACACATGGCAAAGGCACCAGCTGATAGCAGCTGGCAGTAGGCATGCGAAAGCACAGTTTTCTGAAGTGTCTTATAGCTTGCAAGTTTGCTAAATGAACATGCAAGCTTTTATTTTGCAATAAATTCTGTGTGGGTGTATCCATGTGCTGCCTGCCTTACTTCAGCAGGAATATTTGCTTAGATCTATTTTGGAGAACTTCTTTTCAGAAATGTTTGGCTTATAATTCGCACACGGTTCAGATCTTCTTGCAAAACTTCTCCTGTTCCATCCCTTTTACAGCAGCCATTTGCCCAACTCCTGCAATCCCCTTGTCATAGTCATTCTTACTCACTCAAATGCACTAAACTCCTCATCAGAATGAACCATGCAAGAGGGAAGGATTTATAACATACTTCATTTTGAACATACCCAACAAAATCTGTAGATTAAATCTAAATTATTCAATTTATTCTCTGTGTGACTTCATATATAAACTGTTCTTCCAGATGCGCAATGGCAAACATTTGACAAAATGATGTGCCTGAAAAAGATTTAATTTGATTTTGCAAATGCATTCAATGGCAGCCTGTTTTCAACCTTCTTTAGCAGCAAATGAAAACAGAATAAAAGTTTCCGAGTTTTGGCCAATATTCCCCTATGGAATCTGCCTTTAGGCCATTAAATACTCAGTTTTGACAGTTAAGTACAGCTTGAAAATATTCTTCATCTTAAAGCCATTTTGTGTTACCTTTTCTGCACGTTGCTCTTGCCTGCAAAACCTAATGAGCCATAATTTTCTTGAACTGCAGCTTGCTGCCTAAGGTCTGGTATTTCTATCTTTCCCTCTTTCCCTCATTTTGGCTCCTTCTTTGATGGTTTCACTTTAGTCAGATTAGCAGAAAAGATAAAGCTGCATTTCTACTAATAAGCCTCCTGGAGCCCCAGCCAGTTGGCTGAAGGGCTGAGGATGTTGAAAATACATATCCAATTATGATCTGGCTGCGGTCCCCGTTTGGCTAATGTATCAAATGTCAGTTCCAACTGAAAAAAGCACACCCTGTCACTAATGTTGTTTTATACATAGCACAAAGTGTACTCTTGAGAAACCGCCTCATCTTCTGATACACTGCAAAGCTTTGTCAAAAAGCAGGGAAGGATAATCTATCCAAAACACGAAACTAGACATATAGGAAAAGATTTATGCAAGGTTCTCCACCAAACCAGGTAATATACGGATGAGCATATTAAAAACCATGATTATTTCTGTGCCAGGGATTTTTCAAGATATGCAGCTACATGTGCCCAAATATCACAGATTAACATTAAAATCAACATTGAGAATTGTTTTCTTATTGCAGAAAAAAAAACCCACTAATGGCATACATGTATTTTATACCATGGGGGTCATGGCAAGAGTTCAAGAATATAGAACTATGGACTGGGGGAACTGTGGTTAAGGTAAAGAAGCTGTCCAGGGATTATGTACCTTTTTTTATCCCTCTACTCCCAAGCCTTACTGTCCCAAGCTGAGCTCTGCTGCACTGTATGCTGAAGAATCAAAGTCTTGTTTTCTCCCTTAAGATGCCGTGACTGTTTGCTTTTCTGTAGCTTTCCCCCCTTTCTACTGGAAGATTTCTATAGTGCACTGGAGTTTTGTGTCAGGGAGAGTCAATATTATTGTTTAGTTTTCCAGGATGAAAGACTGCTGGATAGAAAAGATCCTCCCCTCTGTTTGTGGGTTGTGCTTAGTAAATGTTTATTTATTTTTTTATGTCTTGGAAAGGAGGCAAGTACTGTGGC
This sequence comes from Strigops habroptila, assembly GCF_004027225.2. NCBI lineage: Eukaryota > Metazoa > Chordata > Aves > Psittaciformes > Psittacidae > Strigops > Strigops habroptila. Next base: position 78,471,373 of record NC_044302.2, on the reverse strand, counting down.
TAAAAAAGGTTCTCCTTCCTTTACTGGTTACTGGCAAAAAAATGATAAAACAACTATAAGCTGAGGCAGGAGAAACAAGAATATGTGAATGTGTTCCAGTATTTTAGTCCCAAATCAGTCAGCTATAAATAAATGCACTAAATCTTCAGAGAACTGGGCTCTGTAGTCATTTGTATATCTCATAAGCATAGTTTGCTTTTGCAAGCAGCAGTTCTCATGCACTTTTCTGTTTGATACCCACTAATACTTGAGCACACAAAGTTCTTGTACTTCCCTTTTATTCCACAATATATTTACAAGGAATATAGCGCATTAACAAGAGAAGACTGATATCACCTAAAAAAACCCCCACTTTCTGGCCCTGGTAATTTCTATGCGTACATTCATTCAAAAGAAAAAGAGAACATAGATTAACATCAAGCAATGGCATGTCTTCCTCACTCATGAAAGGACATGCTATTCATTTAAGTCCAAATATTTTGTCATCTCCAAATGGCATTTAGGATGTTTGCCTAGAAGTTGGTGTAGGCTTGTGTCCTCCATGCATTTCCATGCATACAAAACCAGCTGTGGATAACATACAGTCCTTTAAAAGTCCTGGCTTTTGAAAATCAGTCTCCAAGCAAGCTGGACACCCAGACAGCCCATGGGGTGTGAGAGGCAGCAGTGATGGTGGGTGCTGCTGAGAGGAGGTTGTTCTGAGGGAAAGGAGCAGGCTGCAGGATCATATCCAGAGGAACACTGAAGGAGAGCAGCTTCTGGGTTAGTTTTTCTCTCATGCTGTCTCCCAGGTGTGCATTTGCACTGCTGCTGGATCCCAGGGGCTTATTTTCTTCCTTTTTGGTAACCAGCAAACAACCTTCAAGACACACAAAGGGAAATCCCAGAACCTGCCACTGACCCATCCTTCTGGGCAGCCTCACACAGGAGGAGAAGTGACTGGAAGGCCACTCTCACATTTGCTTCTATTGACATTTCCTTGACTTTATCTTCTGCGTGTTGTCAGAGCCATTGGCAATTACTGCCATACCAGGGGTTAGGCCTGGCAAGGGCAGAGTTTTGTCACTCTAAAAGGGTTTGAGGAGAGCTTAGCTAGCTAGTTATGGTTTCAATTTGTCTTTCTAAAACTAGGCCTCTAGGGCCTGGCAAATGGCCTGGAAAAGTCTATAGGCCTCATGCTGTCAGCTCAGTTTTACAGATCTCATTTCTGTCTTGGCAGGTTTTGGGCTGCCCAGGGAGGAATTTGGCCAGTGGCTTGTTAGCACAGAGGACATTTTCCAAGTTGGAAAAAAGCCAAGTCTTTGTGAACTTTACTAATGGTGGATGGAGTACACTGGCTGTAGGCTGGAGATGTTTTTCTAAAGGTGAAACCAAAATTCCAAGCACACAAAAGGGAAAATGTGCCAGAGAGCGTGAGACCTAGACATGAATGTTTGGTCAGGACACTGGCTTGCTGGTGGCACTTTGTGCCAGTACAAGGGAGGCTCATGCACCTTTTATTGCTTCTGCTGGCCAGGTAGGGTCTCTGCAAGCCCCAAGTGGTGGGAGGGGGCCTGGGTAGCTGCTTGTTGTTTGGGAAGCTGGTGGCTGACCTTGCTGTGATGGAATGGGTACCAGCAGCAAGGAGTCAGGGCTGGTAGTGCCTGGATAAGGTTCTGATTCAGAGACCTCCAAAGCCAGGTCTCCAGTGAGAAGCAGCCTGCCCCACAGGTGAGGAACAGCTCCAGTGGAAGCTATACTCAGCTCTCCATACCTGAAAGGGTGGGCAATGCAGCCTTTCCTCCTTTCTGCATTTTTGTAGGCAGGTAGTTTCACTTCCTCATGGTGATAACACACTACATCCTTAGTTTTCCAGTGTACTGCTATAAATTTACAATGAATGCATTTGTGGTGTTTTGACCTTTTCCCTTTGCCAGGCACCCACCAAAGCTGGTCTGTCCCTTCCCCTCCTCAGCTGGACGGGGGAGAGAAAATATCATGAAAGGCTCGTGGGTTGAGATAAGGACAGGGAGAGATCACTCACCAGTTACCATCACAGACAAAACAGCCCGACTAGAGGAAAATAGTTATATTTATTACCAGTCAAAATCAGAATGAGATAAGGAGAAATAGAGCCAAATCTTAAATCATCCTCCCTGCACCCATCCCTTCTTCCCAGGCTTAACTTCACTCCCTATTTTATTACCTCCTCCCCTGCAGCAGCTCAGGTTGGATGGGGAATGGGAGTTGTGGTCAATTCATCATGGTTTTCTGTCACTCCTTTCTCCTCAGGGGAGGGGTCCTCACACTCTTCCGCTGCTTCAGTGTGCAGTCCCTCCCATGGGAAATAATCCTCCATGAATTTCTCCAACATGGGTCCTTCCATGGGGGTGCAGTCCATCAGGAACAGACTTCTCCAGCATGGGTCCCCCGTGGGGTCACAGGTCCTGCAGCAAACCTGCTCCAGTGTGGGCTCCTCTCTCCATGAGGCTTCCCATGGGGTCACAGCGTCCTTTGGGCATCCCCCTGCTCCGGTGTGGTGTCCTCCATGGGCTGCAAGTGGAGATGTGCTCCACCATGGACCTCCATGGGCTGGATGGGTAGATCTGCTCCACCATGGACCTCCATGGGCTGCAGGGTCACAGCCTGCCTTACTATGGTCTGCTCCACAGGCTGCAGGGGAATGTCTGCTCCCATGCCTGGAGCGTCTCCTCCCCAACTTCTTCATTGACCTGGGTGTCTGCAGAGTTGTCACTTTCATGTATTCTCACTCCTCTCTCCTGGCTACTACTCTGCAGCAGGTTTTTTACTCCTTAAATATGTTATCTCAGAGCCACTGCCACAATGTCACTGATGGGCTCAGCCTTGGCCAGCAGCGGGTCCATCCTGGAGCCAGCTGGCGTTGGCTCTGTTGGATACAGGGGAAGCTTCCAGCAGCTTCTCACAGAAGCCACCCTGTAGCCCTCCCACTTCCAAAACCTTGCCATGCAAACTCAATACAGTATTATATTTTTCTTTGACAATTAGATGAAAAATACATTGTGCACATTATTCACTGCAGGAAAAACTGTGTCCTCTTCTGAGCAACAATACATGCTGCAATCTCCACGAGCTGTACATATCCATGCATGAACTGTGTGACAAATTCTGGATCTTAACACTAAGTCAAGCAGAAACTATGTGTGCATACTGTCACTGGAGGCAGTGTGTGTTATACACAAGCCTGTATACACAATAATTGAAATATCTGTGGCAATATAAAAGAATTCAACATTGACCTAGAAGCGGAACAAAACCCCCAAATTTTCTTAGTCTGGAATGACATAGATTTGGAGTTTGAACTAACTACAATCCATCATTAAATTCTTGACAAATGTGCTCTAGGGTAACACAGAAGAAGAATTTAAACTTCCACTACTAAGAAGGAAAAAAAAAAAAAAAAAGAAAAAAGAAAGAAAAATTGAAGAAGAAAGAATTGTATATTTTTCACCTTTCTGGCTACCAGTTAAATGTTGGGTACATCTCAGAGCCCTGCAGGTCTGTCTAATTTAACAAGCAAACAAACAAACCAAAATGCAGGTCTGTGGAAAGATGTGAACTTTCCCATTCAGCTCCGTAACTGCTCATTATTGCTGGTATGCTGTTGTGAGAGTAATTAATGACCCGTTGAATTAAGTTACCTAATACTTCAAAGGTAATATGTTTAAAGACTTTCTGAAGAGTTTCTGAAATCTTTACTACTCTCAAAAGACCTTGGAAACCTATGGGTGAAAAAACTACCTTTCATTTGTTGCATTAAATTCCTTTCAGGAGTTGTAAGGAAAAAATATGCTGCAATTCACTGTTACCCCCACTCTCACATGTATTCTCTGAGAAGTAAGATAGACTTCTGTAAAAGCAGTGAACAAAGAAGGAGAAATAGTCACTGCATTTGTATCATATCTGGTCATTATTTCTATGAAAAGTATCATTAAAAATGTAATGGGAATGAGCCAAGAGGGTTCAACAGGAGCAAAAGGGGGTGTTACAGAAAGGCCTCTGAGACACTTGCACTGTATTTTAGTGCTGGGATACAGAGAGTTCTGAAAATCTTCAATAGCATTTGCTAGGAAATTATATATGTGATATAAGAATGATTATGGTTAGTTAAGCAGTACTTCTAGAAAATTATTGGTTCCAGTTACATTCTCAGGGGCACTTCATAACTGAGAAGGAGCCCCAACATCCTTTCTGAAGGTCAAATCTGCTTACTGAACCTCAGATAAGGCCAAATTTATACATGTTTGTAAGGTGTATAAAAGACATTTATCCATTTGCTTAGTCAGGCTGAAGACACAAAGGAAGGTATCATGATGTTATGCTGATCAAGACAACAGCATGCCTGAAAATTAGCAGTGTCTGTGATTCCGTCTGCTGTTCTAGGGTATATTTAAGCTCTGTGTTCTATTTTTGCATGCAATTTTATACATTTGAAGGCTATAATTAAATTTAGAAATAATGAAAAACTTATTTGAATTCAAATTAGATAGAAACCATGCCCTAGCCTTGAGCATTTTCTTCCTAAATTTTCCTGCTTGTGGGTTTTTGTTGTCTTTGTTGCTTTTTTAAAGAAAGAACAAAAAGACAGCGGAAAACCTCTACATCTGTGTTTTGATGGTAGCTTTTGGACTTCAAAAGGATTTGGAAGGGACAATGATTATGTCAGAGCCGTGATGTCAGAGGTACAAGGAGGAGGTTTTTAACATTTTTCTGCTTTAAAGAATGTCTCTGTGGAGGAGAAGCACCCTCTAGCTGGACAGGTGCCCGAGGAAGAAGGAGGAGTCTGACTCCTGACTGGCCCAGACTGCCCAGGAGAGCTTGTGTGTCACTCTGAGCAGGAGCCCAGCACTTAGCTGAAGCCATCCTGTCGATTGGTATCTCAGCTAAGCTAGTTATTTAGGTCTCCTCTATCATTCAGATAGACAGACAGGCATCTCCAGAGCACAGTTCAGCCTATTTTAGGATAGTTGTCCAAGAAAGGAGGAACGAATCATGCTCTGGAAGTACCTGTCTTTCTTCATTGGCTGTAGAGAGAGCCTAGATGACTAGTTCTGATTAGATGACTGATTCTGGGGTAGGTGAAGTGAGGTGAGCGGAATCCTACCATTAGCCTTTCTACATCTCCGTAAGTATGTCTGTAAAACAGGCCTGGATTCTTCCTTTAGGGACATGTCCAGAAGTGCTGAAAATGCCAGATGTAGCAGTCCCGAGAGCCACATGAGCCTCCAAGAGGGTTCTGGTGGGAGACATCTCTAATGCTTAAAGTGAGGAACACCTTTCTAACAAGGGAAAGCATCCCAGGTGGGAGGAGCTTTCAAAGTGTAACAACTGCCTCTGGAGGAGGTGTCTGTTGGAAATGCATTTCTCACCCAGGGAGAGAATAGTCCCATTTTTTGCACACAGCATCCGTGTTTCTGTCTGGCAGGCAATGGCTGCATTAGAAATGGAAAATATCTGAATTAGCTTAACAAATGGCCTTCTGAGGAGAAAAGAGACCATATTCTGGAAGTGGGAGACAAGAATCTACTAACTGCTCAAAAACGTTCAGCCTGTAGTGGCCTGCAGGGAAGATTTTAAAAAGGAATCCCACAACCAGGAAGAGAGGCAAAACAAATGCCAGGGACAAATGCCCATCATCGGTAAATAAGGAGGAAATGAGGTGCTGCCCTGTGCAAGCAATTTAGCATCACAACGAATTGCTGTCCTTTGAAGAACCATCGAGGCTTCTGCACAGCGTGCAACCTCCCACTTCTACAAGAGTTCTCAGGGCTTACACACTTTGAGGACTGCATTTGCAGCAGCAGCAAACAGGGATAAAAGACACTGAGATGTGGTCTTGTACCTGGGAGAAGACATATCTCTGGGTTAAAAGGGTCTGTGCCACAAAGGATGCTTCTATTGCAATCATGCATGACCTTGTCAAGTGACCGCATCCTGCTGCACACTGCCACTGTTTTGGAGATGTGATCACATGGACTTTCACACTTCTCATGCATAGGATAGAAGATCTGCACTCTCAGGACATCCCTGGCACTGCTGTGGACCTTGGGCTCCCTTGAAATGAGCACAACAAAAGTGTGGTAGAAGCCAACCCTTCTTTCTTGTAATTGGGAGATGGAAATTGCTCAGGTGGCAGAGCTGGCCAGGGAGCAATTTGAAGCATGTTTCAACGTCTTTTGATTCTGAGTCCATATATTCATGCTCGAGAACAGAATAGTGCCTCTCCTTAATGCAGACTCATGTTTCATCGCAAATTATGGATCCCAGTTCTGTTGTAAAGTGCTCTGAAATTAGAAAGATCTATAGAAGTGACAGCATGAACTAGTGCTTCTCTTGCTCAGGCTAAGACATGGATATTGAAGGGTGTTTTAATAGCTTATCAGTTCTGTGCATCCTTTTTGCCAGGTTATCAGGAATCAGATTTAAACCCTACAGTGGAAGTGCGTATTTCACTTTTGTTTCCAGTGCATGGTTCAAGACAAGGCCCATGCTAGGTACAGCAGCTGTATAGCAACAACTACGATATGTCTGTCTGCATTGCTTCTAAAAGACAGTGAATCTGTACAGTTGGACTCCATTTGTAATGTTTTACAAGGCATTGGGCACTTTTGTTGCAACAGACTCTGTGCGCATGCAACTTGTTCATTTTATGTTCCGAACATAACATTGTCCACATGAGCTTCACAGTTGGCTGCCACCAGCAGCTGTTTTTCTTTATTCACCAGCTGGCATACTGAATGTACTCAGCTGTAATTCACTTTTCCATTCCTAACCATGAATACTGATACTGCTTTAGAAGCTGAGTTTGCATTCAGAGTGCTAATTTTTACTAGACTTTGCAGGAAGAGAAAGAAATACCATTTATTTCAGGACTCGTCCTATATGAAGCTGCCTTTTGCAGAAGAATGATGGAAACAGTTTATATCTACTTCCATATAATGTATGTATGGCTGTGCTGTAAGGGCTTTGAAATAACCTACAAACTGGTCACTCCTGGATGTGATTTAATCATAAACCTATAGTATGTGTTTATACAGAAAAGTTCTGCCAGAATAATTGTTACTGTATCAGACAAATGATGTCAACATAGGTCACCTTTTCACATCCTCTTTTGTATATTACTCACTTTTTTCTTTTGCCTTCTTATCTTACCCCACTGGTCCTCCTTTTTCATTGATGCTTTAATCTTCCTGATGCCAGGGCTGACATATGATGCTTCTCAGTGCCACGATTGCTTATACGTTTGCTTTTCTGCTACAGTGATTTTATATGCTCCCAACATGTGTTATACTCGTGCTCTTGGCATATCCGCGCCAGCTGGAGCCTGAAAGAACAATTTAAAAAAAAAAAAAAAAAAACATTTCAAGTCACCAAGTGACCTAGATACTTGGAGTTTTAGGCAAAACCTTCGGGTCAAAGACGAACACGCACGTTGCAAAGATGAACATTGGCGTTAGAGTCTACAATGCAAAAGGTTTCTATTTGCTTGATTGCAGGTTTCTGGCTTTGCATTGCAAGCCTGTAGAGTTGACATATGAGCACGCTTTGCTTAAAGCTCCCCTGTATTCATGCCATGGTTATAGCTTAGATCCTGTGGCTTGGCAGAGAGAACTGGCATGTGGTTTTCCGGAGAAGGGGGAGAGGATCATAACCCTCACCCAAAACCAGGCTCCAGGCAAAGAGTAGACCAAATTCCATACAGCAATAGGAAGGAGACCAATGAAAGCGGCAAAGGTGAAGCCATGTGCCTTCTTGGTATGTGCAGCTTATGCTAGACTTCATGTTTATCTTTTTTAGAGTGTTACTGGTCTGCATCCTCAGTTTTTGTTTGCTGAATAGTCATTAAACACAGACCCCAAAATACAACTTTTGGTTCCAAGATGAATCAATGAGCTCCAACTAAGAGAAAAGTCATATGCAAACACTTCAAACAACCTCTATGCAAAATTTTGTGTTTCAAATATGAAATGGCTAAATAAGAGACCAGTTGAGCTATAGTGTAGTCATTGCTCAGGACTATGATGCTATTTATTGGGAAGGCATTAGGATTCCATTAAAATCACAGATTTGTCCTTGTGAATCGGAAAAGAGTGCAACAGGCAAATGATAATATTATGCAACTTCATGCCAATGGGTATTTCTGAAAAAGTGTCTATTATATATATACTCCTGCCCAAACATAATTTAGACCTGTCTGAAGGCATGAGAGGATTTTGATATCAGGAAATAAATTCATTTCCTCTTGTAGCACCTGGAGGCATTACAAGAATTACAGCAGTCACTGTATGTTTCAGGACATTGCCTGTCTCTGTTAGAAAGACGCTGACTCAAAGCAGGACAACACTGTTTTCTTTCTTGTTTTTTTGAACTCGAGACTCTCCAGATGGATCAGGTTATTTCACATACAGGTTCTTTCTCAGAGGAACTAGTTTCTAACGAATTGAGGTGAACTGATGGTGCTCATAGCTGAAGTATGATTAGCCAATCCAGATTATAGGGAAGTGCCACATTATGTGTGTGTGTCATTATGTATCTTGTCTCATATTCTGCACCTTGGTGAACTGTGATCAAACCTGAAAGGTAAAGTGAGTTGTAGCCTGCAGCTGCTAATGAATAGCCAGAGCAAGAAAAGCACGTCTATGAGATTTCCAGCCATGGAGGCTTCACAGGAACAAAAGGAGGCTTCTTTTCACCAGTGAGTGGTGAAGGAGAGGATTCAGGCTCAAACGAGAAAGTAGTGGAATTTCCCTGCAATGCAGGTCATGAAACAAGTAGCAGTGAACTTCTTCAGTCTGATAAACTGCAGATAAAAAAGCTACAGCTGCGATCTGCAAAGAAACTGATGTATACCAGTGTTTCACTTCTGACTTTCCTTTCCCATCATCACCCACCACTCCTTCTCCATGATCTCCTTTGAAAATCTCAGACATTGTAACTGAGAATAAAAAGAACATATATTGTCTAAATGTTGTTAGCTGTTACCATGCCAACCAGTACACTATGCTTAACAGAAGTTAAGATGCAGATTTTATTATAACAAATGTACTGAATCTTCATCCCTCCTTAAACTACATAGACATACAGCTTGCATCTTACCAACCTAAGCAAAAGGTTTAAAGCAGGGCAGCCAGACAGGGCCTGATGAGAGCAAGAAAGGCTTTCCCAGGGGTGCGCTTCTCTCCCAGGAGAACTGCAGAGCAGCGCAAACCGGCAGAGAGACCAGGAGGTGAGTGTGTCAGGACAGCCGATGAAGCGACATGGCTTCATGGAAGTACTGAGCATACTGGTTACTTGAGGGATTGTTACACATGACCAATGGCCTTTTTTCTCCTTAAAGATGCTTTGAGGAAGACATAGAGATGAGCAAAGACATAGAGATAAGCAAACACACAAGCTGACTGAACACAGTATTAGTACTAGTATTACAGTTTTGTGTTTCTGCATATAACTGCAAGTCAGATTTCCTCTGCTTCTGCAGCACTTGAAATGATCTAGTAAGATCAGAACTGATTTCTGCACCAAAACTAGTACAGTTTTGTTCGCACATTGAGATGCTTCTAAGAAGTGAATCCCGTTTCACTCCAGGGTGAAGCAGTTTTTTAAATGACAGAACTGCACGCACAGAGGGACTGGAATGGGTCCCAAGAGGTCACTTAGTCCTTTTCTGTAGCCCAATAGGCAGAAGCAATTATACATGCATCATTTCTAACAAACAGATGATTCTCTAACCTATTGTTGGAAGTTCTTGCAAATGGGACTTCATGACCTTCCTAGGCAATGCAGTGCCTTGCTTCCCCCTACTTACAGTTAAAGAAAAGGAGGTACCATGCTTAACCTAAACCTCCTTTGCTGCAGTTTAAGCCTCTCACTTGCTGTGATCTTTCCAATGGATGTAGAGAATGGTTTGTTAGTAACTGCTAACCATTGCAGCTTCCAACCAAACCAGTGCAGTAATCTTTTATAGAGCAGTTGGAGACAGTAATCTTGTATTATATGCAGCCTAAAGCACCTCTATGTGAATATTAACACTATATTTCTACCTAGTGATGACCTCCTTTCTTATTTTCATATATAACTTCACAGGTAATTTACAGAGTGGTACTCATGAAGAGTATAGAAAATATGGAATGGGAAATCTATGAAGCACCTACACCAAATGCCCTTGACATAGGTCTGTCACCTGCTACCTACCCATGCAGCAGTTGGCCTGGAAAATTCCTTAAGAAACATTTGGCCATGAGAAGGGTGAGGCTTGGCTGCTGCTTTAGCAGTAGAGGATTCCTGAAAGACCAGTTCTTTGACTCAACAAATCAGATGATAATTATATTGCTGCTCAGGCTAATAGTGTGTGTGTATGTGAAGAATTCTGTTCATTATCAAAAGACACAATCATGATACTGATTATTACTTGGTTATTGTGCAATATACCATAAGGCATTTTATGGGAACTCCTGGGTGAATGGGGTGCTTAAGATCTTTGGAAGAAACAATAGAAATGTGCAGCAAAAAGAGATTTCTTTGGAGTTGTTAATAGAGAAGTCTGTTCCTTAAGTGCAGCCAGAAGAGTGGGGCCAAGCTCTCTTTACACCCTAAAAGTAAAGGATTGAGGAGCCCTATAAGTATCCATTTTATCCTTCATTTTGGAATCTGAGCCAGACTCCGCAATTGAAAAAGACACCCTTAAAAAATAACCTGCTTATCAGATGCAACTGGGAAATAGAGATGGCATGTAAACAGCAATAAAGCAGACCTGGGAAATTAGCTAAAAAAAATCTAACTGGAAACATAAATCAAATGCAATGTAACAAAGGTTCTCTGCAAGATTTTGTTTATGGCTGCAGGGTCCAGAGAGCCAAAGCCAGGGAGTGGTTGGCTTGGGGATAGTCCACAGAAGCTCATCAGTTGTTTTGGTGCCTTGCTGCAAGACTGGCCCCAAGACTCACATACTTGAAACTTTCCATTTAGCATAACAACGAAAAAGTAGTTCACCATGTATGAGCAAGGTACAGAGCACAGGAAAAAAAAAGATAAATATATTCTGCTGGTGTTTCCTTCATTTCTTCTGGGTTTAAGGAAATGCTGACAGCAATGCCCACAGCAGAGCTAAAATGCAGCAGACCTGTTCACTCACCAAAAAACCCAGTCTCAACGCTTGAGTCACTATCCCCATTCTTGCGCACCAGTCTCTATTCCTACTTCTCTGGTGTCCTTGAAAGTCTGGGATTTTTAGTGGTCTGAAGTTTGGGCTATTCAGGCTATTTGTAATCCATGATTTTGATCTGGGCTTCATAAAACTTAACCAAAACAGTAGAGGAAAGACCTGAAAACCCAGCTACCCAGCCCCAGGCTACCAAGCTATCCTTTTGGCTACAGTGGTACTTTGTAGATGTTGTGGAACTTGCCAAGACTGCTCAAACTCTGTGTTTGGAGAAAGAGTAAGAAACTTATTTCTTTATTGACCCCCCCAAATAACCAGTGACTATGAAGCTTCTGAGAAGAACAAGACTCTTATGTTTGTATGAAGAACACAGGATTTTGTACAAGTGTCCCTTATCAACATTTCTGTCTGGTAATAACAACATAGTCATTGCTATATACTTCTGCCATTTTTATATAGGAAAGGAGATGACCAGTGCAGGGAACAGTGGGAGAAAGAGCCAAAATCCCATCCCACAAGGGCAAGGGAAACTGTAAAAGGAAAGCATTGAGAGATGTGGGACCTTTAAAGAAGCAACATTGGTGGAGGAAAAAAGCACGTAGAAAATGAACATTTAATGCATTTTGAAAGTGAAAATATCTAATTTTGCTTCTGTGGCAACCATGCCTGTTTTAACCACAGACAAATAATACAGAGCAAGTGACAAGTGGCCTTTTACTAGTGGCTTCCAATTGCGAGCACAGTGTAAGAGAGCACAGATTTATGATGAAAATTGAAAAAACCCAACTGATTAACTAATGGGTTTCTCCTGGCTGAACTAGAGCATCTGGTCAAGTGCTCACAATACTGGAGGTAAAAACCCAGGACTGTGGAGGAGAAGCTAAGCAAAGCAATATTCTCTTGAAATCCCCATGGCAAAGTCTAGATGTCTTGAACAACATCTTGTGAAGCTCACATTTTTTGATTCATTATCTTATTTCAAATTAATTAGTCTCATATCTGCAGAGAAGAGAGTTTTCTCCATGTTGCTCTGCTGTCAAGGGAGGAGGAGCCGTAACAGCCCTCACAACTTGTGAGTTTATCCTCTCATTTGAAGAACACTTGAGTCTCTCCTTTGGCCCTGCAGCATTTAAATACATCTTTTACAAAACAGATATGCTATTTTTCCAGATGATACATTGTCTCAAGAGCATTTTACAAACTTTACCTGAAAATGCTTTTTTACATCTTAGCACAGCAGCAATTTATTAAAAAAAAAAAAAAAGTACATAAAACCTTAAAATTATTTCCTTGGCTAAGGCTAAATAGATTGGCACAGGGAATCAAAGAGCTTTAAGACCAAGTGATCATTTGGGCACAATGAGTGGGTGTGCTGTTGGAGACCTCTGGTAGTTTGGTTGATGCAGAAGATTCCCTATCCTTTCTCCACTTCGCAGAAAGTGGTAACTTAAGGGATACAGGGATACAGGGAAGTAGTTCCCTGCATGGAAGGTACAAATTCCTGCCCAGGGCAGCAGGCACATCTCCATCATGGCAACCCCACCTTCCCAGGTGCCCTTGCATAATAGTATATATGGCTCTGCAAGCGGAACCAAAGAGTGATGAGGACAATGGCTCATCTAGGTTCGAGGTGTCGCAAAGCTTCAGTCAGCCTATGCCCTGCCTCAAATCCACTTCCATAAATTAAAAAAGATGGACCATTGCTGTAGGAGACTCTCTTCTGAGGGAACAGAAATTCCAATATGCAGAGTGGACCCACTTTTTAGGGAAGTCTGCTGCCTCTCCAGGGCCCAGGTTAAAGATGTGAAAAGAAAGCTTCCTATCCTGGTATGGCATTCAGATTATTACCCATTATTGATTTTTCACGTAGGCAGCAATGAAATTGCAATAAGAAGTCTGAGGGCAACCAAGAGAGGCTTCAGTTGCCTTGGGTCAACGGATCAGGAGCACAAGTAGTGTTCTCCTCTACCCTTCCAGTGTCAGGGAATGATGAGGGAAGAAACAGGAAGACCCAGCAGATCGATACTAGGCTCCAAGGTTGGTGTCACTGGCAGAAGTCTGGGGGTTTTGACCATGAGTTGGTCTACACAGCACCAGGCTGGCCAGCAGCAGATGGGCAAAAGGGTGTTTGCACAAGAGTTAGGAGGGCTCATTGAAAGAGCTTTAAACTAGATTTGAAGGGGGAAAGGGATAAAACCAGGCTTACTAGAGATAAGCCTGGAGGAGGCAGGCCTGTGTTTGAGGGATGGTGTGCAATCAAAGTCATTCAATCTGCTCCATGATATGCTGAGTACAGTGGAGCACATTTGAAATGTCTTTATACTAATGCATGCAGCATGAAGAGACAGGAGAAAAACTGTTAGCAAAACTGGCCCTGGATAAGTGAAAGCAGACTTCAGGCTGCTGAAGGAGCTTGTTAGGCAGGACCACAAGGAATCTCATTTTTATTGGGATGTATGAATTCTGGTTACTGTTTAAGAGCCATCTCTTCAGAGCACAGGAGCAGGCAATTCCAAAGTGTCAAGCAAGCAGGGTGGAAGGCTGGCTTGACTGAGCAGGGATCTTCTTCTACTTAAGCAGAAAAGGAAAGTGTACAGATATTGGAATAAAGGACAGGCAACACAGGAGGACTACAGAGACGCTCTTCATTCCTGTAGGGAGAAAGTTTGTGCAGCCAAAGCTTGCTTAGAATTCAAGCTGGCCAGCATGTGAAGGACAACCAAAAGGGCTTTTTTAAATATGTTAATAGCAAAAGGAGAATCGGAGATAAAACTGGTCCATTGCTTGATGAGGTCAGTCACCTCACAAATAATGATGTAGACAAAAAGGAGATGTTTAATGCCTTCTTTGTCTCTGTCTTCAACACCAGTGGTGGGCCCTGTGACTCCCAGAGCCTTGTGTTGGAAGACCGTAAGTGTGGGGTTGACAAATCGACTCCCAGATGACTCTGAAGTTGTTCGAGACTTGCTGCTGCAGCTGAATGTGCATGAATCTATGGGGACTGATGGGATTCACCCCAGAGTACAGAAAAATATGAGTTTTATTATCTTGGGACCTCTCTCCATTATTTTTAAAGGGTCTTGGCACTCTGGAGAGGTCTCAGTCAACTGGAAGCTGGCAAATGTTGTCTGAATATTCAGGAAGGGTAAGAAGGAAGATCCTGGTAAACACAGGCCTGTCAGCCACACTTCAGTGCCTAGTAAAATGATGGAGAATATTGTTCTGGGAGTTACTGAAAAACACTTGAGAGACAATGCAGTCACTGGTCACAGCCATCACAGGTTCGCAAGGGGAAAGTCCTGCTTAACCATCTTAATTTCCTTTTATGACAAGGTCACCACTAGTTGACCAAGGGAAGGCACAGATGTGGTGTTTTGGATTTTAGCAAAGCTTTCAATACTGTCTCTCGCAGCATCTTTCTGGACAGAATGTCCAGCACAGCTAGACAAATCCATAATAACCATGTTGGGGGAGCAATGGCTGCCAGGTTGGGCTCAAAGTGTTTTAGGGAATGGGGTTACACCAGGCTGGTGGCCAGTCACCAGTGGGGTTCCCCAGGGCTCAATTTTAGGGCCAGCGCTTTTTAATGATTTTATAAATCATCTGGACACAGGAATTAAATGTACACTAAGTAAGTTTGCCAATGATCCTAAACTAGGAGGAGCTGTGGACACCCTTGAGGGTACAGAGGCCTTACAGAGAGATGTGGATAGACTAGAGAGCTGGGCAACCACCAACCATGGGAAATTTAGATTCCCCAGATTCTCCACCTGGCAAAGGGTAATCCTGGTCATTCATACACACTGGCTGGAAAGTGTGAGAGGCTGGAGACCAGTCCCGCGGAAAGAGATCTGGAGGTCTGGGTTAATGGAAAGTGGAATGTGAGTCAACAGTGTGCCCTGGCAGCCAAAAGGGCCAACCATGCCCTGGGGTGCATCAAGCACAGCATGGCAAGCAGGCCAAGGGCGGTGATTGTCCCACTTTGCACTGGTGTGGCCCCACATCAAGTACTGTGTGTGATTCTGGGTGCTTCGATATCAGAAGGACATCAAACTGTGTCCAAAGGAGGACAACCAAGATTGTGAAAGGTTTTTAGGGCCAGATTCAGGATGAGGAACTGAGGTCACTTGGTTTGTTCTGCTTGGAGAAGACAAGGCTGAGGGGAGCCCTCGTCACAGCCTACAACTGCCTCAAGGGGGGCAGCAGAGGGGGAGGCACTGGTGCTCTCTCTGGTGACCAGAGCACAAGGAGATGGAATGAAGCTGCATCACCAGAAGTTCAGGCTGAGCATTAGCAAAAAAGTTCTTCGCTGAGAGGGTGGTCAGTCACTGGAACAGGCTCCCCGGGGAACCTCTGATGGCACCAAGACTGTCACATCTCAGGGACCATCTGGATGATGCTCTTAACCATATGGTTTAGTTTTAGGTAGTCCTGACAGGAGACTAGAGTTAAATTCAATAATCCTTATGGGTCCCTTCTAACTTGTGATATTGTATGGTTCTGTGGGGGTTATTTTTGGACCAAAAGGAGCTTAAAGGTACTCAGTAGGGCACGTAAGCCCAACTGGGGAAAGGAAGGTGGGGAGGTGAACTCAAAAAGCCTAACATTTTCCCACTCTCAGAAAGCCAAACTCAAAGATCTCTATGGAGATAATAAAATGTGCTCAAACTGTGATACTTTGCAAGCCTAAAAAGACTCTTTTGGAGAGATGTCTGTACAGATGGATTTGTTTTGTGAGTAAAACACAGAAGAGTGCTCCCTCTATTCCTCCCTCCAACTTCCTTTGCAAATGTGGTATGTCAGAGTAGTGAATTACAGGGAGTATTATTAC
The DNA here is from genome assembly GCF_004027225.2 of Strigops habroptila. Taxonomy (NCBI): domain Eukaryota; kingdom Metazoa; phylum Chordata; class Aves; order Psittaciformes; family Psittacidae; genus Strigops; species Strigops habroptila. The sequence goes on along the minus strand of NC_044302.2, from coordinate 78,455,366 downwards.
AACCAAAGAGGTCACTTTATTTGTCATAGACAAAGAGGTCATGGTGCTTGCAGATAATTTCCGCTGTCCTGAAGTGCTGACTTTTCCTTAATTAATGAACTACATGAGCTAGGGATTTATCACTTCTTGCACAAAAAAAGGGGCCCCTCTTTGCTTTTGTAAGGAATGATTTACAGTTGAGAAACAGATATTGTCAATATGGGTGATGTATGAAAGTGCTTCAAAGCAAGGTCAAGCTCAGGCACAAGTCACTAAAACATGTTTTGCTCCTTAAAATGTGGATTAATGGAAGCTCTTCAGTGGTGGCAAGGAAACGGGCAGTTACATTCACAGCATTTTCCATGCAGTTGCTTTAATGTTGTGCACAGAGGGGGAATGGGTTTTGGAGAAGATGCCCTGCCCCTCCCTGGGAAACTGCTCTGTGGCTGCTCCAGGACACAAGGGGCCTGTCTTCTAATGCACCACATCTGTTCGTGGAGGCTACCCTGACAGGTCTAGTTCAAAGAGTGCTTCTGACAGCAATTAGCCCTCACAGGCTGAGTAGTGTGGCAGGAGAGGACCTGGTGCTGGAAGCACTGTGGGGCACCATGCCCATCTCCTTTCTTCTAAATCATCCCCTGCAGCTCTTCAGGGGATGTTGCCCCAGCAGCTGCACCAAAAGGTGCCCTGGGACTGCCTAGCAAACTCGGGGCAAAAATTGAAGCCAATGTTGAATTTGCCCAAGCCCAGGGTTTGGTCAGGTGGGGCCTGTCCAGGGCCAGGCTGAAGAGGCCACAGCCATATCCTAAGCAGGTAATCCAGCCAGGATGCTATGACCAGGAGTACAGAAGAGAAATACCTTGATCGTGGACCTCAGATCATCATCTCACAAGTGACCATGCTTCACTTCATATCATCTCAGAGCAGCCATATTTTCTTAGAAGCAAAAGGTTTCATACAGCACCATGTAAGCGAGTAGAGTGCATTGTTCAGATAAACGTTTTTCTGCCAAGTTCCGGCCTGATTAGAGGTGTGTAAGCATGAAATTTGTGATGCTAGCCCTGCTATAAAGATGAGAGATGTTACATGCTGGGTAAATTTATTCAGTGCCTTTACCTAACATGACCGTTACCTAGCAGTTGGAGCTATCTAATGTTGACTACTGTTGGCTACCCAGTTGACTACTGGTGCCCACTTCCTGTGTGGCTTCAGATTCCTTTGACACTAGTGAATAATCCACAGTTGTGCATCACATTATTAAAAAGCACAAAAGAATAAAACTAATGAAAGCAGAAACTAAGCCTAATGCTATCTATAGAGTAAGCCCCTGTAACTGTTTCAGCTTCAGCTCACAGGGATAAATTAAAGTCTGCTCTGAGTGTGTGGGGCTTTCATCACTCAGTTTAACATGATTGAAGAACTTTTCACACTGTTCAAAATTCTGTGCTGCACAAAAGTCTCCAGGATGGTTTCCAGTTCTTCAGTGTGATAAACCCTTGGAATCTGCATCACTTGTCACCAACTGACCTGCATCCTCATACCTTCTTCCTTGTCTTCCTGGGTTTTGGAGCTTCAAAGCTACAGTTTAGTAACAAGAAGGATTCTGGAATAAAACTGATCATTTCCTATTCCATGATATTTTGGAGATTGTTATCCTAACTGCATTTAAACAGCATTACCTGTTCATCAGGAGCAAAAAAGGCACTGATTCGCTGCCTCCTTGGGAATTAGACCCTTTTGCATTTCTGGTTTTTTTCTTGTCTCTTCATCCTGAGGTACTTATAATGAGGAACCTACTTCTTCCTCATTAACTTCGCAATGATTTCAAACACATGATCATGGTTGATTTTTTAATTACCATTCTTTATATACGTTTGCAAAAACCATTCTTTGGAAATATAAAATAATTCATAACAAACATGAAAATCTCGCAACTGTTCTGTGAACATGCCAGCAAAACAGCTGTACTGAATAAGTCCACAGATCTGTTTAGTCCACTACTCTGTTTCTAACAGAACTGAATGCTTATAAAAGTATAAACAATGGAGTACCTATCCCCACATGTGAGAGTTTAAAGAACTCCCAAGATTAAGATTGGCAAGGCATGGTCTCTGCTCATGTCTCTTTTGTCTAACACTTTTTCACTCTGTTTGTACTTTTTGGCAGATTATCCTCCGACAATGAGTTTCAGGGTTTGACTTTGTGTTGCTGAAAGGGGATTTGCTCCGGGGTTTTTGTTCTTTCTCTGTGCCACTTAGTACTTGTGCTATGAGCCACAACAAATTAAGTGATCCCTATTCTCTTCTACTATTTTGGATGCCTCTGCACTGCTTCTTTTCCAGGCTGAAATGCCCTTCATTTAACCTCGCTTTACATGAAAAACACTCCTCACCTTTGATCATGTCAGCTTCCATCCTCTGTGCTGACTCCAAGGTGCAAATGAACTCCCGCTCCCCCGATGTGTACTGCTGCATCTCTCGCTGCTGCTCTAATACTTCACTGGGTGCAAAGGCGCTGGCAGTGAGGCCGAGCCAAGTGGTGTGCAGGAGGGCAGGCTGTACCTTTGTGCCCAGCCCGCCCCAATTCAAATACAACTCCTTTCCAGAAGGGTCCAGGGGGGCTGGGTGTGCATATGGCTCTGAGCAGGCAGGACAGCTGGCTGCTGGAAAGTGCTGTTGCTGAGGCATATGCTCTTTTGATGTCCTTCCGTGTTTTGTGCGTCCAAGGCGGTGCGGCACTACATCTGTGCTGCAGAAGCCCAGTACCTCCGTGATGTGCCGTGGCACTGCAGCCTTGGGGAGCCACAGTATCGGGGCAGGATGGGGTCAGAAGGACCCCTCTGGGGCAGCACCCATTTCACTCCCACCGAGGTGCCTGGTCCCAGTTGGTCCCTGGTGGTGGGAGATCCTACCGCCTTGCATGCACTCCTTGTCCACAGCACAGCCCTTCTGATTTTCTCTAAATCCTCCAGACTGGCAGACAGCAATAGGAGTCCTGTTTGCTCCCCACAGCAAACTGGCCTGTCCCTCAGAGGTGACAGACAGGGGCAAGGTGCTGGCATGACCTCAGAGGAGGAAAAGCAAGTGTCTGAACTGAACTACGTGGTGCAGTCAGATAGGTAAGAAATGGGTGCTCCTCGAAAGCTGGGGAAATTGTTGCTGGGCACATCTCTGCCTCCTTGGCTCCAGCCCAAGGAGGTGCTGAGGGGTTTCCCTGTTTGGCTTCCTAGTCTCACAGTTCTCCCTGCTGCCTGACTGTAGGGTAGATTATTTTCTGCTCTGGGTCTATTTTTGTAGCAGACAAGGGCTGAAAGACCTTGGCACATGCCACTGCCGCCATACAGGCAGGTTCCATGGTTGGCTGGATGCTCCTGACAGGTGACATCAGCACCCAGTCCTGTGTTGTGCTGCAGTATTGCCTCAGCCCCAGCCAAACCTGGACTGGGGAGACAGCAGAAGCACGGTCTTCAGACTCCTTGCGCTACTACAAGTTGAGATTTTAAGAGTTTGCTCTGTCATGTGTACAGTATGGCCAGCTCAGCCTGCACTGAGTTTTCCCTTCTTCATTTTCATGACCTCTGACATGTACAGCAGAACAGAGAAAATAAGTTGAGCCTTTCAGAGCTGAAGCATAGAAAGTCCTGATATGTTTTTGGAAAAGAAACAATGCAAGTCAACCTTATGTATGTGCAATTTTCACATTATTCACTGAAGTCCAAGCTACAAAGTCATGGAGATATGCAAGCACCGCACATGTGGTCTCCTGCCCCACTCTGAAGGCACCAATATGCAAGCAGCTATAGTTAACTAATGAAGAACAGAATTTCAGTGTTGCTGGAAGATGCAAAAAAAGGGTGGAGTCTAAGGAAAAAAAACCCCAACAAACTTGTACAAAAACGATGTTAAGAATGAGACACATTACTTGCCAGATGCTTTTTTCTAACTCACAGTGTGATGCAGTAGCACAGATTTTAAAGATTTTTAATTTTCTCTTAAAAGTAACAGGAAAATTTATTCAGCAATGTACTATATAGAAAAAGAGAGATTAAAAGCAATTTCTAACAGGACCAGGAACCATTTTTTATTTAAAGCAGCACTTTCATCATTATTCATAGGAAATCACGTGAGAGTCAAGTTGGTATGAATACAGTATCATGCCAAGTAGCTTGACGTTTTATTTCATAAATATATATATTAAAAAAAAAAAAAAAAGCCCTACTGAACAGCCAGGAAGTGTCCTTTGTAGTTCTAAACACAAACACATTTATGAGCTGAAAGTGTGTTTCAGATAGTATTACAAAGCAGGATTCCATATGGCAGCTGAGGTCCAGAGCTGGAATGACTCAGGAAATCAAGAAGATGAAAAGATCAGCCCAGTTTATTGAACAGGCCTGACGGTTCCTGAAGCACCCTCAGCTTCATGGGTTGAACAGGCAGACTTGCTAACTGGCAGAGCTATAGACACATTTTGCAGTAGCAGGAAGTCATGACTACATTTTCAAAGATTGGCTTTCTAGTAACAAAGTAAACACTACAATGCAGCTCCTATTAGGGTGGTTTTGTATCCTATTAGGGAGGTTTTGTATGTGAGATTTCATATTTTGTATTTCATAGGGAAATAGGCAATGGGACATCTGAGTGATTACAGCTGTAAAATATTTCCATAGAAAGCAGGTTAAAGAAAGACCAGAAAAAGGTCATGAAACAAGTATTTTTATGAGACTTACTTAGGAGGTTGGAAGCAACTTTTTGAACAGAGTGTTTTTAGATGATACAGCAAACAGTAAACTCGCCTGCTCCACATCTATGAAAAATAGGTAAACTCAGCACTGCCCAAACTGGAAATCACTTGTATTTACTCTTGACTGTATTTCTACTTTGACAGTTGTTTTCCTGTCTTTACTTGCTGAAGCAAAAGCTGACAAAAGCTGCCTTCAGTGTAGACCGCCTGCAGTAATGGCACATGGAGGCTGTGCCTCCCTCTAAAAGCCCTCTGTGATGGGCTATGGGGCATGGGACTCAGTCCTTGAAAAGGCAGCCGTGCAGTCTCTCCCACCTGCCTCAGAGGGAGAGAAACTCTTCCTGGAGGTGCCCACCTCTGCCCATAGTGGCATCCGTCCTGTTCTGCCAGACAGACATAGATGACTACCTTGCAGGTAGCTACTGGTGAATAAGAAGGCACCTGCTTTGCTTTAGGGTATTGAACATATATAATACCTAACATATATTAGGCTATAGATGCAGAAAAAAACATGAGGCTTCTAGTTCTGCTCCTTCTTGTGAATTTATCTTTTTTTTTTTTTTTTTTTTTTTTTTGTGGTTTGGAATATGTTGATTTCTTTCAAAACATGAAGAATATAATACTAGGAACCTTTGTTTTCCCAAGGAAACTCTGATCTCTGCCTCTTCTTTTGCAGTGGTTCCTGTGCACAAAAGATCCTCCCCAGGTTGCTCTGTGAGGTTAAGAGGCAATCTTATTCCATATCAAGGCCTGATGACAGGATCTTAAAGCAATCAGCCTTTACAAACATGTCTAAGTGTAGCCCAGGAAGAGATGTCAACTACCAGGAAAAACAGCAAACAAAGGTAGGTCTGAGAAAGGTGTGTTTGACTGCAGGCCTATTTATTGCTGTCCTCAGATCACTAGTGAGCCATGACAAAGATTAGTCTGAACTTGAGTGAAGTCTTTAGGTATTTCTGCAGCATAAGCATGGGTTGCATTACCTTCTCCATGCAGTATCTAGAGAAAGACAGCTCTCTGGACGAGGCAGAAGTTTCCTCTGACCATCTCTGCAAGTCCTCATTTCCTACATGCGGTCCTATGCAGCTCCTCTGGCTGCCTTGCTTACCAATACCCTGCTATCATTAGCCTGGCTTTCTCCTCTGCTAAGCACAGGTACAGCATGCCCTCCATGGCACTTGAGGGATGATTGCACAAGCCTGCTTGCTAACTAGGGCATGGTGAGCTATGCTATGTGGGAAGAACTGCTCCTGGAACCTTGCAGCAGCAGACAGTAATCAGTCCATTGCCACCCTGCTCTGGCACTGCCATTTTGTGCACCACTTGGGAATGGAAGGGTTGAGGTGGCTGAACTCCACAGCTGGTGGCATCAGCTCAACCGACAGGCTTTGAGGGGAGAGCAGAAAATGCTTCAGCAAACAAAGGGAAATCAGATCAGCAGAGCAAATGAAGAAACAAAACAGCACAGACATAAGGACTTACACCCTCTCAGGGAGTCAAGAGATGAATGCAGGGTGGGAGGCAGACGGAAAGCCCAAGAGCCTGTAGGATGCCTGAGCTAAAGCAAAGCAGCTCTGGGGAAGCCACCAGCCAGGCTTGAGCAGGGTCAAGCCCCCAGTTCAAACCTCAGGGAGTAAAGAAGAAGCTTTCTGGGAGCTTCTTTAAGCTTTGGCTGTAGCATGCCAGAAAAACAGAACGTGTGGCCCTTGGTAAAGGGAGGGGATGGCTGAGTGACAGTCCCAAAACCAACAGAGCCACTGTGTCTGCCCCATCTTGTGCGAATCCATAGTGCTCCCCAGAAGCTCCCTCTGGCAAGATGATTTGACCAGCATGGATATGTGATGATGAGTGCTTGCATTTCTGTTTCACTGTGGGGAATCCAGATGGAGATGGTAATAGCTTGAGCTTTTAGGGCATTTTAAAATATCTATATTTTTACAGTGTGTACAAAATGCTGTGGATGTGCAAGCCCTTGACTTCTCAACATTAAAAATAAGCTTTAAAATTCAGCAGAATATATGTCTCTTTGTGTTCATAAGGTTTCTGACGCCAAAACACACAGAAAATTAATAGACTGTCACTGAAGAATCCAAAACTGAGTCTATCAGGAAGAAAGGAAAATGTACTTTGCTTCCTCTCGTTTCCACAGTTGTTGCTTTACTTCATATTGCTTTTGGCATTTTATCTGGTGATCGAGATATCTAAAACCCATTCTGGATTCTTTATTTGGTTCCACAATTTTTGTGTGCACTACATCACCCTCTGCTTTAAGATCTCTTCCAGCAAGCTCTGATGGGGAGATTTCATTGTGAACTTTCTTTTATACTGGTTAGCTTGGAAGCAAAGGCAGCCCTGGATATGCAAACCCTCATGGAAACATGCAGCTGGTGAAAGAGAGACAGAAGGAAGTCCTAAGTCCACAGAGGAAGGAGCTGCAGTTACCACTTTCTTCGAGCCTTTTCCACCTCCCTTGGTAGGGTGTTTACATGAACAAGGACAGAGCAAAAACACAAGGGAAGGGAGCAGTGACATGGAAGAAGCAGGCTTGAAAGCAGAAGAGTTTTTGGTAGAATTAGGAAGCTCAGACAGACATCTGCAGCCTTCAGCATGCCAAAAGCTATCTTCCTACCTACAGCTGTATTTGTGCCCCTGTAAGTGTATAATGCCTGGGAATCACAGAGGGTGTTTGCATCTTGTCCAATTTTCCATTAGGACCAGCCCACAGAATGCTTTCTATAACCTTTCGAGCTCTGCATTCCTGCTGGGGGTAGGGGGACAAGCTGTCACATTGGCTTCAGGAAAAGAAGAGGTGAGAAACTGATCCCAAACTTGGCATTGTCCCTTTGCATGTCATAGGTGCAAAAGGGTATAATTTCAATGTGCTGCTCTTTTCACATGCTTTTTGTTTTCCCTTTTTCCTGTCTTGTTTTCTGGCTGAACTAGGCCCAGATCTTCATGTAAAGCAAATCCACAATGTTCTCTGACTGTGGGAAAGCTACCAAAATGCCTATTTATATCAACAGGTTCTTAATTACCACCTTCTCCTGCTGAGTTTCTCCAAGATACTCAGATTGTGCTCTGCATGGGAGTCACAGTGCATGGGAAAGCACCACTGGGGAGCCTAGCAATCACTGCAGTGGTTTTTGTTTAACTTCAGCTGGACCTGGAGCCTATAATTACGGTGTTTTAATGCAACAATACATGGAGAATACAATATAACAATAGTGTGACAATGTGTAGGCAAAAGCAACAACAGGGAAAAGATCATATGAGGAGGGGCTGTGGGGTTTGAGCTGACAAAGGCATGGACAGTGATTGGTCCCCTTCATGGGCTGCAAGTGCCTGCTCCATGCAGCTGGAACCTGCCGGATCCCAGTCAGGATCTCGATGCAGACTGAGTTGATGGCAGATGAGTCCAAAGAAAGGCCACAGTGGTGGTGCAAGGGATACGCCTGTCTGCTCAGGGAGTCCTGATGCCATGCTGACACCCTTGTCTGTGGTTGGAGGGTGGTGGGGCAACCAGGGTGGGCACAAAGTGTATAGAGCTGGCGGCTGAAGGACTCTGATTTGCTCCAGGACGTGCCTGCTAGCTTCTAATATCTAAGAAATTTGCGGTCAGTGGACAATATTTTTATGTTTTGCCCCAGGGGTTTCTCATCAAATTAAGATCAGAGGCTGCTAATTAATCTTCACTCCTCTTAGATTCAACAAGATGAATTTATTACTCACAATCTGTGATGCAGATACAATCTGAAAGATTACATTACTACCATTCTTGCTTTTTTCAAGGGCAGAACTATATTCTATTATTTTTTTTAATTTAATTTAATTTAATTTAGTTTAATTTAATTTAATTTTACTTAATTTTATTTAATTTTTTTTTATCTTATTTTGGTTTATATTCTTTGATTTTATCTGACATTGGTTTATATTCTTTGATTTTATTTATTTTATTTTTTGCTCGTGTATAATGTTACTCTACATTGAATATTGCAAGGACCTTGGCTAGCTTTCCATTTGTATTTCCATTTGCATTTCCATTTTCCTTTTAGCAGATAGACAGTGCTCAGCAGGAAGCTGTGACCAGTGTAATCACTGCTGCAGATGGAAGGGTGTCTCCAAAAAGGGATCAAAGAGAGAATGAGAGAATTCCTGTCATGACAACCATTATCACAGGAAGTCTGGACAGCTGAGATGGCAGAGTATTTTGAAGCCAGATCAGGAAAGAGATGCAGCTTTTGACATTGATGCCCATCTCCGGGTGCTAATTATGGGGAGGAAGGACTAATTGGAGAGTGCCAGCCACATAAGGGACACAGAGAGGTTTCTCCTGGTTTCATCTGGCGTGTGAAGACACCTCTCATTGCAAGGTTGGGTTCAGTTCTAAACTGTTAAAACATCCCAGGAAGGTCTTTTTTGAAACAGTGTTTTCCAGCATCTTCTCGATATCCAGAACCTCTCTCCTCAGCTTTACCTTCTGTACTCAAGAAGGAAATGGAAAACCCAAAAACCATCACAATGCAAACATAACCTTCCCTGACAAGCTGCACCTGTCTTGCTGTCTGCACAGCTGATTATGGCTTACGGGAACTCTATACACTAATCCACTTACTCAGATCTTCATCTACGATATAGCAATGTTTGATGGCATTCTCCCAGTTTGCTGCTTGAGTCAAGACTATTCAGTGGAAATTATTCTTAATGCAGACACCTTAAAGCCTGATCTCATAGAAAGGAGGGGGCATAGCCATAAGCAGACACCCTAGCCTAAATTGGTGACTAGTAAGTAAAGTATTCATCATAAAAATTATACCCTTTCAGTACTGAATGGTAGAACATAAAGCACACTGCCCACATATTTGCACAAGACAGGCATCCAAATCTCCATTCAAAGCCAGGTCAAAGGTGAATCTCACAAATCTAAATCCAAAGCCGAATTTGCACAGCTCTAAATTTAATTCACGATACCAGCAAATGCTCTCAAGAGCTCAGACATCTTGAATGCACTGTTGTAGATTTGAAGTCCAGAGCACCAGATTGTTTTTTCCAAACAGCTCTGCAGCAGCAGCAAGAGTAAATTGTGAGTGTGTGATGAAGATGTGCATCTTTATCATTTTTTTAACTATCACGTTATTCTTTCCACAGGAGAGTCTTTGTGACGGTAGTGATCAGAGTAAAGGGATTCACATATCTGGCTATGTAACAATCTACAAAGGCAGTAGAGAGGGCTCAATAAAAGCTATCACAGCCAAACCAGAAGGAGAATCTGTCTAGCATGTGGGAAGTTTGGATAAGCAAGGTACAGCACAGCAACCAAATGTTTGGGAAGCTTTTGCCAAACAGACGAACTCTGGAATAAAAATACGGTATTAGATCCAGTTCTTGTGTTCCTCCACTACTTGGTTAAGGGCTTTTGACTCCAACAGCTTCTGCTGCTGTTACATAGCTGCAGGAATTTTTTGCATGATGAGAGGGCAAGATGAGTCAGGAAATTAGTAACGGGTTACAGAGCTTTTCACCTTGGAGGTCACTAGCTTAAATACAGCTTATTGCTATCCAGCTATTAAACTTTGCCCTGAATTTGCACAAGTGAAAGCCAAGTATCTGGCAGCACTATGTAGTACCAATTATTCTTTGCAGAGCCTGCTATTCCTCTGCCCATATACAAAGACAACAAGACCCCAGATAGAATGATCCCAGCTGAAGAATGAAGTGTGATGCAGAGAGGAGGATTCTAGCATGCATTTTTGGCATGGGAAAGATGGGAAAAACTCTGGACTGCTCAAAAAGCAGAAGGTACAGAACTCGGACACTGGGGGATATTGTTACGGAAATCTGTTGCAAAGGAGTTGCAGCCTCTTAGGGTAGCAACAGAAATGTCACCTTATTTTTTCCATCGAGTGCTGTATTCAGTAGGGATGGTCAAAATCAGATCTTACGTATGACAGTTTTTACACTGCATCTGGACTGTTTTTTTTCATTCATCTGGACAAGAAGTGAAATTATCAAACTTCTTAATGGAATTGGAAGGGCCAAAATAGCTGGTGCCAAAATAACAAAATATTTTGTTCAAACTTTTCAAGCTAAATGAAAGTATTCAGAATATCTGAGCCAAAACATCTCTGCTTTCTTTTTAAATTCCTTTTAATCGGTGACCTCAAGCCAGTGAGCCCTGATTCCTCCGCATTTTCATGCATGGTCCTTCCCAAAGGCTGAAAACTCTGTTAGCACAGGCCTGGCCACAGGAAAAGAAAGGCAGTGGGAAGTGCACCTTGGCCCTTGCCATTACTTCACTCCCCAATCATCCCCTAAAAATGGGGGATGGGAAAAGCAATCCCAAGCCTTCCTTCCCTTTGCATCAGCTCTATCACTGCAGGACAGAAGAGATACACCTTTGACTTGGCCTTTGCTAGCATTTCCGTAATGAGCGTTGCTCATGAAATTGGACCTACCTCACAATAGCCTTAGAAGTCAAGTACTCTTTTCTGATGAAATATTAAAGTTACCAGGACATTGCTGCTGAGATGGGACCAATTGCATTATCCCTTTACAAGGCATAAAATGATTTTATTGATCCATTCTCAGACACAGAAGTCCCATTTTGACATATTTACTTCCAGCCAGGGAGCATGCAAAGAAAACCGTATGAGCCACTTGCTGCCTCTCTGCTCTAGGTGGGCAGGGTGGGTGGCTTCCCACAAAGGTGCTCTGAGAGCAGAAAAAAAAATTATCAGGAAAATCAGAGACCCGTGATCTATGAACTACTGAGCACGTGACGTGTTGCTGAAGTCTTTACAAAACTGGATTGGAAGGAGACAGAAATTTGGTAAGAGAAGTCTAGGAAGAAAACGGAAAACAAATTTCTTTCTGGCCTATATCTGACCATCTGACCACTCTTCTCATGGATGTTGTCTCACCCTTGTACTATACATATAATTGATCCTGAGAAATCTGGTGTGTTCATTGTGTGTTGCTAGAAGATAATGTGCTGCATAAGTTGTAGAGAGTGGATAACAAACACAGTGTATTTTCCTAGTATTTCTGGTCAACAACTTACTGATACTGCAGCTTATAATTAAGAATATTACCATTTTATTGTTCAAGAAGCTTGCTTGAACTTTTGACCCTCTAAGTGTTTTCTTGATAATTTCCAATTATATATTCTTGATAACTAATTCCATTATTATTATTCAGTGAAGTGTTCGTAATTTTATTTTCTTCTTATTTTGAAAGGACCGAGGAAATTTGCAACTGTCTTGGTTTTTATAAGGTGAAACATCACTGTCTACAGAAAAAATAGTTGTAATTGTGTCTTTGCTGTAACAAGTGAGTTTTTGTTCTTTCATGCACTTCATATTCTCCCTCATTTATTGTTTTTGCTGCTACCAGACTTCAGGAGAACTACAATTCTTTAAATATTTGTGTTAGAGTAAATAGTTGAATCCAAACTGTAAGAGGAAGGAAGCAGAGAGAAATTAAAAGATGCAATAAATGCCTCCAAAGGGCAAGTGAACAACCTTGAGAGACTCAAAGTACTGTGGTTTCTGTGTTTAGATGAGATACTGCATGTCCAGCAGTTTGTAAACAGCACAGATTTTTCATCCATATCCAAAGACCAAATAGACAACAGACAACAGGCTTTGCAATTTGGGCTAATGAAAAGTAACTGGTTGCTAAGAGCTGCTTTAAGGAGAACATGATGACTTTCAGCGGACTTCTCGGTCACACTTTATCGATTAAAAAAATAAATATCACAGAGCTCCTGCACACACATTTCTTGACCTAAGACAAAATAATGTAAAAATCCTCATTTGGAGCACAAAACTGACTTCACCTTGGTGGCTGCTGCACACAGCCTGCACAGCTTGTGGCCATGCTTTCAATCAACCTCATTCTTCAGAAAATCTTCTTGGTCTGTGTATGGGCAGGATGAGGTGTCGTTTCATCACACACACGATGAGCATGGCCTTAAGCTATTTTGGGCTGCGGAACAAACTGAAGCCATGGGAATGAGCACTGCTGTAAAAGAAATCAAACAACTCAGCAATGCAGATGCTGACTCTTCAACTCCTATGACTTTTCACCCCCGCGGGTGTCACTGAGGAGAAGCAGGGATGTCCACGAGGTCCTGGGACCCTGCCCAGCTCTTGTAGAGGAGCCATGGGCTTAGTTCCTAAAAGCCATGGGGAGCAGGAAGGATCACTGAAGGGAAGCACTGTCAGGAGGTGGCTCAGGGTGGACAACACTGGTGAGGGGTGGGTGAGCTCTGGGACAAAAAGACATTTGACACAGGGACTGTCCTGCTGGACAGTTGAGAAGGAAGTTTCCCCTTTCCAAGCTGTCTGCTTTCTCGTACTCCCCATCCCCTCACGCTAGATTTATTTCCATTAAGCTCACACAGCTCCTTGGAGAGGACTGGGCACAGGGTCAGGGAGAGTTCTGGACAGGAACTGGCAGGTCTGAAGCCCTCTACACGGGCACATACATGAACCTTCTGCCCCACAGGGCTGAGGAACACTGCTGGCAGATGATCTTCCTCTGAGCCACTTCTGATTTTGGTCAATATGTATCTATCTCAAATCTCCACAGATGCCTCTGTAAGTACCATCTGGCCAGCCTGATATTTTTAACCAAAGCCCAAGGATTTCTATCACAAGACATTTTAGGATCATACTGAAGAAGGTTTGGGGGTTTTTTCCTTAATTTCTAGTGTTCTTCAAAAAACAATTCAGGTACAACGCCGATGTCCTAAATAAATATCAGACTACTGACCCATTGCCCCCAAAACTTCCAGAAGGTCCTAAATCATGTCTTGAATTACTGGTACCTGCAGGTGCAATGGGGAAGGCTATGTGGGAGATGCAGTCAGCTTTGAACAGGAGAGACAACACTGCCTGTGACCACCAGCATCCACAATAGCCTACAGACCACATTGCAGATCAGTTCCCACTTCAGCCTGTTACACCTCAGATTTATACCAAATCGTTCCAGAAACTATCCACTTTTTCACTGGTTTGGGTTATTTCACTATTTCTAAACATCTTTCATAGTTATGCAAAAAACCTCAAGATACTAAGTACCATAAGCAGATGTTCAGTTCACCAAAGGATAATTTTAACCTAAACAATCTCTATTATTGCTGTAAAACCTTTATACCCAAATGCGATTGGACTTTTTTTTGCCAGCAAGAACTTACATCTTGTCGTACCTGAGGGATTTTCTTATCAGATTTCACACAGAAACTGAAAGTGACAGTTATTATGTTGCTTTTAATAGAAATAATCTCAAAACTCAAGAGCTGCTGTCTTCATAAGTGTTTCTTATGAAGTTCCTATCTGACTGTGATTAGATGTTAAGTAGCAGTGTTCTGAAATACCATACTTGGCTAAGGAAAATTTCAATTTTATGACAACAGCACGTTTAAAAAGTTGCATTTGTCTTTTAAAAAAAAGGCAACTATAACATTACTCAGAATCAAGGCCTTTCTACCTGCTTCTGCTTCTCTGACACACAGAAATTAGACTTTGGGGTGAGATTTTGGGTTGTGAAGTACTGACCCAGTCTGCTTTGGAAGGCAGGCATAATTCTATTAAAGCTTATTCTGCTTAAATTCCTATAGCAGATGAATTTTCTTATAGCTGTTGCTAATAAATTATGTAAAAGAATCTAACCCTCATTTTCCAGTAGCTTTTAGCTGTGTTAATGGCTTATATATTTATTACTTTTTTTACTGCTGCAGATCCAAAGACCCTGTTCAGGTGACATTTTGGTTTTGAGCCAATAAACACTAAACAATTATTCCTGCAGATACAGAAGGTAAAGCTCCTGATCCAGGTCTGAAAAGACAATGGGGAACATGTGAATCACAAAGAGAAATATTCCAAAGCAGAGACATATATTGTATTCAAACTTAAATTTTACAGTATGTGACTGAATTTCAGGTTACTCAAAACTTCACTATAATTGGCTAATCACGCTTTTGCAGACATACATGGAAAAATTCACACATATTACGTATTAATTTTTCCTGCGTAAAGAGCCTGGAGGAACAAGAGCAAAGAGCTGCCCAGGACAAGTTTTCAGTCTTCTTGAATAGTATAAGAAAACAGACAAGAAAAGAAACAAATATATACAGACATTCTGAGACAAATGGCCATCTCAGTGCTGTTTATATAAATAATGATAATGCAGGCTCTTAATCACCGTGGTGCTGTAGATCCTAGCTAGAGGGAAAGTATATTCAGAGCAGAATATGAGAGAAGAACAGCTCCAAAGGGAAAAAAAGTATGTATGGTTTGAGTTTAAAACCAGAGCTCATTTACGTTAAGAGATCAATCAGTGCGAAAATCCATTCTGCAGTGCTAGCCCATCAGTGAGCAACCTAATTGAATGCAGAGCAAGCAAGAGCATGGGTGGCCTCTTTCATCTGCACAGCTAAACTCTTGCAGCAGCCCTGAGATCCCCCTCTCTGCTAACAAAAAGCCTTCAGCCAGGGCAACCATCTGACTGAGCCTGAGGAGTTTTATCTGTGACTGCATAGCATCTTTGAAACTGATTTGCCTGTTCCTGAGCTGGGCTCAGCAGCATGCCTTAAGAGCTGCTGTGGTTCACGGCCGCTCAGCCACCCGCTACCATGTGGGTCCGGTCCCGTGGCTGTGCTGGGTGGGAGTCGGTCGGCCACACCAGAGCTGCAGCAGAGGTGGCTGCGACCAATGCATGGTGCTGCAAGCTCCCGAAATAAACACAGGCTTACATAACATGCAAAAATTGTCCCATCTTTCCCCTAGGTTCTTTTGGCAGGAACACTCACAGGAAATATCCTGTTAGTGGAGATAAAAGGCTTGATTTACTCTATTCTGATAATGCATAATTGCTTAATCGCAAGCACATAATTAAACTCCATTGGGAAGGTTACAGTGACAATGATTGCTGAGCAAAGACGAGTTCCCCTAGAGAGGCAATCTTTGCATCAGCTGGATTTTTTTGTAATGAGAATGAGGGGAAATGCACTAAAAAGCCTGAATGTTCGGCAAGAGCTGTGGAGGCACGGGGCAAAGGAGGCTGGACACAGCCAGAGCGGCACCAACAAAGGGAGAGGAGATATGCTTTTAAATTAATCCCTCTACTAACTGCTTTCACTGCTGGTGGAAGCAACCTCTCTGCAGAAGTGGGTTTTGTGTGTTGAGGAGGCCAGAAAGCTCAGCAAGCTCTAAAGAATGTCCGAGGCACTGAGTACGCTCCCAGCTCATGCCAACACAGGAGCCTACCTGGCCTCACCACCCCACAGCTGCATTGATCCTGCTGAAGGTTGTTTGTGCAGATGGCACAGGGCCACAAAGCCCGGCAGACGGAGAGACCACCAGTGGGGCAGGGCAACTGTAGTGGACCCACATCTGGAACAGCAGATTCAGTGGAGAGACACGGCTTCCCAACGCAAAAAGACCACTAGATCCTATGGTGCCCAGTCTGTCCCATCGTTTCCCCAGGAAATCACCTGAAAGGAGTGAACAGAAAGCTGTTTCTCCGAGTGATGGGAGGCAATTTTGCAAATTGTGCATGAGTCATGACTCCTTTTATTGAAACCTGCTCTTCAATCATCTGGAAATCAGTGCTAAAGATATCTTCAATTCCTTTGTCATGTAAATTCTGTGTCACTATTGCATTAGGCACCCACCATAAAGGAACAGTAGTCCACTGAGACCATCAGAGCCTTGTGTACATGTCCACAACTGTGAGGCTTCCTAAATAACTGCATAAATGAATGAAGTCCTGTTTGTACGTGGAAGAGCACTGCATTCATTTTCATCATCACTGATGAAGGAAGTCTGAGAAGTAAAAAAAAAGCCACCAAAAAACAAACCAACAAAACCCCTCAGTACACAAGAGCTGCTGTGTTCCTAACAGAAAGAAGACAGTCAGTTCAGTTTGGGGAAGTCAGTCTGTAAATGCAAGTAGAGAGCATTACTTTGCAGCCTGCAGAGCAAAAGAAGAAAAATCTCTGCTTCAGAAAATGGTGCTTGCTTTGAGCTGGCAAGAAATATTTCAAAAACAGGTTGTGGGGAATGCAACTTCAAAGTTTCAAAGTTGACGGAGTTTTGGAAGCAGTTGCTGAAGTCTGTATCCAAAAGTGATTTAACTTCCCCAGTAAGTGATGTGTACAAATGGCACACACCACTAAACCACATATGCACGCAATGTATGAATTCCCACATTCTTGACTTCCCATTCCAGCTTTAACATTTTTTCCAGTGCAAAAAGTAATGAATCAAGCTTGCAATAGGATGTGTGTATAAATGCCAAAAAAAAAGTTAAAATCAGCTGTTATTTGAATATTACTGAGCCTGGAGTACTTTGTTTAGATACTTAATGCCCTCGTAAATCCTATACATTATTGTGGGTAACCAGCTAAAAGTAGAGCTCTTTAAGCCAGAGCTACTATGGGTTTCTTTGGCTTTTTTGCTAGTATGACCTTTTACAGTGACCCAGATGGTTATAAAATCATCAGGATCCATAGGCAAACTTCTGTGAACTGAATTTCTTGTGCTGTGGTAATTCATCCATTTTAAAAGCATTTTTGTTGCTCCTGCCAAAGGAGAAATGTTGCAGCCAAAAAGAGGGAAAATGCGGGGACATGCTGGAGAATACATTACCCCATATTTTTCTTTGCCCCAACTTTCCCTGCTAAGAAAGCAAGAATTGCTGGGACCATATGGAAGCAGAAGGGCAACAGCCTGCAGTATATGAAAGGTTTCTGCAGCAAAGCAGAATTCCTCTCACTCTGCCTAAAAGTACAATCAAAGCATCTCACTCAAAGTTTTTAGGAGAGATCTTTCTTTTGAGGGCTTGTCAGCATAATTATGGCAGGAACAAATTTACCAAAATAAATCTTCACTTAATGAATGTTGGTAGCTGTCATCTCTAAAATTGTTTAGATACAATACAGGAAGAGAATGAGACAGAGAAGTGTTACATCTTGTTTAGTAGCCTAAAAATAACACCATCACCCTGCTAAATCAGGAGGGACATAATGGAAAGGACATAATGGAAGAAAAACAGGCAGTGATTTTTCTCTTGATACTATTTGGAGTGAGTTCCTCTGTACCTATGCAAGGAGATTAAACTACAGTGCAGAATGTAGGGGCTTGAGTCTCATCTCCGCTGATGGGGGATTCTCTTTGCTACCTTTTTTACTTCCCTTCCCCCTTCTTCACCCCCCCACCCCGTGCCCAGGGAAGACAGCATCCTATCTTTCTTGGGCACATGAGAAGATGCATGTGTCTAGTCTCCATGAAACTTTTAGAGGCCAGGAAGGTACGAGCCAGCCTGAAAGCAGAGCTAGAAGAAGCTGCATGTCACCTTCAGCATTTCAAGAGTAGCATAGCCATCTGCTGTGTTTCATTTCTATGGCCACGTCCTGAATCCTTCCTTTCAAGGGGAAAAACAGTGCTAAGGGAAGATACAGGCTGGCAGCTCTTAATTAGCATCAGGATTTAATCATCTTAATCTGCTTCAGGACGTATCCCAGCAGCAACGTTATGAAAGCAGCATGTGCTAGAGGCAATGTCTATCTGGCCTCTGCCTGATACGGGACAGGAAAGTAGATATGAGCATCACAGTGGGAATGGTGAGGAGAAGGACAATTTTTTCAAGCAGACCTGCATATATTTTACTCCCTCCCTAGTTCCTTCACACTTGCATTTCTGTAGGTTACTAACATCTATTGCAACGTAGGTAGCATCCAGCAACAGCAAGCACTTTAGGGTTTTTGTACCCAGTAAGCATAACACTGACAAACACGGATGCTGTTATTCAGAGACCTAAACCTTACGATGTTTGGGCATGGACCCTGAAATGACCTGCAGCCTGCTGGGCATCTTCTTGCCATACCCTTATGGAGTAATCACAAACCATTTTGAGGTAACAAAACCCTCCTGGGAGAAAATGCAACAGTGTTGCAGTCAGTTGCAATCACCACGGCTAGAATTTTGCACCTAGCGGGGATGGGAACAGGACCTGAGATATCAGGGTCCACTGAAATACCTCGTGGTGGACATCAGTGATGCAAATGCAATTAATACTTCTGCCTGGTCTATAATGACCCTGCTCTCCTAATGTAGTAGAATGGCTAGAAGAGTAACCTCTCTAATGGCACATAAACACTTTCCAAGTGGCTGTCCTATTAAGGTTATGCAAGACCCGGGGCAGTCCTCTGCAACGTGATGTCAGCTCTGGCTCCTGGCCTGACACGCAGTTACACAACAGGACAAGGCGAGGGGGAAAATGGAGATGCTCTTGGAGCTGTCACCTTTCTGAAATGCCATTTAAGCACGTTGGTTCTATTGCTGTAACTGACAAAATGTCAGACAGGTAAACAGCAGTGGGGCGACTTAAGGCTGATATAAGACATGCTGGGGTTTTAACTTTTCTTTAGATTGTTCTTTGTTATTCTTTTCATGTATCTGTCCTGATTTTCCCTCTTCTAGAGTCTTGGCAGGGGAGAAAAAGAAGCTCAGAAGTACATAGCTTATGACTGAGTAATGCTCTACTGAAGGCAGGGAATCTCTTTTTTTTTTTTTCAGTTTTTCATGTTTCTTCTTACTTTGTGCATGAGCTGTTAGCCTAGAAGCCCTCCTGATGTTTAGCATTCCTTCCACACTGGTTAATTCACGCTGGTTGCGAGAAGCACGTGGTGGGGACTTGGGTCCGACATTGGTGGAAATATGCTCGTTGTCATAAGCAGGAAAGGGAAATATCATTGTCATGTTGAACAGCCCAAGAAAAGGGAACAAAGGAATCAACACAAACCTTTTTCCTAGCTGCCCACATAAGCCCACTGCAGTGGGCTAATAATGAGTGCAGTGAGTGCTGAAAAGATGTGGAAGTGTGTCTGAAGCAGAGGAGACCCTCTGGTGCCACCTTTGCAGGGTCTCTCAGGTTGTGTAGCTCTCTCTTCCCAGTGCTGTTTGGAGATATCACAGCTCTCAGCCAAGAGAAATGGTCCTCTTTCCTACATTAGCCAGCCTTTTTGAAGCCTTTTTTTGTTCTCCCTCAATGTAAATCCATGTAGATGGCCCTGGCTGAGGAGGAAATTGCCTGGGATGAATAAGGCCTATATGCTTCTCAGGGCACAGACAAAGCCTTTTGAAGGATGCCCTGCAGCTCCTGAGAGGGTATGTGGAGGAGCTATGGATTCTGTTTGCTCGTGCTGGTGAGCGAGGAGCCGTTCTCCAAGCAGGGAGTACAAGAGCTATACCCATGGGTGGGCATGTGGGCCCTGGCCTTGACAGCAGGTCTCCACATGGCAAGTTGGGCAGAAGAGTAGGCTGGCAGCATGACCACAGGCAGGAGAACCGGAGCCCACAACACGCAACATCTGAGCATGGGAAAAGACAGAGAGAGAAGAGAGGTAGCATGCGCCAGCCTCTGTGGTCCAGCTCATGGGCTTGCTACCCAGAGGGAAGGTCTCTGCCCAGCCAGCTTCTTTGGGAAACTCCTATAGCCAGGAGCCATATGGAGCCCAGGGCTACCCCACTCCTCCCAAGACCACTCTCAGCCCACTACTTAGTTCCCTTATTTTTCCATCAGCCTGTATAAAGATGTTCACTGTTCGCTCAGTCGCTCAAGCAAGAGACTCCATTTGGCTAACTTGTGCCTGTAGCTGTCCTCTCCTTTTATGCTCAGATTAGGCTTCTCAGAATAAAGCTGTGAGACTTCTCAGACAATACCAATATAGGTGATGAAGGTATGAATTGTGAGCATGGATAAAGTTCAGTATGAACTTAATCTTTGGTCTACAAATAATTTCTTCTTTTATCTTTGGTACATGCCAGCTTGCATTAGTTTCGTTTGGCGATATCCTTGGAGAAGACACCGTAGGAAAACCACCCAGCCAAAGACTTCGTGTAGATGAAGAAAGTCAGACCTGGAACCCAAATCTATTTATTCTCTATGAAACAGGAGAAAGCAAAGCCTTGGATTAGAAAACCCCTGGATTTTTGTGGAATGTTTGATCCTGATCTAGCCCATGTGGTTCAGGTCTTTGTGTTCATTGTATATCCTTTTTATGATGAAAAAAATACACAATAAAATCAGGCCTGTATGGTCAGGATCCCTGGAAGTTAGGGCATTAAAACAGAGTAAATAAATTCAGAAAACTGTCTGGTTTCCTTTTTGCTCCAAGTTACTTTCCTAACATCTGCCTTTACTGCCCTGGGTAACAGAATTTTTCCTCAGGGTGTGTATTTTATTCTTTGACAACCTAGTACAAATATTTCATTGTCAGAACTGGGACACAATTACACTTGCAGTCCAACTACCTGTTCTGGCTGCATGTGTCTGAACTTGTGCGTATCTACAAAAAAAACCCTAAGCTTTTCTGTTCCCCTTCTAGTCCTCACAATTCACTTGGAACCAGCAGCATCATTCAGGCAAAACAGCCCTTCTCAGAGGAAAGCAGCTTGCTCTCTCCTGCTTTAGAAAAAGAACTGGATTTCTCTGAAGCAATACAAATTCTTTGCATTAAAAAAAAACAAAAATCCATTCCACATGAATGTTAATGCTACCTTCAAATGATGTGATTGCCTTTGAAAGAAGCCCTTCACAAAATCTGTGTGCATCAGGGGATGCAACTGGTGGACTTCCACCTGAATGTTGCTATTGTTCTAGCCTTCATCACATTTGCTTTTCCAGTCAGTCTCAGACGTAACTTCCTAACCACAAGAAATTGTTTTGAGTTGTTGGCAGTCTAGTTCATCTAGATTTTCTCTGTTTACAGGAATATTGTAGTGTCCAATGAGAGTTTTATTATGTCCAAGGGGTTTTATTACCAGCTCTTAGTCACTGTGGGGCAAAATGCAAGCAAGAGTGTAGATCAAAGTAATGATCCGCAGGTCAAAGTCCATATGAGAGGAAAACCTTTTGTTCAGGTTACTGGCCTTAGCCTAGCAATAACTTTGGCATGAACTATCCATGCTGACCTTGAAAAGAGCGGTACTCAAGTCATCTGATGATAAACTGAGCTGCCGTGTCGTCAGCCCCATTTGTACCCCATTTCTTCAAGCTACCTGAGTAAAAACCTCTGCCCACCCTCCTGCCCCATGGCAGGCTGAGCCACACCTATGGCTGTCAGTCCTGGCACTAGTATGTCTAAAATTCTCTTGAAGACCCCTGATGTTGGAGAGGTCACAGCTTACCTTGGCAAGCTATTCCAGCTTTTGTCTGTCTTTGCAGTCTCCACTTTCTAATCTACACCTCTATTAGGCAGCCAAAGATCCTCAATTTGTGGGGAATCAGATGAGCTCTGCTGACATCAGTGAAGTTTCGCCATTAAATATGCTTTGAAGATATGACCTAGTACTGTCAAAACTGAGTCCTTTCACTTCCCTCTTAATTTTTCTCTGTTCCTACTCTTTATCTCTTGATAGATTCACAATGTTCCTTCCACTCACTTTAACATCTAAGCAGTGTGAAAGTGCTGACGCTCACTCCTACATACCATAATCAGCATTCAGCTCTCTTTTCTGTTCATATTTCTAAAACTTTTAGATCTTCATCTTCACACATGCCCACTACAGCATTCTGCTGGGGATCTAAAAAACACATCAGACATATAAGGAAGTTTCTGAGATCATTCTCCAGCCTTGTCTTTCTGAGCAAACAAACCTTTTCTCTGTGACCTTCACCTGGCTTCACAAGTTCAAATTTTCAGATATTAACTTTAGTACCACTCATAGTGCAAGAACTCAGTCAGCTCCTCTGTTATTATATGGATTCCCCCACCTCTGTAATGACATCGGTCTCCACTGTCCATTTGATTTCTTGCCCAAAATACTTTCAGATTTTCTTTACTTTATCCTTTTGTAATAAACAGCTTTCCAGAAGTGTCCTTTAAAGTTGTTCTTCTGTGTGATCTCAGACCTTTCCTTAAAGCCCACTGTGACTGCAAATGTCTAATCAGAAGATACAAGGTACTGCTACTTTTTTTTAATTAACTTACTTGACAATTTTGAATACAATTAAATAGTAAAACAGCGGCATCAGGCCCTCTCAGCACGGGTTCAGTAAGGTCAGGTCCTGGTTGGCCAACCTGATCTCCTTTCTATGACAAGGTGACCTGCCTGGTTGATGAGGGAAAGGCTGTAGACATTTTGATACCATTTCCCACAGCACTCTCCTGGAGAAACTGGCTGTTCAAGGCCTGGATAGGTGTATTCTTTGCTAAGTAAAAAACTGGCTGGATGGCAGAGCTCAAAGAGTGGTGGTAAATGGTGCCACATCTAGCTGGTGACTGGTCCCTAGGGTGTCCTTCAGGACTTGGTATTAAAGCCAGTGTTGTTTAATATCTTCATTGATGGTCTGGATGCATGCTCAGTAAACTTGCAGGCACCACCAAGTTAGGTGGGAGTCGTGGTCTGGTGGAGGGTAGGAAGCTCTGCAGAGGAATCTGGGCAGGTTGCATCGATGGGCTGTGGCCAATGGTGTGAGGTTCAACAAGACAAAGGGCCAGGTCCTGCACTTGGGCCACAACAAGCCCACGCAATGCTCCAGGCTTGGGGCAGAGTGGCTGGAAAGCTGCTCATGGAAAAGGACCTGGGGGTGCTGATTGACGGAGCTGAACATGATCCAGCTTGTGCCCAGGCAGCCAAGAAGGCCAACGGCATCCTGGCCTGTATCAGCAATAGTGTGGCCAGCAGGGCCAGGGCAGTGCTCATCCCCCTGCACTGGGCACTGATGAGGCTGCCCCTCAAATCCTGTGTTCAGCTCTGGGACCCTCACTGCAAGAGAGACATTGAGGTGCTGGAGCAGGTCCAGAGAAGGGCAACGAAGCTGGAGAAGGGTCTGGAGCACAAGTCTGATGAGGAGCGGCTGAGGGAACTGGGGGTGTTTAGTCTGAAGAGGAGAAGGCTTAGGGAGGACCTTATTTCTCTCTACAACTACCTGAAAGGAGGGTAGAGTGAGGTGGGCGTCGGTCTTTTCTCCCAAGTAACAGCAATAGGACAAGAGGTAACAGCCTCAAGCTGCGCCAGGGGAGGTTTAGACTGGATATCAGGAAAAATTTCTTCACCAAGAGTGTGCTCAGGCATTGGAACAGGCTGTCCAGGGCAGTGGTGGAATCACCGTCCCTGGAAGTGTTCAAAAACTGTGCAGATGAGGCCCTCTGTGATATGGTTTAGTGGTGGACTTGGCAATCTCGGGGTAAAGGTTGGACTTGATGATCTTAAAGATCTTTTCCAATCTAGTTGATTCTATGATTCACTTGTGTACCTGGTCAGATGCTGACATCTCTCCATTACTTCCCACCTCTGCCTGGGTTGGTTGTTGTATCAGAAGTCCAGCATAACCTCAGAGTTAACTAAAAACGCCACACCTCAGCCTGCAACTTGTCCGGACATTTCTGGGATATTCTTGCTAGGTACTCCTAGATTCAACAGTGCAGAGTGTGGCAAAAGTCATGGTTCAGATTTTGTCTACCAGCAGTGAACAGGCAGACACTGCTGGCGCCAGCAAGGCACTCTCCTTGGGGAAAAGGCTGCCTTTATCTTTTGACTAGTGGGTAGGCAAAACAAAAGATACAGGCACGATGACCAAGTCTTCCCTAGGTTGCCCGAAGGACAGTGGGGTCTTGTCACCTGACAAGAGGAGTTCAGAACCATAGAATTTGCATTTGGTAGTGGTTCTTGCAGCCTCAATATTCCTATATTGGAGGCCTGCTATGCAGACTGTTTATTTTGTTGTTGTTTGACTGACAGTTTACTTTGGACTTTGATTAAATAAAAATATATTAACATTCAGCACTTATACAGAAGTGCTTACGGGTAGAAGTTTGCAAAAGATTTGAAAACAGAGAAATTAGAAGCTTGACTGAAAATCTGGTTGGTCATAATCCATATGTTCTCCAGGTATTTTTAGGTTTTGTTGTTGCTGGTTTTACTGGGTTTTTTTTGTCCTAGATACAGCTCTACAGTCTTGCTTTGTCCATTAGGCTCTGCATCACCTCTTGTGAATCTGCCGTAATCTGTACATTTGCATGCCTTCACTTGCTCTTCTGCTTCAGTATTTCCTGTGCCTTCATCTGATGTAACTGATCACTTCACCAAAAGAAACCTGATACTGATATCCTGCAAATACTTAGGCAAGTATCCTAACCCAGAGAAAATGCTGGACTTGTAGAGAAGGCACCCACAGTGACAGGGCTGCTTCAGTGGGAATATTTGCCTTCAGGGACTCCTGGAAGGAAAAGAGATTGCAGAATGGGCCAATATTGGCAACTGCAGGTAGGAACAGCAGATGTGCTCACTGATCTCCATCGAAGATGGAGTCAGCCTCACACTGCTTCCTTCATCCATCTGAAAAAGTATCTCTGAAAGGCAGTCACAAGCAGCTAAACAATGAAAGCCAGGTTGACTAGTTCTTTCAGTTCCTGCAGGGAAGAAACATTCACAAGGCTACTGAAAAACTAATGAAAACACTTCTACTTCTGGCCATGAGCAGAGAAACCTGGAGCCAAGGCAAAAAAGCTTCTTTCTGTTTTGTTCTCTGCCTGCAGAACCAGTGAATATCTCAAAGAGAACAATATGTACTGGCAGCACAGCCCAAGTGCAGGCATGGCTCAGGGCAGAGCTGAGCCCAGCTGCTGTGTCAAGCAGCCTCATGCACCAGTGATCTCTGAGATCTTCTCCTTACAGGGAGCTGAAGGGCACAAAAATCTCATCCCCCACACCCTCCCCCATTTCTCTAGAGTAAGTCTTATCCGCCTAGTTAAATAGACTGTCTTCCAGGAACATCAGGCTTTACCCTGAAAACAGAAGAAACTGGAATTGCCACAAATACCTTGTTATTTCTACCACTGCTGGCAAAACAATAATGCACATACAAAAGCAAAGCAAAATACAAGCATTTTCTAATATAAGCCCATCTGAGTGCATCGCAGCATGCTGGTAGTGTTGGCATTTTCTCACCATGGTAGGAGAAAAAAGTTTTCCTCCAAGTCAAACCAAGTTTTCCTCACTATCAGTGGAAGTGTGTCATTGTGAGCACAAATACAGAAAAGAATGTTTTCACCTGCTGACGTTAGTTTCCAGAAACTCTGGCAAAAAAAAGTAATCAAGATCTCTGTGGCTCATGCCTGCTATTCAAAGAGTAATACTTGACTTAACGCAGGTAGCTGGAGCACTATGAAGGGGGTTTATGTGTAGCTAGATGGATTGGCTGAATTCAGCTGGTGTGTAGGGGCTGCCAGCCACTTGCTGGTAAGAAGACACAAACCAAAGGAGTTTGATCCTTTATTTAGACAATCGCATGTGAGAGAGCCAGAGTAAACTCAGTTATTTCAAACATGCCTTTGAGTTTAACCCACTGTGTTCGTTTACTTAGGCTCTTTTCTCAGGAGAGTTTGAAGACTCCTCATGTTGTGGCAGGGCTTTGTTTGTGATGTATTACACTGAGAAGGCCAGAGAAGTTGGAGAAACACCTTGAAGTTACTCCCTGGGCTTTCTATTAATGCTTTCCATCCCCTGCTCTTCCATTGTACAAGCAATTTGTAGAGGCTTTAAGAAGCAATTACACTATTGTTTAGCAAAAACACAATGCCAGCAGTGAGCAATAAGCTAAACAATACCACCTCTTTATTCCAGTGGAATATGCATTTATGCCATTTCAAGTTTCTGACTTCTATTTTTCCATTTTTGTAGTGTTACAAAGCTTTGGAAACTGCAGTGTAGCTTCTGAGGCCCATGTGCTCCAGAAAGCTTTTGCAATAAAACAACTTTGTTTGGCAGTACGTTCATTTTCCTATAAAATCTGTCAGAGCACTCACCAAAATAAAACTAATTCAGGAATGTCCTCACTCACCCTGCCGTCACACAGAGCATAAACCTTATCACTCTTTGCCCTGCCAACTGCCTGGCATGCCCATCACTCTTTCTTAGGTGAAAAACACACTTTATAGTTACTACCTGGGAAGTCAGGCTCCCAGATCCTCTGTGGTACGAAGAAATGGACTGAACCCTCAGTGTGGGCTCTGCCAACTGCTGTGGCACAAAAGAAACTTAAGACTGCTTGATTTAAACCTTCTTCATAGTGGTTTTGCAAATGCTTCAAGAAAACGTGGTACAAATTTCCTGTCGTTCTTTCATGACTTCTGCACTTGCGATCATCTAACTTTTAAGAACCAGCTACATAGCTGAAAATACTTAGCTGTTGAGTAATGAGAGTACAAAGTCATCTGCAGGTTAGGTCACGGGTCCTCCAGAAGGATCATATTAGTGAACAAAGTGACAGGCAGGCACCATGGAGGAGGTCAAAATAGGCAAATCAGTATCATAAGTTTTGTCTTAAAGATTTTCATCCCAAGATATGCAAATGTAACTGGTCTATGTTTGGGTATTGCAGTACTGCCTATGGACATAAACAGGGACACCTTGACCAAGGACAAATGAGAGGTTATAAACAGTTTTTAACTGATGTACAAGTCTTGGACATTAACAAGGGGACATTTTCATTTTCTTTTCTTCTCTATCCATCTTTTTTTAACTCATCTTTTACATGGAAACTAAACCTTGCTAAGACTTTACCACTGACAGAAATAAGTTTGATTTCAAGGAAGGGAGAAGATACTTTATTATGCCAGCTCTGACTCTGACACCATGGCCTTTGGGGTTTTTTTTGAGGAAATGTCAATGAATGGAAAGACTTGTTCACCCTTGTGCAGAGCTCAGCTCTGCTTATGCTCTTGGCCTTTTCCTGGGAGGACAAAGAGAGGCCACTGCTTTTGACCTTTCCAATGCACCACGAGGAAGACAGGCAGTTTAATATGATAAAGAACCCCGAACATAATAGCGGTGACCTCCAATGATAGCCTTCTGAGTGGTGAGAAAAGGAAGAGAGGAAGAAGCAGCTACCTCCTAAGATCTGGGTGGTTTGAGAGCAACAAAAGAAGAAATTTTGTCAAACTAGATGGAAAGTTGTGAGGCCTAGAGAAAGAGGAGAGAACTGGAGAGAGGTCTTGGAGAGGAAAAGGTTCCTTGCTGTGTGGAACAAGTTTTGATGCTATAGATCTGTGACTTGCTTGAAGCACAGCCTTTCTGTGTTCTTCTGCCAAACTATTGATCTTGGGCTTTAATGGGAGAAATTATTGCAAATCTTGACAACCAACAGTCACATTGCTCAGATATTTTTATGTGCTTAGACCGTGGCTTCTGATGCTTGAAGAGCTGCTGCCTTTGCTCCTGAAGCCAATGTTATTGCAGAGGTGGAAGAGGGACACTCTGGTCTAGTGCATGCAGAGAAAGAGGATATTACTCATTGCCACTATGAAGCAGAGACATTTTTTGGGAAAAGATTGGTAAAGACTGTGAGCTGCTCTGTTCCCCTGGGTCTTAGGGCAGGAAGTAATCCAAGGATGACAGAATAGTAGAATAATTTCTGCCCTTCATTACTATCACATAACGTTTTGAGGAGATGCAGAGACAATTAAAACCTGAATGGATTTCCCTTATTTTGCCCTCAGAACTGAAATGCTTTAACAATGTAGACAATATGCCTATGAAGCATTGATTTCCCTTTCCCCCTGCCATCTTCCTCCACAACGTTTCTTATTTGTTTATAAGAACAGCTTGTCCTTGTAAGTTGTCTCTGAACCTGGCAATGCCTAAGAAACACACTGCTCAGTTATACAAGTGACAGTCATGACCAGCAAAGCTGGCTGAATACATTACACACCCAGTTTATCCAAAACGTAATTCAAGACAGGCCATTTATTGAGTTCAACTACATGTAAAGCAGACAGACTCTGTGCAGGAATGCACAAGATCAGGAAGAAGGCCTTAAGTGGTGTTCATTCATGTTTGCACATGTCATTTCCACTTGTAGGGAAGTACAATATGCTGGTGATTTTCTGGGTCAACTTCTTTAAGTTGCTTCAACTTACTATCTATCTGCTAGATAAACGCAATAAATCACAAGCTCATTTAAAGGTAAAGCAAGCCAATTTCTCTGATAAGCAAACCAGCTTGTGCAAAGTTATTTCCTTTTGGTTGTCTTGTTTGCCCATTGCAAAAACAAATCATGTGCCATTTAATGAAAGATCAGGATTAGCAGTGAATAGTATCGCAGTTTAATATTTCTTCCACTATTCACAGATGTAGACAAAAAAAAACACATGTTGAGCTGTGTGCTTGGCTACCCAAAGACAGCTACATTGTCCTTGGTTTGTATGTTAGCTCTTTCTCCGTGCTCTCATCTCATTTCCGTCCTTACCTACCTTGTTCTTGCATGTACCTGCAGATTGTTCTGTAGGGCAGGAACCACCATTTGTAACCCTTTGGGAGCTACTGATCTTGCTTAGATGCTAATAATCTCCGTCGACTAAAAACTGCCAAGGCCACCATGCAGGAAAGGATGTGGCCTCAGGGTGATGTGGAAGGAGCCTTCTGTGTTCCCGGGCAGCAGAAATGGTCAGGTTAGCTGCAGAAGTGGTTGGGGTTGTGGGGTACTCAAACCAGAGGAAGCAGGGGAGTCAACGCACAACAGGGAGCCTGTGTAGTCCCTTTGCAAAGAGGCAGAAACAGCTCCTGTCCACGCTGCCTGCCTGCATACGGAGACTTACAGAGGCAAGGTCTCAGGACTGCAAAACACAACCCTCAGGACTTCATGGTTGTCAAGCCTCTCTCAATGTTTTCTGCCAGGTACTAGATCCTCTGCAACCGAAGAGTTTAGGTTGATAATTAATGAGAAATAAGCCATGCAGAAGGCATAAAACCTTGCATTAGAAAGCTAGTTTATGACACTGTTCATTAGGCAATTGCTCAACATCAAAAAGAGACAGCCCAATGTGGTATTTCCATTACCTGATTTTATTGTACTGAAGTATTTTATAGAGCGTGTGCTCTATAAAATTTGCTGGGAAATTTGACTTCTCCAAGGCTTCTTCACCCTCTAAGGGTGTTACCACTCTCTCAGGTTTCTGTAAATGAGTCTCGCATTCAGAGCACCTCCAGAAAAACTTTGACTCATGCACCTACACAGGAAAATTGGGGGTTTCACATAAGGGAGGAAAAGTCATCCTGAGCTCTCACATGATTTTGGAGAAAAAAACATCCCACCAGTTCCCTTTAGCATGGAGTTTCTTAATATGCTGACATTCATATTCATTTCCACACTCCCACCATGATATCTTGGATGTTTTCCTAGAGGCAGTGTGAGAGCCAAGGAAGAACTCATGCTCACCGTCATCATCCACTAAAAAGGAAGAAGTTGACAAAAAGGTACTGTGATGCTTGAGCCACTTCTGTGATCAACAGAGCATTGCTGCTCTCCTGGGAAGAAGAAGTGTGGCCCAACAGCAACAGTGGCCATGCACAAAATACATTAAACCATTTAAATCCATACGTATATATATGTATGTGTATATGTATGTGTATGTGTATGTGTATGTGAATGTGTATGTGTATGTGCATGTGTATGTGCATGTGCATGTGTATGTGTATGTGCACGTATATGTATAGACATACGCTGCAAAACATGACCTACAGCTAAAGAGACTTAAAAGCAGAGGAACAAACTGTGAGAAAGGAGAACAGGGGAAGAAAAACTTTGAAAAGGGGCAAAAAGGCCTCACTTAGACTCCTTGAGCACTATGAAAATGTCTCATTTTGCCACTTTGCTGGAGGGAGGAGGATAAGAAGGCAAGTATATTATTCAATTGATAAAAGTTGCAAATGTGAAACAGATTAAAAGAATGAGTCATTCCCATTCTTATAGTCAACTACCAAAGTCTGCTGAGGCAGCTGATACTAAAAGTTTTGTTGGCACAATTTCACAATCCATAGTCCTCTGGGTGACACAAGTTATGAGCAGTCAGATCTCAGCCCATCATGTGCAGGAGCTGGAAAGGGATTTCCTTCCCTCACTCAGCCGAGGGGCCAGGGGTGATGGCAGTGCCATTGCCTTGCTGCCTTCCCTGTGCCAGGGCAGAGGAAATGCCAACCTCAGAGCAAAACCCCAGTGCTGCACTGAAGTACCGGTGCCACTGCCTACCCTGGCTTTTTGGGAGAGGGGGAATGTGAAGAGATGCAGCACAATCCTAACTTGGTTTTGAGCCCTTCTCTTTCTAGATTTGGATGGTTTTGAGTATTCACGTTTGATGTTTTCCAGAGCAAGAGGAGGGGATGGGTGGGCAGAAACCAGCGTTTGTCTTCTCATTCCTTCTTTTTTGCCTTCCATCAGTAAATACAGGCGCTTTTGGGCCACTTTCTCAACAGAAACAGGAATAAAGACTTCTCAGAATATTTCCCTGTGGTCACTTGATAATTTACTACAGTCTTGGTTCCTTGAAAGAGCACAGAGGCAATTTCACCTCTCAGAAAAATCTCAACTGTGACTTTACTGTGCCTCTCATGAAGGAGGAGCTCCACTTGGTCTTGTCTATTCAAGAGCAGATACTTCCAGTACACTTCTCCTTCCTTCCCTTCACTCTGAGGTTGCTGCTAGCTCACAGCCCAGCAGCTAAACACAGAAGAGCTCAGCTCTTCTTTCTGTGGCTGCCCTGGGCTGGAGAAATCAAAGAAAGACTGGAAAGCACAGATAATACAAAAGGAGTGATTGTAAGTACACCGTATCTTCACCAGCTAGGAAATCTGATTGCCCTTTGGCAGCTTTAACTCCTTTCACAGAGTTTCATCATGGGTGCTTTTGCACTGAGGGCCTTTGAATTGAAAGGCAGTAACACTTTTGACCAAGTCATATTGCAACACCACCTCCCTTACGTAGTCACAAGCCCTTATCATTCCCATCCCTCTATTTTATTCTAATTAGACATTACCCCTGTGCTCCTTTTGCACATTTTGGCAGGGGGGATCTGTTAATTAGCCAGACATTGCATTTTTAGTGGAAGACTGCTACAAAAGTCATGTTTTTTTTAAATCTGACCTGTTGAGTGATTCATGAGATCCATGTTAATATATGGCACAGTATAGCTCCATTGGTTAGCATCCTAAATCTGCCAGATGGCTCAGTAAAAAGATAAGCAGCAGGAGAATATTCAGTCTCAAAGATAGCATTGTGACAGCAGCATCCATTAGCCTGAAGTTCACAACATAAAGCTACCATGCTACAGCATTTTTGAGCACACTGCGCTCTCAACCAGGATGCAGGGGAAGATCAAATTTAGAAAAGAAGGGCTTTAAATAGAACTTCAGTTCAAAAATAAAGTGTACCCTTGGAAGTTATGTTCCTGTAATAAATTTGGAAATAACAGTAGAATTAAAGATTTACTAGCATTCTCAGGTGACAGGCAGTGTAGTCAGGTGGACATCCCTGAACATGATGTGCTGTTTCAAATACAGACTTCCAGGAAAAGCAGGGGCAGGACCATGTCTTCTTTTTCTGTTTATTACACAGCGCTAAGAACATTGAAGATGTGTGAAAAACTATAAATCTTCATATGTAGGCCATCTGGCTCGAATGGCATGACAGCTTATATCAATAGATTTGTGTA
Organism: Strigops habroptila; assembly: GCF_004027225.2. Lineage (NCBI taxonomy): Eukaryota > Metazoa > Chordata > Aves > Psittaciformes > Psittacidae > Strigops > Strigops habroptila. Next base: position 78,423,154 of record NC_044302.2, on the reverse strand, counting down.
CTCACTGGTTGTCTCCTGATTTCCAAGTAATGAGTATCTCTGTGGCCAAATTTTCAAGCCTCTGCTTCCAACAAGGCACACGAATAAATGCCTATTCACATGTGCTCTGCCCAAAACAGCTTCCGGTCTGACATGCCTGGACAGATTTATAAAAGCACTTGGCAATAATAGTCCATCAATAGCCTAAAGAGAACCAGGTGAGATATCGTGGCCAAAACTTTTCTGGTAGAACATTTACAGTACTTCCAACATTTTAAATTAATTTCAAAAAAGATAACTTCTTTATATCAGAATCCAAGTAAGAAGGAATTGGACATGGAAAGAGAAACAGAAAAGGGTGTTTGTATTTGTTTTGCCTGCAGAAGAGATTTATTTTTCTGTTCACTGATGTTGTACTGGGAAGTTCCATCCAGTGTTTTGTTTAATTCTGAAAAATATTCACAACTGAAATGCAATATTGTATGAAATATTAGCAACACATTAGCTCTTGTGAATGTAAAGTACAACAAAATATTTTCTGCAATCTTTCAACTTGCTGAAGATGTTTAAAAAGTATATTTGTTGTTGAACGAGGCTGATTTTTTCCCAACTGTTGGAAGAACTGCCACAAACCAGAAAGTCAGTTATTCAAAAGCTTGAATACTGCTTTGTTTGTTCTTCTTTTTAAACCTATTCATTTCCACTTTTAGATGAGTTTATGATGAGATAGAGAACATCTAGTCCTATATGTTTCCCTGAAAACACAATTCACTAAGTGAGCTAGGGAGAAGCAACTTCACACCCTGGCGGGTGATCATCTCTGTCGAGAAACATGAGGACAGACTGTCATTTTTACACAGGTAATGAAAGTGTAATGGAAACACTATCTAAAGATGTCCTGTTCTTCCTACTGTGTTTAAAGAATTTGCTTAAGGAAAAGAGGTAGGGTGGGTTTGTATATTGCACTTGTCATATTATGCAACAAGATACATGACACTGATTACTCATATTCCTTCTTGGTGACTTTTTCACCAGTTCATCTCACTGATTTTTTAAATTACAGTTGAAAAAGAAAAACTTTCCATGCATATTCTCTTTTCAGGAAGAGATACCAGCAAAGTGATGAAGTTCATTCTGGTAACAGAACTGTGATGTTGAATATAGGAAAAAATATTTTGTGCTGCTTTATAATTATTAAACTGTTAATTCTAGTAATAGTCCATACAATTATTTTTTCAGATATTGAATCTGGCCTAAATGCACCTTTAATTTTGTAGTAGGTAGTTTACTCTTTGGGTATAATCTGGAAATCTATATTGGACTTTTTGATTATTTTAGTTTTGCATTGACCTGTAAGAATAATGAATATTTGAAAAACATTAGCCACATCTCCTTGCGGGATGTCTGGGAGCTCAGGTCCAAGTCAAAAACTTGCAGACCCAGAAGGGGATGCAACCCTGGCTCTGTAAGCACAACTCTGAGCCTGGGCTATGGGCTTCCTGGCAGGAGGTATGGGAACCCTGGCAGTAAGGAACTTTGTATTCCTGGCAAAAAATCAGATGCAATTGTCAAAATTACTATTTTTCAAATCTCTCTTACAAAAAATATACAAATCTGAATTTCTTTTGAAAAGGAATTTACTTGGCAGTTAGGGAGTTTTCTTGCATGAAATTCCAGCTTTTGGTTACATCATCATTCTGCTTTCAGTGCTTTAGTTCCCCATTTACTGGAGACAAAAGCACTTCTTTGTCCCACAGGGATAGTTCTTTTATGAGCATAAACACATACTGTGTTGTGAAGTAGTCAGATAAAACAGGACTGGAGTTCCAGGGCTAACAATGATCATCTCTGGTAATTACAGGCCTGTCAAACTCAATTCAGTGCCTGGTAAAATGATGGAAAGTGTTATTCTATGAGTTATCAAAAAACACTTGAGAGACAATGCAGTCACTGGTCACAGCCATCAAGGGTTCACAAGGGGAAAGTCCTGCTTAACCATCTTAATTTCCTTTATGACAAGGTCACCACTCTAGCTGACCAAGGGAAGGCACAGATGTGGTGTTTTGGATTTTAGCAAAGCTTTCGATACTGTCTCTCACAGCATCTTTCTGGACAGAATGTCCAGCACAGCTAGACAAATCCATAATAACCATGTTGGGGGAGCAATGGCTGCCAGGTTGGGCTCAAAGAGTTTTAGCGAATGGGGTTGCTGATCTCCTTTGCCAGGTGACCAGTGATAGGGCACAAGGAGATGGAATTAAAACTGTGTCAGCAGAAATTCAGGTTAGACATTTGAAAAAGGTTCTTCGCTGAGTGGGTGGTTGGTCAGTGGAACAGGCTCCCACAGAAGTGGTCACAGCACTAAGCCTGATAGAGTTTAGGAAGCATCTGGACTATGCTCTTAGTTATATGGATTAGTTTTAGGTAGTTCTGCAAGAAGCAGGGATCTGGACATGCTGATCCTTATGGGTCATTTTCAACTTGTGATATTCTGTGATCCTATGATTCTATCATCTCAACTCATCTCACTTCACCTGTAGTAAAAGCCTATACTGCATTACGAGTAAGAAGATTTAAATTTGAAAAAAAAGAATAAAAATGCAAAATAATAGTACAGCTGCAGAAAGAGGAATGGCAATGCAATGTAACAGCTTGCATCTCCAGCTTTTTATATTCTTCAGGATTCAGCAGACAATGCATTATGAAAAATATACATAACCAGTTTCAGAAATCTGTTGGATCTATACATATGCCAACATCTTTGACTAAAATTAGAACTCATCTTTTGGTGAAAGTACATGTTTAAGTGCTAATTGAAAATATGAAAAAAAATTGTGCTGGTTTGTTTTTAAGTTGGGCATCTTCAAGGTTGAATGATTTTCATTGGGAGATGTGGCTTCTCAGGGCATTTGAAAAGTTAAAACAGGCTGAGTATGGAGGTAAAAAAATCATTAGAAATCAAAAGGGTTATCTACAAAGGACTTTCCATTGAAATAGGCAGCTGAAAGAAGCAGTAGCAGTCATGCCACACAACAGTGAGATGCAGAAGCTGATTCATTTACCAGTAAAACCAAACTGACATAGAGATACCATCAAGGGAATTGCATCTGTCCAAAAGTAGAAGGCAATGGTAGAGCATCTGAGTTTTGGTGGGTACAGTAAGCATTAGAGGAGACAGTGGCTAGTTACTCTGTAGTTCTTTGACTGTGAATAATCCAAATGAGGTTCCTTGAAGAAATGCTGGAAAGCATCTCCCTGTGAGCCTGCAATTTTGCCTGCAAAAGAGACCACGAAGTTCAGAAGATGCACAGAAAGCATCAGCAAACACACAGATGATGCACCATCATACATACTGACCATACTTCAAAATAAACTTATGCATGACATAATTTTGCTTTTACAAAGGAAAATTCTTGTGCAGGGTGAGCAAGGCAAAAAAGCACACATTCTGGAAGAAGTGTGGAGATCAGAACTTGGAAGCAAAACTGGGTATAAACCGACCTGACTTTATGAACACAGACCAGCCAGGCAGTGTCTCAAAAAGAAATGGCAGCACCTGAGCACTGTTCCAGAAAACACAGATAGATGTGAACGGTTTGTTTGCATTTTCCCAATGCTAGGAACTTCCCCTCTGTAAGACATTTGAAAATGAAGGCAGAAAAACAAAAAAAAAAAAAACCACAAACAAGGGGGCATAGAAAAAGAGAGAAAGAAAACCCCAAAGAGAGTAAGCAGAAAAGCTTTGCAAGAAAGCAAAGTCAAGACTACACATGCTGCTTGGCTAAAAAGAGAACTCAAGATGGCACAGAAAGTCCTGATAGCTTTCCAAAAGCAAGGGTAAAAAAAGGTGTTAAAACATGCAGAGATGAACAGAGCAAGCAAAGAACCCGTGGCAAGCACAGACAAAGAGAAACACACTGCCAGTACATCCTGCTTTCTCTTCAGGGGCTTTCAAGGACACCAGAAAAGAGAAAAAGCGAGTTCATTGGAAAATTTCCACCCCATTGATCCCGGAAGACCGCTGCTGGCAAAATGCCTTTGAATCACACCAGTCTCTATGAATTCTGTTTGAAGCAGGGTACCTCAGCCCCACTACAGACACTGCTGGGCAAGAAGACTTTTGTATGTGGTCAAAATGTGGAGATGTTGATCGGTTTCACACCTGTTGTGGAGATGGTGCTTTTCAGGGCATGGTGCTAGGGAGGTACACATGCAGCTCCACTGCTGGATCTGTAAAGGCAAGGAATAGAGGAGGACATTTCTGGAAAGGCATCAAGAACTGACACTAATCTTCACTTCAGAGATTTTCATTAAGCTCTTTCTTCTTTTTTGCCATCTGAGCTATTTATGAACCTGCTCCAAAATAATCCCTGACTGACCCCCGCAGCTTCTTTCCTCTGCATTACACAGTGTGCTCCCAGCCCAGGAGAAAACCCCTGCCTGAGCTTGGGCCTGCTGCTCTGACAGATGAAATGGATCACATGCACTGAATACTGTCCACGTCTTCAGGACTTATCCTCGTCAGATGTAGAGAAGATGGGGATTTACTGTTCCTGCTTCAATAGATGCCTAGAGACAGGTTCCCGACATATCTAGCCAAGATGGTGACAGAGTGACTGGGACACCACCTTGCATACTGGTGTTATTTAGCTAAGCCATTGCTATCCTCATGACACCTCCCAGAGATGGAGTGCTCAAGCCAGCCTTTCCCCACATGCAAGACCAGGGACTGTGAGATCTGAGACAGGGGGTGCTGTGAGCAGCAAGCCTGAAAAAGGCCAAAGCACCCCCTGTAAACAAGGGTTTAGCCTTTTGTAAGCTGCGTTCTGGTCATTTTGCCTGCAAGCCAGAAGAGTACAATGCAATTGGAAATCATCCTCCTATCCGCTTCAGAGAGATAGGAAACACAGTGCTCGTTTTAATTATACTGAAAGCTATGTGTCAGACAGCTAACCTTGGGCACCCGCTTTTGCGACTTGACTGGATTTGAATAGATCCAACTTGCACTCAGATTAGAATCTGCGATTACTGCTTAATCCTCTTCATCATTTCATGTAATTTCATTCCATGCAACCTCCTTACCAAGGGCTCCTGCCATGACATAGAGCAGACTGAATGTCACTGCATCATTCACCTAATCTGGGCTCTCCCCCAAGATGAAGGATGCAGAGTTATTTTGCTTGTTTATTTATATATTTATTTAGCCAGGCTGCAAAATCTAGCTTTTAAGAGGGTACACAAACAGCCTTTGACCTTTAGCAATTAATCAGCAATGAGTTTTTGATTCTTGCAACCTCTTACTTTCATTTGTTATGGCTCACAAATTCAAGGCTGTCCTCCCACGGAGAAGGACAAAAGCATCTTCTTCGTCCTTGTTGCTCAGTGTATTTGTTTGTTACTTTTTTAGATTAAAGGTTAGCGTTTTGGGGTTTTTTTCTGGTCCTCATTGCTGGTGAGGGCCAGCTGGGGAAGAAAGGAGTCTGGAGAAGGCAAGCAGGGGAAAGAGAAGAGGTTGCAAAAACTCACTCCGATTGCTGATGCTGGAACAGTAAGCAAAAGCCAAGACCAAAGGATTATTCCTTGCTGCAGCTTTGCTGATATACTTTTGGATATCCCCTGACTTACTCCAGCCAGGATGGCAGAATGGGCTTCTTCCCCTCATATCTGTTTTTTATTTTAAAATGCAGACTGCATTGACTGTTAAGAAGTGTTTAATCTAAAACTTGAATAACCATTTAGCTAATACTTTATCCTAGAAGAAGATGAGAAACAGTCTGTTCCAAAGCCCTAAGTCATGTCTTTTCTTAGAAGATAATTTAGAAATGTACAGAGTGGCTAAGACTGTGCTCAACTCATGAAACATTAAGTAGCAGCAAACTGTAGACTGTGACCCACTTGCTATCAGTCGCATTATCTTGTTTAAAGGAAAACAAGAAGCACTCACATGGTACATTTTAGTATCACTTATTCACTGTGGGATCTCATGAAAGCACTAGTTCCTTGGAGCACTGTAGTGCATGAAGCAAATGCTAGAAAACTACATGATTTCCACAGCTTGCTAAGATATAGAGATTGCCCTTCCTTCTTACAGCTGCAATGAAAATAGAGTCCTATGTTCATTCATCAATGGAACAACAGAATGCGAATGGATAGGGAAACACTGCTGAAGGATCACCCAAAGCAACAGATTTCTCCTCAAGAAGAGATAATATGGAGTTAAATAGAGTTGCAGTTACAGCATGGATCAGCTCTCCTGCTCCCACAAACAGCACAGCATTGCTGCAGTCAGTCTCATTCACAGGGGCTGTCCTGTGACTGTAAAACTGTTCCCCACAGGCTGAACTCTGTTCTCCTCTCTGTCCTGAGGTTTACTGCTGCAGAAGCTGCTGTGCTGCCCTTTTTCCTAGAGTTTTTACTCCAGCCTTCTGGCTTTTATTCTAATTCCACATTCAGACTCTTTTTCCACTTCATAACAGTGGCTGCTCTCAAATAGTTATCAGACTTTATTTCCTAAGTGGAGAGGTGTAGGCACTACGACATGCACAATGCCAATAATGTGGTATTATCTGTGGCTTATGGATGTTTATCTAGTATCTGACAAAACTGTGACTTTTTTTCCTGCTTGGCATAATGTTTTGGCAGTCTTTTGACATCAGAAGAGAGATAGCTAAGCCTCGTCTATGCCTCAATGAAAATCAAAAGATAACACTCCTTTGTAAACTTAGAAAGCCGTTACCACTCAATGTTGCACAAAAATTACAATGCAAAGAATAAGGCAAAGCAAAGATGGAATTTGATTTGAAAGTTCAGCCTTAAGACCCCAGAAACCCATTCCATCCATGCATGTGTATGTGATGGAAAAGTTTTAGTAGCAACATGTTTTGCTAAGTAAACAACAGCAAGTTAAGACAGAAGAAAAGTATTTTCACTTCACTGATTGCCTTAAGTGCAGTAAATTATGCCTAGCAATAAGTTATGAATAGCTTTCATATTCTGAAACTTCACAATTCTCTTATATTTTAAGTTGCCCATATTTAAGGAGATTTTTTTTTTCTTAACTAGAATGAAACTATTAAAGCCTCAGAAGTGACCTCGTGCTTTTCACTAAACCTACAAAAATATGACTGTTCTGTTTTTACAATCGGGTAGCAGTTTACCTTTGCTAACAAACATTAGTTTTATGAATTCATATGAAAAACAAAATAAAAAATTTCTACCTAACTGATTAATATCTTCCAGTTCTAAAAGCTCTGTTTCAGTTTTTATATTTTTTGACATCCAGCAATATTATTTAACACGAAAGATAGATTCCTAATGTGAATACTGCAAAAGAGAAATAGGTGCAGTAGAGAAATTAGTCACATTTCCCTGTCAAACTGTTTTCAGTTTTGAATATACATAGAGAAGGCAACATTCAACATTTACAGTTTCATGACCTGCAATACCTTCGAGAAATGTGCCTGCATCTTTCAGAGTAGAGTGGAGAAGAAGGTCATAAAGATAGCAAATTTTGTGGTTTTGTTCTTAATGTAAAGCAGTAGAAATCTTCTGGACTTGTATCTGACTGGAGGACTTCACATTCAGATTGTATATGCAAAGTCTTATCCATGTACTTCAAAAAATATGCATGGCACAGCCTATGTAGCTATATTCAAAAGAATAAATACATACCATGACAAATCTAACAAGCATTATGGCAAAAATCTGTTCATTCAGGGCAGGGTATCAGTATAAGGGAGTTTCAGCCAACTTGTATCCTCATTAAGTACCTAAATCTGTAACAGCATTGAAGTAGGTGAGTATCTTAGGACATTTATAGAAATTGTCTCCTATTTAGTGCAACGCTTCTGCCTCCTTCCTACAGAGCTACCACTTGTCGGCTGGCGTGTAGAAAAGGAGAGCAATTGTGGATTCTAAAACCAGACCTCCTTTGCACACAAATAAGTGTAATTCCTGTTTAAAGGAATGCTGGGAGAGACAACAGCAAGAGAAAAAATACCACTGACAGCATACTAACGTGCATAACCTGATGTTGGCTCAACAAGACTTCTGAAGATGTTAGGTATTTGATGGCCTTATTTCATTAAATAATGAAAACATTCACAACCCCAGTTGTCTGGGCAGTTTAACCACTCCAACTGCATGGCTCTGCAAGACCACACTGCAGATGCTCCTTCCTTGATTTGCGGTGGCAGTCTCCTATTTCATTAGTGCAAACATGAGGAACAGGAGTTCTTGTGGCCATGGTAATTCCCACAGGCTCCCCGATGCCTATTCCAGAGCTGTGAAGTATTCTTGCAGTGATTTTTTAAAGAGTTTCTGCTTGTGACCTGCAAACCTATGTCCCAAAGAAGGATATGCTCTGACTGTATTTTGAGAACTGGCAGGAAGCATCTCATGATTACAGTGCTTTCAGCTGCTCACACTTCTTGGCAACCAGCTTTCTAGCAAATTGTTTTCCTCTTATTTCTGTGTGAAACTTCTAGCATTCTATATAGAAAATTCTCTTTCTGTCTGAGGGCACAGGAATCTTAAAAAGTGGATCTTGTGGATAGTTAGAGACAAAGGAGACGTATCAGATCAAGCACACAGAAGAGGGACAAGAGGCCACAGTCACAAGTTGCAACAAGGGAAATTCCATTTGGATATGAAGGACAAAAATCTTGTCATGCTAGTGGTTTAAGGACAGGACAGGTTGCCCAGAAATGTTGTGCAATCTCTATCCTTGGGTACTGCCAAGATGTGATTGAACAAATTCTTAAGCAAAGTGAGCTGGCTTTGAAATCAGACCTCCTTGAAGCAAGAGGCTAAACCAGATGACCTGCAGGGCCCATTCAACCCTCAGCCACCATGCAGCCCCACGTCCTTCCCACACCATCACCCCTCACCACAGATGGCATGTTAGGCTACATCCCACAGCAGATTCTAAGAATGAGCTTACTTCATGGCCCTGCTCAATTCATGGTTTGAAAATTTTACTAATACTCAGGCAAAACCCTTGCTACCTTAATTTCACCCTGTTTTTTCATGGTAAGCTTTCACGTGATGGTTATCATTTGATTCAAACTTGAGTTTTACAACTTTTAAATATACAAAGCATTCCCTTTTGTTATCTCTAAAGTAAGTATTAATATTTATAGCTTCATCTTCCCTCTTAAATCACATCTAAGCCCGTAAATAATTTTACTTTTTTTTTCTTCTATTATTTCTGCTGCTGTCCAAAAGTGAATGGTAAGGATAAAATCTTGGCCTTTTTGTATTCAATGGGACTTTGAAAAATCGATTTTGATTAAATAAGATTTTGTCCTGTATCTCAGAGTTCTGTAAAAATGATCTTTTCCCCCCCAATTTACAAGACAACACTGTGTACTCAGTACTGCACCAGCTAATTTTTAGGCAGTAACACTTGCTTAATTTCATAATTTCATGTCTACATCTACATCTGCCATACTACCTGCAGAATTAATATCTGTCTCCTGATTTTTTTCCCCACGTTTCAGTTATCATTTTATTGAAACTATCTCAATTTATTATTTTATAACTAAGACCACAAACAGATAGTGTTTCAGTGTTTCTCTATGCATGTCTCATTTCTCAGTGCAATTCTGCTCACAGTTCTCTTGTCTCTTTGGAAACTCTGTGCAAGACATGTTCAACCTCTGCATGTCTATTAACTAAGACTGGACCTAGCCCTGTTCACAGAATCCATTTCTAGTTTTATCTATATTCTGAGTCCAGAATCCCAATTGTAGGCCTGTTATACAACTATTCACAACTTATGTCAGCTAATTATTTGCTGGCACAAGTTCTGTACATCCTTAATTGTGACTCTTCTTCATTCTTTCTGTAAGGGAAAATACCAGTGCAGAACATATGCTGAAGTATGTTCTGACAGTATGTGACTTCCCGAAAGGAAGACAGGCTACAAGGCCAGTTTGACTTTCTGGGTGATCTGCTTTTACCACATCTGACTTTCTTTTATTAGCTATATGCAAAATTAGATCTGTAATTACAGCTCCTATTATCCCGCCCTTTCCAATCTAGTGACAGACGTTCCCTCTGGCATTTGGTAGTTCTTAGGTACAAGATAAGAAAGATGAGTTTAGGAAGGTAAGTTATTAACTTGGATTGTCAACTCACCATTGCCCGATAACAAGTAGAAAGGTTAGATGATCAGTGGAAGTGGAAAAGGAAATTGTTATACCCATAGACATTGAGATTCTAACAGGAATGAAACAGTACATGTGAGCACATACAAGGGAAACCAGCAAAGAGCTGCCTGATGAGTGAAGATACGTGGTCAGCAATATTATTTAGAAAAATCATAGGCTGGAAAGAAAAAGAAAGGAAAAAAACTTACAGTTGGGGGCAGGGCGATGAAGTAAAAATGGAATTTGTTCTTCACATCAATCAGCTTGTTTTTTCATGGCTTTTCTCTCCTTCCCAGATTTATTTCAAGCTAATTTGACACAAACTGTTTGGAAGATAACGAGTTTGTCTGAGATTGCCAGGAGGCATGAGTACCCCTTATTTTAAGAAACAAGGTTCTGTCTTCAACACGGGCAGTTCAGGTCATTCTGTAGGGTGTATGTATGGGATCATATAGAAACTCCCAAAGAAGTGATACAAAGCTACAGAGACTCAGAGGAGAACACCTCAAAGGAGAGGTTCTTAATATGCAATTATCCTAGAAAATGTGGAAACAAGGCTCTGCTTCCAAGAATAGTCAGAGGCAGCAAAGAACCAAGTAGGGCAATCTGGTTACATCCTGTCACCTGTTTGGCCTTAGCAATAACAGTGAAGCAAACCCTCATACATCAGTTTCGTGTACTGAAGCTGGAGTGCTGATTCCAGTACAAGAGGAGAAAAAGTGGGGAAGAAAAGAAATAGTAAGAGTATTTTTCTCTGGTATGTTTTCAGCCGTAGAAACTGGAACAATTAATAAAGATTCCTACAGCAACTTCTTAATAAAACAGCACACAGCTAACATAAAAAACCCAGAGCTAAATCAAGCCTGGGAATTGAGCCTCTAGGCTAATCTGCATCTTCCACGTCCAGTACAGATTTCTGTCTGAAATATGCTTCTCCAGATGGCCTAAATTTTCTGTGCCAGAGTATGTTTCTGAGTAGACTGAGGAAGATCTTTACACACTTACGAGGCTGCCATCCAGGCCAAACGTCTAGCTTAGACTCCTTCAAAGCTGAGGCAAACAATATAGCTCTTTCACCCCGTTTTTAATAAAACATCAGTCATCAGTCACGTGCAGAGGCAAACCACACTACTACGCTAGTTTTGAGCAAAATAAGACCACATGGAAAGGCTTAAAGCAGAGAGACTGATATAGACCCGCTGGTCCCATCTATGCTGGTTTCTGATCTTCCTTCCCAGGTCTACCCTGGGGCTCTAACACCCTTTCTCCCTCCCTGCTTCAGGCTCTTAGGGCACATCCATAGCATGTGAGGCATGTGTGCACTGAAAGTAGCTTTCCCTCTTCTGTCCCACAGCCACTGTAGTTTGTTTCCAGGCTCACATAACTGAAAAGGAAACAAATAAAAAAGGAGGCGTGCAAAGAGGGAGAGGGATTTTAAGTCAGAGACCAGTTCTCCAAGCTGTCAACCACTCATTCCATGGCCCCTCTCGGGCAGTGGCAGTACCTGTTTGTGCCCATACCTGGCATTCCACACAGGTCTGGTAGGCTGGCACCCAGTCCCAAGGATATGTGCATGTGCGTGCCTATGTGCACATGTACGTGTGTATGCATGCATATGAGGAAGGCTAATTTTAGACGGAAGGTTCCTGCCTGGATGCTGGGTCAGCAAACACACCACTCATTGCAATGTAAAGCATGCTTTGTCCCCAGAGGAGGCAAAAGAAGTCATTGGTTTCCAGGACAGTCCATGTTTAATTTCTTTGCTTGCAGAGGACGTCGGCAGAGAAGAGGTACCAGAGTCAGCCCCAGCAGCCCCAGAGCCATACACAGCGCCTCCAGTTCCCCACTCCAGCAAGCTTTGGAGCTGGCATCTAGCAGGAAGCTAAGTCCAAATGTCTGGGACAGAGATGGTAGTGGAAGAGATGCAATGTTAAAAAAGCTGCTTACCCAGTGCTGGACATCTCAAAACAAACATGTGTTGGAACTGTTGGTATTTTGCCCAAGGAAACACAAGTCCCTCAGAAAGTTATGTGACATTGTATCTCTTCATATGAGCCTCCAGATCAAAACGACAGCTCTCTGCCTGGATGATCCAGGCACATGACTTAGAAAGAAAAGGGCAGTGTAGTTGCCACAGGGAAATTCATGGGAAAAAAAAACAACAACATGGCAGTGTAAGTTCCCCACGGTCCTGCCTTTCTGCAGCTCCTATCATCACCTAGTGTTGCCATCCCTAGTAGATGCCTAGTGTTCTCTGGGGCTCCTGGACCACCATACAACCAAGCTGATGGGAGACCTCCCATCAGAGATTATCCAGGAAAAGATGAGAAGGGCTTCTCTCAAACACAGCTCTGGGTCTAACACTGATGAATGCCTATGTCCTTTGAATCCAGCTCACTGAAAAAAAGGGATGCATCCCCCAACTTCTCCAGAAGGGTGAAGAACTAAATGAGAGCAAACATCAAACGCCTTGTGACAAAGTGGTTTGGGGAGGGTGAAGACAATGCTGTTTACAGAGCTGGTATTCATCCATACAGCCATGTCCTCCAAATCATGTCACAAATGCGCACTGCAGCACATCATCTCAGGGAGTGCTGACAAGAAAAGGAACTGGTGCACAGCACAAAAACAGGGGTAAAGGGAGTTGTGTCTGCAAGAGAGGATACACACCTGATTTTGATCTTGAAGTGCAGATGTACTTTGCCAAGGAAGCCCAGTGCCATGCCATTACCACTCTGCCTTTACTGGAAACCTGGAAGGCAGACCCCCATGACAAGCCTTTCGTTTACAATGAGGGTGGTAAAACAGTGGCACAGGTTGCCCAGAGAGGTGGTGGATGCACCATCCCTGGAGACATTCAAAGCCAGGCTGGATGTGGTTCTGGACAACTGATGTAGTTGAAGATGTTCCCGTTCATTGCAGGGAGGCTAGACTAGATGACCTTTGAAGGTCCCTTCCAACCCAAACTATTCTATGATTCTGTAAGTCAGAGCAGTGGTTGCACGCTCTTGAGCTATCCCACCCCTCCAGCAAAGTAGTTCTGCCAAGCAAAGGGGAGCGAAAGGGTGTCCAAAGGAAGGCTTTCTGGGGATGATGACATCTGCATCTCCTGATGTTCTTGACAAAACCATTGGTGCCTGGCTTTCCTCCACCTGCAGTCATGTCTGCTCTTGTGCAGTAGCTGCTGGCAGCCATGCTTCTTGTTCCCAGCAGCAGGGTCTGCCCTGCACCACTGCTTGGCAGAACAAGGGTTGATAGGCAAGACGCTGGAAGGCTTTGCGGTGGCAGAAGCATGGGTGGTGACAGCAGCTGGAGGGAGAAAATGGAGTGCCATAAGTATGCATGTACCCAGTAGTGGCTGCTTATGACTGCTGTGAATGGCCTGTGCTCAACAGCTGCCAGGTAAGCAGAGCTGAGTATCCTGGTAGCAACAGCATACATGAACTCTGCTTCTCTGTTTCATGGAGACATCAAGGAGGGCACAGAGATGCTCTAGTGTGAAGATAAAGGCTGTGCTGACTTGTTTTCTTGGACGCATTGGTAAATCACAGCTACTCTGAAGTGTGTGTTCCTAGGCATGATGCTCAGTGGGATTCCCTAAACCTGGACGTTTCTGCCTAGACTTGGTGTGATCCAAGGCAGGACTTCACAGAGCTACCAGATTGTCATGAAGCTGTGGTAAAGCATTCAGGGCCTCATAGCCTCTTTAGTGACCTTGAGCCGCTTTGTTCCTATTGCCTCAGGTTCTCAGCTATAAAAGAAAAATAAATATGCCTTATGTCTCAAGGGTGCTCTTAGAGTTAAGCCTGTTAATTACTACAACATGTACAGTTATGATGGTAATGGAGCAGATAAGAATTTCTGCGCTTAAGTAGAGGAAAACATCATTAAATAGTTGTCAGTGGAAACTCTAAATATCTTGGTTTCTTCACAAAACAAGTCATTCACTGCTGTGGTCTAAGTAAGTATACCCCACATAAGCTCTGTCCAAATCACATGGAAATAAGCCTTTTTTCAAGATTGTATGTTTATACACTATAGGACAGGCAAATGCAAGCTCTGTCTGCTCCTACTCCAACCTAAAAAATAACGAGGCTGATAACACCAATACAATAAAAAACAATAGGGCAGATAACACCACAGGTAAACTCCAAGAGCAAACTGTGTCTGCCTGCACAAACATATGGCTGAACCATTCTCCTGGCCCTCCTGCCCACAGTACATCAGCTTTCTGCAGAAAGACCCTGCATCTTCCTCTACTCCAGGGCAACAATAGCCAAACTGGGGGAAGGGGTTTGAAGCAGCAGAAAAGAAGCAAGAGAGAGGAGGGAATCATAGCTCTCCTATGCCTATAACAATGGCTGTTTGCTAACTTCGGTTCATGGGAATATTGCAGTGCTTTCTACTGAAGTCAGAGGAAGTCAGCCTTAAAAAAAGAAAATAACGTTTAAAGAAGGGCTGTTTGCCTTCACACCAGACTGATTTTTCACAGTCTATTTCTATATATCTGAAGCCAGGCATTGCTAGAGGGAGGCCTGGCACACAGCGCCGCTCTCAAGTGAGCGGCACTGGCAGCTGCTGATGCTGTGGACTCCACAAACTAGAGAACAAATCCTACAGCCTCTGTGCAGCCGCAGCTCCATCACTGCAGACCACCAGATTTGTCCTAACTTGCTTTTTAATTTTCCTCCAGTGTTCAAAGTCCCAAATGCTCCTCAATAGATTTCCACTGTTGAAAACCTGGTAACTGATTGATGGAAGTCTGTAGATGATAAAGTATATTTCTGAATAATCTGTTGGCATTTGTTCAAGAAGAAATATGATCTGATCTAAGTTAGTGCCTAAGGAGGTTCTTTAAAATTTCTTTTTTCCCTCTTCCAAAATCTCTACTGCTAGTGCATTTTATGAGAGAAAAATTCCTTACTCTTATTAAGGAGAGACCTATGGTTATACCTCCCCTTCTAATCCAGAAGATTTCTGGCATCAAGACATTTTCTTGTTTAATATGTTGCTAAAGTATTGTGTTGATAGAGACTCTGCCAGTAGTGATTTCCCCTGGGAAAGTGAAGTAGTATGGACTTCCTTCCTCATCTGAGAAAAAAAAAAACACTGAAATGTGTTTTTCCAGGCAGCTGGTCAAGGAAGCAGGTGTCAGGCTCACAAGAAAGTCTGCAAGTTCTGCATCATAGCCCCCTTCTTCCCCTCCTCAGCTGATGGCAACACCCGACTCACACTGAGACCATTCCCTTGTGTGAGTAAGAAAATACTTCCTTGTTGCCCCACTGCACATTTAACCTATGCTATATATAATGTGACAGTCATTTCTGCTGCAAGTTATAATAACAACTTGCAGTTCATGTTGTCTTTATTTCCTGTCACAGCTATCTGTCATTCATGGAAGCTGATGTCTCTCTGCAAGTTATCTGGCTGCTTGGTTTAGATACTTGGCAGGCTTGGTTATATTTTCCAGTTTTGTAAATCTCCTTTCCGGCCTTCCTCCCCTCCTTTCCCCCCTGCAGCATCTACATCTATCCCTCCAGCTTTTCCACTAGTCTCCCCCTTTCATTTCCAGATCAGTATCAAAATCCCCATCCATCTGTGCATTTAAACCCTTCGAGGACTTGCTTTCGTTACACACTGGGCTCTGCTATGCTTGCTCTCGCGCCCACTCCTCCTGCTCGTGCGGTACCAGCCTCCTTTCTGTGCCAAAGCACAATCTCCCCTTGTTGAACCAGCCACCGCCAGCTCGCCTGCCCAAGCCATCTGGAGTCACAGCCCTTCGTTCCGCCAAGTCCCACGGAGCTCGGCTTTAGGAGCTTATCTGCACACCCTTCCCTTGACAATTAATTTTTTTCCCCCTCTGCTGTTTTTCAGGCTGTAAATCAAGGATTACTACTGTGTTCTGCAAAGCATTTTAGAATGCAAGCTGAATTGGGCGATCTACAGATTGAGATGAGATTACATTGTATTTTATTGTCCTAAGAAGTGTTTGGCAGGCAGGTACTACATTGTGTGCCATGATAACAGTTGATGGAAGGGAAGATGTTATAAATACACACAACACACAGAAGTCACTTGAAAAGTTGGCATTTGCAAGGGTTGCTTCATGGCTGTATATAAGATATCATTATTTACTTCCTTTAATTATTTCCTTCTTTTATATACTCCAGCTTTGCAAAGAGGAAATAAAAAATGGCAGCTTCTCCAATTTGAGTAAATTATGGCAAAAGTCACATTTATAATGGTGATTATTGTATGCAGGTGGTTTCCTTCAGTAAGGGTTCAGACTGCCTTTTGTTTTTTGGTGGATGCTGAAAAATAAATCCCTAAGAATACAGCTGAAGGCAATAAAGATGAAGGGAGAAGATAAAAACAAGTGCCACGCAGACTTAAAGAAGCAGATTTACTGCCACGAACAAAGCACGAAAATCCTATTAGTGGCCATGGGAGATGCCAGCAATAAAATAAAAGCTCAGCTTGTCATTTTGTCGTTAGTTCTGGGTTTGAGTTTTTTTGTTTTTTACTAAAGTAAGTCTTTAGTTTGTTTTCCTGCGAGTCTGTGGCTTTTGTCTTCTAAATCTTCATCTAGCACCAAAGCAAACCAGGTTCCCCCTGACTCATATGCATCCTCACTGGGTAAGGGCTGGCCCTGGCCACATATCATCGCATAGCAGCTGGAGTAGCTTGCTGCTCTGCTAACAGGCTACTGCTAAGTGTTTAAGGGAAGGACTTATGTTTTATCTCCTAGATCAATCACTATTTTTTTCTTCTTTCAGACTACTCACTTCCACAAAATTTAAAAGAATTATTTATCTCTAAGACTTCCGCTCCTTTTCCAAATGTAACTGCAACTGACCAACAGGTTTAAAACCTAGTAGGAGGAAACCAACAGGACACAAAGGGAGTCAAAAAGATGCCCAAGGCCTTGCTGTCAGGAGGCCAGCTCTGGCGCCATCAGAGTGGCACCACTGCTTTGTGTTAATCAGTGCTCCTCAGTGAGCAGGTCTGACACCCAGCAGTTGCACCCTCCAGGTACAGCCAGAGTCTGTGTGAGGAAAGGAAGGCAGGTGAAGATTCGTGCAGTGAAGAGAGGCACTTGAAACCATGTTTGGGTCTTGGCTGTAGGTCTAGAGCTGAAAACTGAATTGCATTCTTAAAAAGATGTAGGAGGACTTCTCTCCCACTCTGCAGTCCAAAGCCTGCTTGGTCAGTTTAAACCTGACAGGATCCCCTTGCCCAAGGTGCTGACAGGTCTGTCTGCACAGCATTTCTCAGCCCAACTGACCTGAATATTGACAGCTACATCTGTTGCAGGAAAACTCCCCAATTCTGAGGCACTGATGGATGACATATCCCTGTTGCTTTCTAATACCAGTGTGAGACCTGGTCAACCCTGTGCCCTGCCAAGAGAATTGGCATGTATGCCATGGCTGGGAGATGCAGTACTCCTCTGCTGGGTGCCCAGAGCTGGGATGTGAGTCCCTTTCCAGGAACACAGTGCGGCAAAAATGGTGGAGATACTATGTGCTTCCTTACATTGGTATTTTGACCCCTCTGCTCCTCATATCACCCTTTACAAAATACAGATAGTAATGGGTTTCTCATTTATTTTGGAGGAAAAGCTCATGAAAAATTCAATTTCCTATCAGTATTGACTTTTATGGGTGATTTTCAATGAGTCTTATACTCTTTGTTATGCTGCTGATTAGTGTGTGAGTAACAAGCCCTTTAAGAGATTAGAGCATTCATTTTAAGCCATATAGCTGTAAGTATGAGTGAGAGCTAGCAGCCTGATAGAGAGGAGACACAGATATCTCTCTCAGTTCCTTACATTATTTTCCCTGTAATTAAAATAAAGAGTCATCCTAGTTCATAAGCTTTGAGTCAAACTTCCCTTTAGCCATGATGAAAGAACACTGCCATTAATTAGCTATACATGTAACAGGCAGTGAAACCCTGGAAATTACAGCTGAAATAAGGAACGACCCTATCTGGGTGCAGCTGTATTTTGCTTTCCTGCAACGTAAATGCATTTTTCACAAATATGTTCCTGTATAATCCAAGTTTTACTTGTAAGGACTTACTTTTGATGTAATCAAACTTACATTCAAAGCAGATTCAAAAGGCTTACAGTACACAAGGCTGAGAAAATACAAGCTAAATTAAAGCAGAAAGTATATCCATCATCTAAAATGATTTCAGGAAATGAAATGAGCTGCGCTATGAAAACTAGAACTAAGCAAGCTTCATCTTCTAAGGATTTGTATGCGTTGCCCCATAACCTCCCCCTCAAGCAGTTTCCTTGAAAGAAAACCCTGTTCCCTACAACCCACTCCTCCTCCACCTTGTCCTTCATGCCATGAAGGGCAGCAGGTGGTGTAACCCAGGCAGCACTGCCAAAAGCAGTATGTAACAGTGAGGCTCTGCCCACCGCTCCCTCCGTGGGGTACTCATTTGGTTCTTCTCCACCCAGGGCCTGAGTTTCAAAAACTGGCAGGACTGCCAGTTTTCAGATGTCTCCTTGTACTGCACTTGCTTGAAATCTGCGAACAGTTACTGGGGTGGAGAGAGAGAGAAATGCCAGCAAAAATAGACAGGCAGGCATATGGTCAATAAGACCCTTCTTGTTTTCCTTTTCCTGACCTGTGGCTTGGAAGACTGAGATATTGATTGTAGAATCATTTAGGAATTTCTAACTTAATGTAGTTTTTGAGCTAATGAGAGAGGAAGCAGGACTATTTCCATATCTTTAACAACTAACTGCTCTTAAGAATAGACTGACCTTCATTTATAGGCTTAGTTACCTTACTAGAGTATTTCTGATGTGTATTTGTTTGTCCTATGCACTACTTGCAGCTGTTGCAGTCTTAAGTTAAAGATGGGGCAGAAGTATTGCATTCCTGAGAAATATCCCCTGTGATACTTTGCAGTCAGGGTATCTCTGTTGCCAGGCATGCTCCATAGTGAAGTGATAGGCATATAACAAGCTGGTTGTCTGGCTGCTACATACCACAGATTAGTTGTCATGCCTCGATCAAAACAAAAAAGCATGAAATACTTTTGCCTTTACTGAGAAATAGAGCACACCATAGTAAAAGACAGGCTCCTCTCTGCTCTTACAGAAACAACCTCCATTACACATTTTTCTCAGGAAACAGTCTGAGCAATCAGATAAAATGAGGAATACCTACAGTATCTTGTGTCCATAGTTTGTCTTGAGTTACATGAATTAAGAATATCACTTGCATCTCTTTGGTCATAAGACAAAAATCACCACAGTTGAATGCAAACCATTCATTTTTGTGGATTCTATGTTCAACAGAGTTTCATCAATGTCACCGCCTGCTGTCATTTGCATCTTGATATATTTCACCTGAAATAGGGTTAAAATCACAAGTAACTAGGCAACTGCCCCTTATATTCTGGAGGTTTATGCTATTCCAGTACACATACAGAAAGTGCTGGGTTTCTGAATGATGCTAGTAGGAGTATAACTCTAACAGAGAGACAGCTAACACTTTTTTGGTTTTCTCGAATGTGGCATTTCCAAACCCACCCTCAGAAACACTCGATACTCCTTGCACCTTTTGCCCAGATTTTTAGAAATATTTATTAGGTGCCTAGCTGATCAGTGGGAGGATTCTCAAAGGTCATTCAAAGGACAAGCTTTGATGGGAACAAAAAAAGTACAGTGTTAAAGAGGCTATTTACATTAGTTCTAGAAAAAGAGCCCAAATTTTCAAAAGCAAACAATACAATGAATAATCCAGAGGAACATTTTATAGTTCATTTAATTGGTTTTGTGTGTAATTTGTGAGCTACTTTTTATACTAAGTTTGGCATAACAGGCATAAAAAAATTTTTTTGGTCGTTATTGTGCCACAGTTTTCATTTGTATTCTCCTGTTTATCTGCTGTGCAAATGTGCCATAAATCCTTTTGCTACACCATTTGAACAATGCAATAGGATAATGGTAGGCTTGCTTTGGGCATCTTACAGTAATTTCAACTTCTTATCTACTGCGTCATTTTCCAGGTTATTAAAAATGACAGTCACCAAGGAGTGCCTTGTAAAAACTTGACTTGTCTGTCAGAGTCGTAATTGTGTGTTTGCAGCAGCTGTGATGGTCTGAGGACATGGATGAAGAGAGGTCTGTAGGAGGGAGAGAATTTTTTTTAAACAGGCCAACTAGTACAGCTGGGAAAATTAGACCGCACTTGCAAGGCAGTCATCTTCTTCTACACTTCCCTTCTGGCCAGAAACATTAGGAGCAAAATTAAAATCTAAATACAAGTCAAATAAAAGGAGTATGATACCTAGGGAATAGTAAAGGTACTAGATTCTCACTGGTGCTACCCTCATGTTTGATGGAGTTAGAAAAGAGCAGCCCCAACACTATGAATATCTTCCTGATTCCAGTTCCTGCTAGGTCTTTCATCCATTCCTCCTCTCTACAACTAGCTCTTTAAACTCAGCAGACACCCATTGTCCAGTCTAAAGCTGAATTCATACCCAAGCATAACACTGGCTGCATCTCCTCATCTTCCAGCAGGACAGAATCTTCTTATAAGTAAGTATTGTATTTCCACCTAGTTTTATGCATCTTTTTCTTGACCTTTATTGCTAATGTGCAAGGAAAATTTTGCTACATAAAGAACATGCATCACAATGGAGCACTCAAAAATCACAAGCAGTGCTTAAATGGGAACTGTGCATTTTAAGGTTACTGCATTCATGAAGATTTTGGCAGTTGATTTGAAAAGAGAACAGAAATAGAATTAAGTAGAAAGCAGCAAAGAAAGCACTTAGTGTGAAGGAATGCTGATGGTACAAGTTTTAGATAATATGAAAGAAGAAACAGACTTCTCTGTAGTTCCCTTTCATTCTGCCCCTTCATCGGCTTAGCTGCCTTGTCTTTTATGTTTATGTCAACAATCTGCTGCTTATTTCAATGGTCTGTTTATTTTTGTGATCCATAGACTCATACAATACCGAAGGCTCTTCAGACACTGGTAAAGAACTGTGAGCTAGCAAAGCTCAGGACCTTACCGATATGCCAGGATGAGCTGTGGCACTCATTGCACCGTACGGAACTGGCTTTTGCAAGAAGGACAATGAATGTGGAACTAACTTTTTTCAGAACAAAACACAAAACTTGTGTTGAGCTTGGCTTTCCACAGCTCAAAGCTAAACAACACAACTAGTCCCTCACACAAAGAGAGACCACAAAGCTCACAACTAGAAATGCACTCAGAGACCCTCTGCCACTTAACCAAACTATTCTTCAAAAAGTTGGGAAGGTGACCAGTAGAGAGATACATTAAGGCGATGGGGTGAGATGGAGCTCCTGATAGACACGATAGACAGCGTAGATGCAAGACAAACTTATGAAGAAATCCTGTGTGCATGCTGCATAAGAAACTACCCAGGACACATATCTCCATGCTGAAGTAAGTTCAGTCACTTTTTGAGTGGCCCAGGCATACTCCATCCCTCAGTTTCTTATGCCCATTTGGGTGCTATATGGGGCCTCCACAGTGGGGAGGAAGTGGCTCATTTCTCTCTGATGCACTGGCTCTTGTTTTTTGTTTGGGTGGGTGGGGGTTTTTTGGTTTTGGTTTTGGTTTTTCAGAACTACACAAAGAGTAAGAGAGTGCAGAAAACCCTCAAAACTTGCCCAAGCCTTCAGAGTCATTTTACCCAGTGATGAGAGCTGCCTGGCGCAAAGACAAGGGTATTCACTCACACACCACATTCACCACCCCATAGAAATGGAAGTGGCCAGTGCTCGAGTATGTTTCAGCAAAATAAATTCCAGTGAAAGGATATCTCTATCCCTCAGCATACATCCACTAGCTCCTTTGTTTCTGTTTCTGATGATGATGTGATGATGGAAAGCACATAAAAACCAAGCACAACTGCCTCTTCAAGTTCTCATAATCCGATGACATAAAATTCTTCCTGGATTGTAAAATGAAACTGGAAGATGTTATTGCTATAGGTAAGAGAAAAAGAGGCACGAGTTCCTGAATTGTGCAAAGGAGCCTATGAAATATGTAGCTCTAAAATAAAAAGTTTTGGATTAAAAGAGAGGATTGTTAAAGGACTGATGACAATTTAGTTGTTAAAAGAAAGAAATATCTGACATCTTATACATTATGCTCAAGCCTGTCTCCAGCCTGTAAATCTAATATGTGCACTATAAGACCACAGTAAAAAACTGCTGAACAGAACTCAGGTTAGTGCAAATCTCCTTGAAATGGCAGCCATACCTGGCCAGAGTGTCCTGTGAATAGTTACAGCCTTCTCTCATTTAATGGGATTTGAGAAATCTGTGGCAGTGTTTTAGGAAGAACTTCCAAGGGACTTTGGTTTTCAGCGAGTGCAAAGGGTGTAACTTTTTCCCCAGTGTGAGAGGTACTTGCAGTGTGATTAGAAAAATATTCTCCAAAGTACATGGTTTTCAGCTCACTAAAAACACCAGAAAGAAAGTGCTGTCGTGTATTAATCAGCAAGGGCAGGAAAGCACAGCATTCAAGGAACATAATTTTACGACACAAAATTTCACAACAGGCACAGATCTAATTTAACAGTGATCATCTACTCGAATGAAACAAAATCATTTTGACATCTACCAGCTGCACACTAAAATTGACTGTTATTGGGACAGCTCACTTTAACTAAGTTAACCATCAGCAGATTCCTATACCTAAGAGGACTAGTGTGCAGACAGTAGTGTGCTTTTATTGTATTTTTTCACCTGTAAGTTAAAGTAGCATAAGAACAATGTGTTTTGAATGAATGTTGAGGCAGAAAAAAAGTGGATGACTTCTTTTTAAGGAAAAACTATCTTATCATTTTTATGCAATTGCTACCAATATTTTAAAGAAAGTAAAAAAAAAAAAAAAACCCTAACAAAACTAAAACCAAACCCAACACCAAAACCAAGAAAAACTCCAACCAAGCAAAGAAAAAGACACTGGAGTTAGAGCTAGTGTGCTGAAGTGATAATATGACTTTGGACAAATTCAGCCTCCTCAGAAAGTGCAGAAAAACTGTTTTTTTCATTTTATTTATTCAGCATGGGTCATGTCAATGAGATATTATCTCAAAGCTGGGGAACTGCAAGTTAAAAAGAAAACATGCTTTCCCCGAAGCAAGGTGTGGGAGTCAGGAATCTATTAATTCTGTGATCTAAAAGAACGCAGGCCCTGTGCCAGTAAATGTCCAGATCAACAAAGTATTTATGGCTTCTAGAAAGAAGTTAGTTAGAACACTGAAGAGCTTCAGTATTTAATTCAGTTCTATTACGTATCCTGTACTTACAAAATTGTTCTGCTCTAAATGCAGAAACAAAATGACATTCAAAATGAAACCTCAATGTGCAAAGAACTGTTGAATGGCTCAGAAGACAGTGCATGCTAAAGCCTGTCCAGAGAGTCTTCAGAGCCGTCCTGGGAAAAAGGAAAGACCACACTTTTAAAATCATGGATGGGACAATAACATTCTTGCTCCAAATAAAGAACTGTTTGTAAAAAGAACAGGGTTAAATATATTAAAGGATCAAGTAGAATGGCAGGCATAGTAGAGGAAGAGCAAAGAGGAGGTGGAGGACTAGCGCCTCTGCCCCTCAGGTATAACCACTTGAGATGACACAGTAAAGTATGTCCCATGTCAAGACTGGATGGCTATGCAGAGACCTGCCTAAACCCTTGGTTAACATTAAAGAGGCAACCTTCGTTGTTAGCAATCAGCTGAGAAATAATGAGTTTCTCTTTGCCTTCTCCCTAAACCTTTCCCCATCTTACACTGTAGTAAAAAGCTGTGTGACAGCGTTCTGTAATTTTGATGGAGTACAATCTGCCGCATAAATGTAAGTGAGGCAGGAAGGATCCACAAAATATGCTATGATTCAGAACATCTGAAGACATTCAAGGAGTAAGTCAGCAGTAACCAAGGTTGCCCTCCATCATTTTCTCTTAGCCAGGAACTTCAACCTTCCATCTCTCAGATCATACAAGTTGTTTTACATACTTTATAGCAGAAATCAAGTTGCATATTCCATGATCCAGGCCATGAGTCTGTTAAACCCATCACCTTTGATTAGTTAATTAATTAATTACCTCATCCATCAGAAGAGGAAAGAGATGCAGAGTGGAATGAAGTTAACTGGTGCTCATTTGGCAATAGTTATGATTTTGCATCTCTAAACTGATATACCCTGATAGAAGCAGAGTATTTTCAACACTGTTGAAACAGAGTTGATGATTGAATATCTCTGCGTTTTGAACGTAGGTGGAGCTATCCTCAATCTGTATCTAACTTTTAATGCATTAAGATGATCTTTCATTCATACTCATCAACAAAAAGAATGTAGCTGTCAATCAGAAATCCTCAGCAGAACAGGGAGAAAGCTGAATGAAACCAGACGTTTCCCTTAAAACTAAACAAGGAACAATAGCAACCCACTCAGAATGGCTCTGAAAGGATGAGGCATACAACAAAAATCCAAAAATCCAAATTTTGTTCCAAATAAACAGCACTTTATGCCATGTGAACTCTAAATTGTATTAAGCAGTGAGTTAACACAAATAAATCTGATCTGTGGAGAGTTATATAAAGATCCTATTACAATTAGCCATCATAATTTTCCATTGTAGATGTTTGGAGGAATAACCATTCTTACCACACTGGGTGGAGGCCAGGTACTAAAAGTTACACAAATGCATTTAAGACAAGGAAATCCTAAACTGTTACTTCTTAGTAGTGGCCATTCCCACCTAACTTGACACCAAGACTTTGGCTCCATAGCAATGAGGTCACATACATAACGTTCACTAGCAGCCTTCATTTTCCTTAGAAAAGCCTGCTTCCTGCGTATTGCTAGCAGTAGCACAGGATTGGCCCATTAGGTCAGTTTGGACTCTGCAAACTTTCTATAATCCAAATTTTTGTTTCAGACATATGACAAAACTCAGGATATCGATAAGACAAAAAAGAACCTGTTCTTTCTGGACTGTTTTTCTCACATATCCTCCACCCTTTCTCCGTTTTGTTAAGTTGTAGAATGACGTTTTACACTCTTACTCATTTTGCCTGACTAGGTACAGACCTTTGTGTCCTATGGTCCTCTGACCAACCTTCTTTTTCAAGGATGTCCAGGCCCTACCAGCTTTGCAGCTTGGGCCATACTTAAGTCCAGGAAACTATTTCCTGTGGCAACAATGGATTTGAATGGACTTCAGCAGCACATACTTGCCCATCGCTGACAGCCTCTCCTTAGTGCTGGCAACTCCTGCTGCCAATTCCCTCTCAAATTATTTGCTACCCTGCATTTCCCTCTCCTTTTCTATGTCTGCCACTAAAATAATGCTCCTTTGTTTCCAGTCTTCCTTCTCTTGCACTTCTGTCCTTAAGCCTGTCCCAGTGTTGCTGCCTTTCCATTTCCCACGCCATTGAATACCTTCTTTAATTTCTTCAGTGGCTTTTTTATTTCTGTTTTCTGTATGTTTGAAGCATCCTTCCACCTGCACAGTTCTCAGTCTCTTCATGACCTATTTCCCTTCATAGTCAGTAGAATGTTTTATCTGTTACAAAACAACACAAACACTCAAGCTGACATATAAATTACACAACATGCCAGTGAAAATAAAGAAAAGAAAATACTGCAGCCCAAATACTCACTGCTCAGCTGCCAGAGCTTTCCTTGTTCTTTTAGAGCAGCTTCAGATGCTGACTCCCATTTATATTCACTTGATTGACCTGCTGGCACTGTCAAAATAGTGTAATGTAGTTTAGACATAAATCTGAGTCAGGCAGTAATTCTGCAGTGCAGTGCTCTCTCTTGAACAGAGTCCTATTCAATGGACTTCAGGGCATTTGGGATCAGCAAAAGGGTTATCCACAGAAACAGCAGTGCTGCACCAGGCCCTCAGTGTTGCAGCTGCAGTGGCACGAACAGAATCGCTGTGTCTGGTCTGGGCCAGGCACTGTTCCCCAGCACTCTCTCATAAGCTCTTCTTCTTGATGGTGATGGCAAAATTATATTTCAGCCACTGTACAGCAGCATACGGCAGTAACAAGCAGCAGCTCCTCTAACACATACATCTTCTTGGTTTTTAACTCGCAGCTCACTACCATAAATAATCATCCCTGTCTCTGCCTCCCCATCTTGATTCTTCACATTTCCTCAGACAGAAGCACTCATGCCTCCGTCCTCCAGTGTCTGGCAACAGCACCTTCCTGCACTGTAGCAACGAAACACACTTGTGTAGGATAAAACACTTTGGCAGATAAAGTGAGTAACACCTCAAAACATGACCAACAGAACCCCAACCAAAGAGCACATGGTTCTGATCAATAGAAACATGCTTGAAATTTATATTATTTTTGAAATGTATTAAAAAAAACTCTCAGAAGCAAACACGCCATATAAAAATATTATATATTTTTGCTGTGCAAAAATGGTACACTCTACTTCCTATTTTAATGCTATTGAAAATCATCCCAGCTTAACAACTCATCTCACAGGGTACAGATAGTAGGAAGAAATCTTTGCCATGGGATGGCTTCTGAGGCCAGCTCTATAAGCTTCAGAAAAGGATTAGACACTTGAATTGGAAATAAGCATCTCCATAGCTGAGATAGCTAATGTCCTAGATCTAACAGTCCTGGGGAGTCCAGAAATTGACGCTTTCTCTAAGCCTTGTGCTTGGCGTATCTCGCCCGATTTGTCATACAATGCCATGCCTTATCCTTTCTTAATTCAAGCTCCTCTTCCCGACCTTTTTCTTTCGATGCAGCTGCTTGTTGTTTACCTGACTCTGAACCTCGTTGTTTATTTGCTTCCACAATAAACAAACCCACCATATCTTAAAGCATGTGTTTCATCATAACACAAAGGGGGAATTGCCATGGTTTTATCACAAGGCACAAAATTCTTATTTTGCAAACACCACTATGTTTTTTTCTTTTTGGAAAAAAAAAAATAATAAAATCTGCTGCACACAACTATCTTGTTATTCCTTTTAATGGCCATTCAGAGCAGATTTACAGAATACAAATCATGTATTTTTACCTCTTGAGAGACATCTAGAAAGCTCTTGTGTCTCCATGATTACTAATAACTAAAGGTCATATAGTCCATTTTCCTGCAAATGAATCTCTTTCACACCTACTGTTGTCTTGTCCATTTCAGAACACCCTGTGAATCCTAAAAATAACCAGAAATAAATGTCACCAGAACAAAGGTTTTTACTTTAATTTAGGGAAAGGCTTTACCTTACCTACCTGTAGGTGCAGTAAAACTTGCTGTCAGAATTTTACTATTATTTAATAATTTTTAACCCTGAATTTTACTATCATCTTATTCACACCATTATTTCTGCTAAAATTATGCTAAATAAAATTCTTATGCTAAATAAATTCTTATGGCAACTGCATAACTGAGTACATCCCACATCAGCCATTCTTATGAAGCTGTAATTACTGAGATTCACCTTACAGAAGTTATTTCTTCTCCTCTAGGGCAGACTATCCTTGCAGCTCTACCAGAACTGGCTGGATGTGGGCTATTGCTTGAAGTCTCAGCTGCTAGTTGTTGCTAATCAGTGAAGCAGTTAGCAAAGCAACTTCTTTCCCTTTTCAGTACAAAATCAAAGAGATTATCTTACCCACAACAGGGAGGCGGTGTGAATTAACCTGTCTGCCTGGCCCCAAAATGGATTAGGCTTGCTCACACGATCAGCAGTAGAGACTAGGCAGTGCATGAAGATGGTCTCTCCCCTTCTGCTCTCTGCCTCTTAGCTGTTATTCATCGCATCTTAGCTTGAGTCTCAGTGTGATTTGCATAGACCCCATCTGCTGTCTAGACAGCACCCTGAACTCATAGTGGCCCAGCAGGGTGGTCTCTCTCCTAGCCCTTGGCTCGAAGAAAGTCTCAGCAATTGAAAAGGGTGAGTGTCAGAGGAGCATCAAAGCCATGCATGACTGATACGTTAGAAATCTAGGTTGGACGCAATCTGTGCTTAACTAACAAGATGAATAAACTTGATAGGGAATATTGTTGTCTAGTCACAGTGAGCTCTTCTTTGTAAAAGCTCTGCAAAAAGTGACTTTTGCCATGACAACCATATTAGTGCCTGATTTCAGTGCTCATCAAACATCAAGCTAAGACTTCCAGAGGGTTCATGGTAGCCTCCCAGTAGTGGACCAGGAACATCTCAGTGTTCAAAACAAACAGCATCTGAACACTAAGTTATGTGCAAACAGCAGCGCTGTGGAAATGCCACCGTTTTTATCTGTATCTCAGTCAAGGGAGATGCTGATATCTGGGGGCCTGCATGGTGGAACACAGTGCAGAGATTTTCAAACCAACATCAGACATGATCACTACAAAGAGAGAGCAGCACAGTCACTTCAGCATGTTAGGCCAAGCACAGAAAATACACCTGTTTTCAGGACTGCTTCTGGTAACTGAACTGGTATATTTTCTTGGCACTGAACTGCTTGCTCAGCTTACATTGCACTGGGTATACGTGCCCTAAACATCTTCTGTAGTAGCTGCTGGTAAGTATAAACATTTTAGTGAGGACTGTTGTTCCCCCTGTCTTCAAGAGTATACTCCTATAGCAGGTGCAACACCACAAATGACACAAATTCCATGAAACTATCAATGTGCCATAGCAGTCACCACTGTCACAACCCATGTTTCCCGTCACTAGCACTGCCCTGGTGATACCATGCTTTGGCTTAATGCTATTCCTGCTGGCTGTCGAACTTTCATTCACTCCAACAGATTCAGAGATAAATTCGGGCTGAGCACTAGACCAAATTCATGAGCACTGAATTTCCACCTGCCACTGCTGAAATGGAGGGCTCTGCTGGATTCAGAAGCAAGACATCTACTGCTCTTCCCAAGATTTGCTCATCTTGTGTTCCCAATGGAGCTGGAGAAGGGATCAATCACATAGTTATTTAAGAGCTCTTCTGTCATGCAAAGGGGTTAGTTGCCCCTCTGAATCATCACAGGTTCAGCTGGATCCTGAAAGCTACTTTGTGCACCACCGATGCCAGCATTACTAAGTTCAACCTAGTATTCGCTCTAGTGTGAATGCAAGAATTTACATGGTGATACTGTCAGCCATCGAGACATGAATAATGCAGGGATTTTAGTTGCAATCACCACATCTTAACTTCCTGAGCTAAGACATTTCAAAAAAAGTGTTAAAAAAACCCACAAGATGGCTGATTCCCTGGTTTTTATACAAACTTTAATTTTTACTAAGGCTCAGACCTCACAGAACAAGTCATCTAGTAAGCATAAATCTCTGAATCTGCTTCTGTGCTTGAGGAAGTGCAGAGACCTCTCCATCAGTCTGCTGCTGTGGAATATTTACCAGGTCGCTCTGCTGCTATTCTGGTAGAATAGCCTGGCAACATCAGCAGTTAAGGAAAGGATTGTTTCTCTTCATGGAAAAATCCTTGTCGAATTGCTTATGAGTAAGTATCATCTGTCCTTTCCCCCACCCTAATACCCTACCTCTGTGCCAAATAGAGCAGTGCTCAGTTGCCTCTTCACAGCAAGAACATCAATATCATTAAAAGGTCTGCAGTAGCCTCTTAAGCTCAACACCAGGCTGACAAACTACCTGGACTTCTACAAAGCGTTTGACACTGTTCTGCACAACATCCTTGTCTCTAAACTGGAGAGACATAAATTTGATGGATGGACCACTCGGTAGATAAAGAATTGGCTGGATGGCTGCACGCAAAGAGTTGTGGTCAATGGCTCAATGTCCAACTGGAGACCAGTAATGAGTGGTGTCCCTCAGGGGCCGCTGTTGGGACCGATCCTGTTCAACATCTTTGCCAGTGATATGGACAGTGGGATTGATGCGCCCTCAGCAAGTTTGCTGATGACACCAAGCTGTGTGGTTCGGTTGATATGCTGGAGGGAAGGGATGCCATCCAGAGGGACCTTGACATGCTTCTGAGGTGGCCAATGCCAACCTCATGAAGTTCAACCAAGCCAAGTGCAAGGTCCTGCACCTGAGTCGGGGCAATCCCAGGCACAGCTACAGGTTGGGCAGAGAGGAGATTCAGAGCAGCCCTGTGGAGAAGGACTTGGGTGATATTGGTTGATGAGAAACGTAACATGAGCAGGCTTCAGTGTGCGCTCGCAGCCTGGAAAGCAACCGTATCGTGGGCTGCATCAACAGCAGGTCGAAGGAGGTGATCCTGCCCCTCTACTCTGCTCTCATGAGAACTCACTTGGAGCACTGTGTGCAGTGCTGGTGTCCTCAACATAAGAAGGACCTGGACCTGTTGGAGCAAGTCCAGAGGAGGGACATGAGGATGATCAGGGGCTGGAGCACCTCCCATATGAAGACAGGCTGAGAAAGTCGGGGCTGTTCAGCCTGGAGAAGAGAAAGCTGAGTGGAGACCTCATGGCAGCCTTCCAGTACCTGAAGGGGGCCTATAAGGATGCCAGGGAGGGACTCTTCATCAGGGACTGTAGTGATAGGACAAGGGGTGATGGGTTCAAACTGAAACAGGGAAAGTTCAGGTTAGATATAAGGAAGTAGTTCTTTCCTGTGAGGGTGGTGAGGCACTGGAATGGGTTGCCCAGAGAAGTGGTAAATGCTCCATCCCTGGCAGTGTTCAAGGCCAGGCTGGACAGAGCCTTGGGTGACATGGCCTAGGGTGAGGTGTCCCTGCCCATGGCAGGGGTTGGAACTAGATGATCTTAAGGTCTTTTCCAACCCAAACCGTTCTATGATTCTGTGAAACTATACCCTGGATTAAAAACATGCACAGACTTCACCGTATGTCAACAGGTGGAAGATTTTACTGTTTCCAGACCTTCTTCACGATGGAGAGTAATTATTATGATTACACGGCAGAGAGACAGCAGCACAGAGAGACACTACATCAGTGAGTCATTCACAGCAGTAGAGTTAGCAGAGGCACAGCCTGGATAATGGAACTAGCAAGGCAAGACAGATACATGCCTTGGGAGTGCACACACACGTGTGTGCTCATTAGGTGTCAAAATAGACAGCTAAGGATTACATTGTATTAAGAAGATCAAGCAGGATTTAGGGCACATTCATGTCAGCTGCATTGGTAAATTGATCACAGCACCTACAAAATACTTTCCTCTCTCCTCCCCACTACACATTTTCCCTGTTGTTTAGTTAACTGCAAAGCCCCAATGCTAA
Organism: Strigops habroptila; assembly: GCF_004027225.2. Taxonomy (NCBI): domain Eukaryota; kingdom Metazoa; phylum Chordata; class Aves; order Psittaciformes; family Psittacidae; genus Strigops; species Strigops habroptila. The sequence goes on along the minus strand of NC_044302.2, from coordinate 78,391,803 downwards.
AAATAGAAGCTTAGGCAAAAGAATTTATCTCACTATATTTCTAAATATTGTGGAAGTATTCAAGACTATTGCAGTGTATTTATATAGAAACACATAAGACGCATTTCTCCTCTTCCATTTCCTTAAAGCTGGCATGACAGAACTTTCATTCCTTCCTTTCTTCTGTCCTGGAACAGTTTATTTCTATTAATAATTGTATGCCCGCATGGGGAGGGAATCAGTGTGATTAAGGGGTCAGGTATCCCTCATGGCAACTGCAGACTGGAATCACTAACCATGCAAAGCAAATTCCCAAGAGAGGGACAGGAATATGCATCAGAGTTCTTACTTTTCTGATACACGTAGCTACCAAATGGCAGCTACAACAGGGTACTCAAAAATCTTTGTTCTCTGTTTCATTTTTGCTCTTCTTTGAGTACAGCTGTGTGTTGGAACTGAGTAACAGTTCCCCTCAGGTTTTTCTCCAGTTCTGTTTTATAAAAGTCTTCTTTATATAAACTATGGTCTTGCATCACCTTTGCTATATTCTCCTATTGCAATTAGAAGCAAGGTGATAAAACCAAGGTTGTTTCTATCAGGACATTAATATCATGCAACAAAGTAACCCCTGCATTGTGGTCTAACCAAATATTTGTAAATAGTTTGCATCTCCCTAATTGCAGTGTATTTTCTATTCATTACGTATCCTACTGCCGTGTTCAGCTGTAGTTCAGAAGTTGTACAATGGAAGCAGTGATGGTCAGAGACAGTGCCTGTGCGGAGAAAGAACAGGGAATTTGGATAAAATCAAATGAGATCAGCATGCAGTAACGCTCTGCACTGAATCTCAAAGCACGATTCTTTGTGCCTTCGCCTACCAGTTTTAAAAATGCATGATGGTGTTATTTCCTACATCTAGGGTATGTTTCAGCTAAATACCCATAAAACTTTCACATCACCCGATCTTGAATGTCTTACATCCTTTTTCTTTGACTGAGAAGCATGCAGTGTCCATACCAGTTGGGAGTGTATGGCTGTTGGTGCCTCTAGCACAAAGCAATCTCATTAACTTTTCATGCTCATCAAGAGCTGCTCTACACACAAATATCTTCTCTAACGTGAACAAATCAGCAGTTCTGATTTTTATCAGAAACATAACAAGAACGGACATGCTTTTTTCCTCCCAAAGCAGTTGGTGAGAAAATACAGCATTTCAAGAGTCTGTGGGGATGTGCAAGAAAGTTGCTCCTCCTCTGCAGACCATCTTACGTCTGACACTGTGTAATCTACAGAGAGGAATCTGTGAAATTAATTCAGCGCTTGTGCTCTCTTTCATTTGCACAGATTAAAACTGGGAATGACTCCACCAGAGAAATGTCGTTACAGCAGTGTAATTAAGAGAAGACCTATACCCTGGGCCTCCACAGTGACCTGTATCCCCAGTGGGAGAAACTAGTGGCCTGAACCATTGTGCCAAAACAGGATGCAAACCTGCCTGGCAACAAGGAGGGCTTTGCTGTGTGCCCGCGGCAGAGGCTGGATGTTGGCAGCCCGCAGCATGGGGGAGGCACCCCCGGCTCTGCAGTCTCATCTCCATGGCTGCGGCAGCTGAGGGAGGGAGGGAAGGAGGGAAGAAGGGCCTTCGCACGCAGCCTTTTAAAAATATCACTGAGTAGGCTTCAGCTGAAGTGCGTAAAAATAATCTAATTCCACTCCTACTCTAAGAGGATAGCTTATATTGTTCTTTCTCTTCATCTATTTCCCCTGAAAGCTTTCTGCGCCCAGCTGCATTAATGAACACTGAGCTAATGGGGATGTAGATCAGATCAATATGGATGTATGCAGAATTAGGTCATTCTGATGGAGAGCAGGCCCAGCCACTCCAAGAACACTTGTCCAGATGAAAGGGAGTGAGCTGAGTCCTCATCCCTTGCTTTCGTTTTTCTTTATATGATATGCATGAGGGTGAAATCCAGCACATTAGCCGCGCATTTTGCAGAGACAGAAAATTGCTCTAAATGGGAGCTCAGAACATGAGTACCTTGTACACTAAAGTACCAACACTTGGCCCTTATCTGCAGTTGTTGAGGTCTCTAAGAGCTAGGCAGGAGCTGCTTTTTATAAGCAAGGAGGAGGGACAATTTGGGAAGAAGAGACAGATCTGCTCATATAGTCTGTGTGGGAAAGTAGCAAGTCTTCAAGTCCGGGGGAAAAGCAAGAATGAAGCCAAAGGGATCTGTCTCTGAGCAGGTTCACTGTTACATCCCATTTCCTGCCCTCAGTGAGGCAGGTAGGAGAAACTGGAAAGTGCAAGGGGGTCCCAGAGGGTCAGCTGCTGAAGAAAGAGATGTTCTGGATAAAGCCACTTTAGGGCAAAGCCATAAGTAGCAGGCAGGGGTTGAAGAGCAGGTCAGAAGTGAACCTTGCTGCTTCATGGTATTTCAATGCCAGTATCTCAACCTCCCAGCGATTAGCATGAGTTTTTATATTAAAGGCTATGAGCTTTACTTCAGAGCAAGTTGGAAAAGGCATGTTCCCGGACTTCACCTCAGAGTTACACTAAAAACTCAAGGAAGATATCTTGTGCTGAGGGTATGATATGCTTCATTAATAATACAAAAGACATGAAGTCTGAAACCGTTACCCAGCAACACTGCAAACATGTCAGGTATTATGGATGTAAAGATACTGTTATGCTGGTACAGCCACCTCCTCATACCTTACAGTAGCAGTACTGAGAAGAAGCAGGTAGCTTCTTGGAGCATTACAGGCCCCCACAAGTTAAGAGACCTTAGGGGACAGTGGCAGTAATGCACCTCTATTGCCTTGACCATGATCCCACCATAAACTGCACAAAATGTGAATGAAGGGCATGCCAGTGTTTGGCATCTCCACCCTGTCTCTCAGCAGTTCAGACCAAATGAGAAGTCGATACAGGCTACAAGAACTACCAGGAGATCATCACCTATTCACAGGCCCTGAACTATGATCTTACAAAACAAAGCAATGAAATCTAAAATTCTTGGTTACTCTGATGAACTGTTAATCACTATAATGATATTTCAGTTCATATATGGTCCGCTATTTAAACAAACTGAGACAGAGTTTTCCTGATATGAAGAATGAGAATATGAACTGCATGCTGGTGTATGATGAGTAGATGCTTCCAGCAGAGGTATGCATGCTGGCTGTCAGGACAAACAGCAAAACATTCCTGCCTGTCTGGAGCAAGAAGCACAGCCCAGGCAGTATTAAGTGGCCAGTACGAGACTGAAATTTGGTTCTAAAAAAGGTTGTGCTAAGGAAGAATGAGGGGGATGGGATTTTTCTTTTTAAAATAGATCTTTTCCCCATTTGTAGGTTGGTCTCATTTTGCAGCAGCTATATTCTACATCAGCACGTGGTAAACCAAAGATTAAGTCTCAAATTCCCAGACACTGGGTTAGAAGAGGCCACGTATGTCACAGAAGTGACAAGCTTAGTTTCAGGAGATGAGGATTTGGTAGCCATACTTTTCAGCACCTCTTGTTATTAAAATCTTTCAAGAACCTTGACATTTATAACAGAAGTGGCTAATTCCCACCTACCTCTTTCCTAGAAATAAGCTTTCAGTTGAAGGCTTAGCTAAAAAGAGCCCACTTATTTTTTTCAAATGGCAGGGGCTTACACCCTCCCACTGGCAATATTAATACTGTCCTTCGGGTTTTTAATGACGTGGTCAGGACTTCATCAGAGTGCACAGACTTGGAAGCAGGAAAATATCAAAATAAATACTATTAGTATTTATTTGAACTAGAGTTCAAATATGTGCCAGGTAGTCATTCAGCTACTTTACGAAATGAACACTCTGTTTTAAAATCATTGATAGCATATATGTCTGAACTCGTTCTGACTGCTGAGAAAATTATGTGCATTTTCAAGGCCAAACTCTTGGTTGAAGTTAGAAAATACAGACTAGGTGCATAAAAATTTAAGAAAGATCAAAGGGATACAGCTACACTACAGCGTGAAAGGCATTTCTAGGGCATCCTGCAGCCCATACACATTCAATCAGAATCACACCGTAAAGTATGGGCACTGGCTGCTCTCATAGGGATGTGCCTCAGCTCACCTAGTGGCTTCTTACATTGCAACTACTTTTTTAGGTGCTTATGCAAAGTTCCTGTGGCCTGCAAGATATCAAGTGTACAGGACACATGCGGATGTGGGAATCATGTTGCTCTTCTGGATGTTCCTGGGAGCACTCCATAATGTCAGGGAAGGCAGAGCTCTCCAGATTTGTTTGAGACTTTTTTAAGACATCATGAAAACCAGAGTCTATTTCTCAGTATCATTCCTGCTCTTTAATCCATATACTTCATCCCTAGCTTAAAAATTCTAAGCTTCAACATTTTTACTGTTCATATGGAGTCAGGAAACTCCAAACTCACCATTTTTCTCTGCCAGCGGCTCCGGGATGGAATGTTATCTCTGTTCAGTTCAGGGTTTCTGATTATGTGCTTCGTACTCAGAAGCAAAAGGCTGAGATATGCACTGGCTAAGAGCCTACTTCAGATCACTTCAGCAGAAAACAAAGTTCAGTCTGGAAAAGGAATGTAGAATAGTTTTCAAATATGTTTTTCCTGGATTGACATACTCTAGAGCGCCTGAAGAGCCAAAAGTCAGCTTCAGATCTCATGAGAGATGGCAGACAAATGAGTGCAGAGCATCTCAGTCTTTGTCAAGCTTATGCAACAGCAGAAAATAGCATTTAATTTCACTCACATCTCTGAATGGGAATTACGTTGGTTTTTTTTCAAAAGAAATGCTCATCTATACCCCAGTAAGTGATCAACAGCGCCTTGGAAAGTGAAACCTATGGAAGTCACAGTAATCCCCACCCACCTTTCAGATCAGTGAACTTTTTCCAGATCATTAAACAAACCAAGCACTGATGTATCAGCCTTTTCTACTGATACTCACCAGCCCTCTCTCCCAGCTACAACAGCCACTCCAGCCCACCCCATTTATCCAACTGTTCAGGTATCACCTCTGTGCTCATTAGCACCCTGTGCTTTTGGTTTCCAGAAAAGCTCTAGGTGTTGCAGCTATTTCAGGCTACTATCAGCATTAGATTTTAACAGTCTATCTTACACCACCATTTGGGATGCTCCCATGTTTACTGAAGACAGAAAGCAGAAATGCAGTAAAGCAGCTCTGATGCCTCCTTGTAACAACTCATACCACCACAATGGCTAGATCTGAAACTCTATTTCAAAGTAGGCTTGCCAGCGAAAGTTAAATTTCCTAGCTGCTACAGCTGCTGCCTTAAGGCCTAGTCTAAAGACCAGTGAAGGTAAGGAAAACTTCACTTTGACATTAGCATTCCTCCAAATTAAGGAACCACTTTGCATAACTACCAGTTAGTTTGTCACTGTTTTCATATTGACTACGCAATGGTGTCCATAAAAGTGAACAGCACCTCTCCATTTTATGTTTATATTTCACTCGTAAATTGCCTGTGAACAAACTGAAACTTCCCCAAATTCATTCTCTCTTCAGCATTCTTCTTTGTTTTCATAGTTGTTGTGTTAGCCTACAGATATTTGTTGTTTGCACCTTTGCGCAATAATTGCCATTGAAAACTCAAGCTGCTTTTGTTTAACAGGCAAGTTATGTTCATTGATAGAAGAATAATAACAACAACAACAATTAATAATGCACCATATTTTCAGTGCAGGTTATCATCACTATGAATCTGAAATTTACTCTCTCTGAATGTTCTAAATAATAATTTGAAATTTACTCCTTTAAAGAGTATTCCTTTGTACAAATTTGGCTCTAGAACTCTACTGGAAAGAGGATGGAAAAGAGGCATAAAATAAGCTGAAGCACACATTAAAAATTGAACAGGTTATCTATGAATATGTTTTTTGTAGTGTCTATTGAACTTTATTGGTAGTTAAGTGTGTATTTGATTCAAACTGCCATCTAATTTATTCTAGGATTAAAGTCATGTTTTACTTTTTTAATGAATCACTAACATAAATCAGGAGTTGTGAGTGTCAAGGAAATATAAAACCGTCCATGCATATATTTTATATCATTTGTGTTTCCTGTTCTAACATTTACCATTTCCCACTCCCACATCACAATTGACTTTTGAGCATACAGAGGAGCAGATGTATCAGAAGTATCCCAGGGCATACTGAAAGAAAGGGAAAAAAATTATTCAGTCCTGCATGGTTTAATAAGGTTGTTGCAAACACAAATATCCACTAGCTTAATAGCTTTAACTAAAAGCTGAGCATTGTAGTTCCTTTTGTCTCCTGTGCTGACTTGTCCTTTTGCATAGTTTTACTGAAGTTGCACTAAGTTTTGTATTTCAGCACATTCTCAGTGCATATTAAAATAGTGGAGATGTGCCATATGAAGAGATCTGATATGTAGCTAGACCTGGGCAAAATTTTTTTGTCCAAAATAAAATCCAATTTTTTTTTTTAATTTTTTTTTTTTCCCTTTGGTTAAGGAAAGAAGAAAAATCTTAAATCTGGAAAAATGTCAACATTTTAGTTCTGAGATACTTTGATTTTTAGTTCAAAGCATTTGGAAATCAACTTCAGTTTTATGAAAAAATGAACATGGAAACAAGTAACCTCTCCCAAAACCCAAACCTTGTTCTCAGTCAAAAATAATTATTTTTTCAACTTCTCATTTGGCTGAACACTTCATTCCAGGTTGGTACAAAATAAATTCTTGTGGATTTGCCAGTGAGCCCCCAGATCAATTATTTGGTCAGCTCTGGATACCGAATTCTAGTTGGGAGCACTTTTTGGCAAAAACACCAGCTATAATTTCTGTGTGAGTGTCATACTCCTAGGTCATTTTCAGATGAATGGTATACTTTCAAGTGACTGTCTTCCAAACACTCTCTCTGTTTGCACTTATCGTGCATCAGTATTTTGGCTTTCACATTGAAAATGTACAAAGATATGATGTGCAAAGATACAACTCATGGTCACGGAATCGTGAAAGAATGATGCTGATAGCAGGCCAAAAAGGAGTATCTGGTTTTGAATCTACAGCAATACAAACATGAATGCCTTGATGGCTTAAAGGGGATGCCAGCATCCTCCACTTCCATTTTACTCTTTCAAACCCTGGATCCAGCTCCTCGTGATGTAAAGGGTGAATGGAAGAATTTGCAAATAAAATTTGTTGAGAGTATCATAATAATAAAGGTTCAAAAAAAAAAAACCACGGACAATTAGGTGCCTGAGGCAAGATAGGTACTAACATCTCCATTACATAAAATCCTTGTTCTCTTATCTAATGGTAGTGGGAGACATGAGTGCTCTTCTCCTCTGAAAATCAAGACAAATACTTGTGCAATAATACTGGCATGTCATGGGCCTATGCAAATCCTTTTAAGTTTCCAGGGCAGCACAGGGAATTCAGGAAGAGTAAAGGAGGAAATACCCCCTTAGACAGGTGAGTCAGCCACAAAGACAGCATTTGTAAGAGGTGAGTCACCTTGTGAAAGGTGACAACAGTCTGGACAATTTCCAAGGTCATCTTTTTATGAGGCAGTATTGTTGATAATGCTATGATCATTATTCCGTGGCACCACAGACCTGAATCTACTACTCCCTGCCTACCTGGAGAAGATGGCAAGGCCTGACCAGCCTGTTGTTTGGTGAGTTGGGCCTGTGAGCTCAGAACTCACCTTGCTCTTGCACCATGTAAACAGCGTGATTACCAGCAGTTTCTGCGCATGGTGACCCAGGAAAGGGTTCTCACTCTTTTGGCCCTCATGCACAGGCTTAAGCAGATGCGTACGTATCCAATGCAAATCCTCATGTACCAGCCTCAGAGACCCTGCACAGCAATATGTAACTAGGGTCCTTTCCCTGCTAAAGGACTTTGAGTAACTGAACAGTGATTCCTCTTTTCCCTCTCTTCATACCTTTTTTATTTGCTTTCCTTTTTGTTAATTAATGCTAGATTTATTGCCTTGGGTGAGTTTCTCAAAGCACTCAAAGCTGGCCTAATCCTGCTGCTGTTGAAGCCACTGGGAGTTTTGCCAATGCTCTTAATGAGAACAGTTAGGCCAGTGCTGTCAGCTTTGAAGTCTCTGCTATGTGTATACTTGTATGAAGGTGGGGAACAGCGTGCAGGTAAAATGAGAAGCAGTCCAAACCTGGATCCAGCAAGAGAAAATAATGCAAACACAACCCTTCCTGTGGTTCAAAGGAATTTCTTCAGCCATTTCTTGCACCCCTTCCAAAAAGCATCAAACTAATTTTGTAACCAGCACCCAGTCTGTGGGGATGCTCCACTCTGTGGGCCTATAGCTTGGTTTAATGGTGATTTAATTTACCTTGTGAAGATGGCTGTTTTTCACTTTGGAAAAGTGTGCAGAATCCATCTTTTTTCTTCAAGTGCACCACTGAACAGACTGCTCATAATCCACATTTAGTCAGTTATTTTAAAAACAGAAGGGACCATCATGGTCATATAGTTATACCTTCAGCATAATAACAGTTTGTAGAGTTACAGACAACAATTTCAATATTCACTTACAACTTCTGTTTTAGTTATAATAAAATAGAATATTTAAGTGTGTGTGTTTTCAGTGCTATAAATAGAGAAATACGAAATAATCTACCTGGGTTGCGTGTGCCACAAGGAGAAAAAGCATTACCCAGACTGAAACAGGCAAAAGATTGTGAAGGACAAACTAAAACAAAACAGAGATTTTTTGGTTGTTATTTCTAAATTGCAGTAGCATTTTCTTGTTGTCCTTAAAAATAAAAAAATGTACTGATTTTAATTGTCATTGCCTGTTAAGATTGCTAGACAAAGTTTATACTTGTCAACACAAAATGCTCTCATAAGTTCAATTTCTTCATATGCATCCAAGACTAATACTAAGAATAGCATTTCTCCAGAACAGATTACTACATTGTCCTGGCTTATGCATTGCCAAGATAGACAATAAACAGGCTTCAACTTACTTGAAATACTCTTGCTAGTGCTAGCATTTCATGCAAGAAAGCAATGACAATTTTTACAATTATAGTATTTTTCATAAGCTGTCAAAGGCAGTTGATTATAAGATATTATTGTTTTAAAAGCCCTCAAGCCCTAGAGAATCCTTGCTAAAAAAAATTAGCAGAAAACATACAGCACTGGAATAAAAAAACCTCTGAATTAGAATCCTGGTCCTATGGTCAGATGCTCTGTGGTCTTCTCAGTGTGGCCAAGTCTCATGATAAATCAGTTAATTTCCTAAAGTTTCTGCTTCTAGAGTCAAGTGATTGCATGAGAAATACAGCTTTTAGGTCAACAAAATAAAAACACTGTTTCTTTATGGCAGTGGAGGATATCTTTAAAACAAACTCTCAAGGCTCAGTAACATACAAGCAGTTAAAACTTCCCAAATCCCAGTAAGGGCGTGGAGTAGGGCTGGAGCATCATTTGCACATATTTAGGCAAATCAAAGTTCATGCTCAGTTTAATATAATTAAATATAAGTATCCATAAGCTTGTAGAGGCTCAGAAAATCCTTGTGGACAAAGTATTATGGTATAAGAAGAGAAGTATCACTCTCTGATTGGTTCACATGTTCTTATACTCCCACTCCCATACTCTTAGACAAAGAAGTTGGGTACAGTGGTTCTAGTGGATACTGGGCTGGATGGACCTTCACCTGAACCAGCTGGTATGCCTGTGCAACTGAACACAAGAGGTCTAGGGAAGAATCTCAAGGTTTCTAGAGAGATTGAGATTTTGTGAAGTAATGTGAAGAGTGCACTATGCCAGAGTGGATTTTTATAGAATAAAATTCAGGGTAATGGCTTCATGCTCTGGGGTATAGAAAAGTGTATGAAAGGACACTAGGGGATGCAAAGGCTGACAGGGTTGCTTTGGAGGAATGTGTAGCGTGAAGGGACTGAACTCTGGTGCAACACCTACACTGCTGTTTAGGGGGAGTAGTCCCTGAGGATACCTGCCCATAGAACCAAAAATAGGTTGATCTTGGACAAGGTCAGTCAGAGTCACTTAAATAGTGTGAAGGAGAGAGCTAGTAATCAATCTCAGCAATCAGGATTCCAACACTCTTGCCTTCCTGGACTCTGTTTATTTAGAAGTTAAATATAGCCAATGTGGCTGTTCTTACAAGTTTCGGGAAGAACACTTAATTAGCAATTACATTGTGCTCTAGCACTGTACAGAAGTACGTAGTGTTATGAAAATTAGAAAAAAAATGGTTTCTAAAAATGGTTCTTAGAATTACTCTCACAATACTTGATCATTTTATTGTCAAGAACACTCTCAGATCTAACTTGCAGGTATCTTTTCCAGTATCATTCAAGAGCCTTGAGGAGTGTGTCTTTGGAATGTGTTTCCTAGTCTATTTTAATTCATGTTTTCACTACTGCTTTAAATGTAATATTTGACTGTGTTTCTTTAAATGTTTTTATGTACTCTTACTGTAAGAGCTTTGAATGTGCGTCTGAAAACCACTAAACAACAAAGTTGTTGTTTCCATTGCTGCTTGATCTTTCTGGGAGGCCAGTCCCACACAAACCTCCTTCTCTCTCCAGAATACTGCATATTGTAAATACAACAACAACTTTCAGTTTAGTCAGAGGAGAAGAATGCAGTAGCTTTCTCTTCCTTCAGATCGTGAATTAAGTTTTTGTTTCATGAATACCAGTTTCAATAGCTGCACAGCCATCTATGTTAACCAAAAGACCTCAGATATAACAAAAAGCATGAGTGCTGTGGTGAGATGCCATTTCAAATTTGCCATTCTGGGACTGAACAGAGCATTATATTTAGATGTGTTCCCAGATTTTTATTCCTTATTACACTTTTAGAGCTCTTCATGTGCTGTAATCACAGGCATTTAGTTGAGAAATTACATAAATAGTTATTCCCATCATACAGCAGGAAGATGTAAGCTTTCTGTTCAAGCCAGTGAACTCTGACACTTCATACTGTGATAGCTCTAGCACCGTTCATTCAACTGAAGAGAAACTAAGGGAAAAGCAAACTAAAAGAAGAGGAAAGAACAATATTATTCATGTTATATCTGGTCTCCAAATCTAAATGGAAAATTATCCTCCCCTTCCATAAGAGTTTTTGAGATTTTGCAACTTTTTTTTCCATGCAGAAATGGGAGGAAGTATTGAACAGTAGGAAGATATCATAAACTGATACACTAGAGAAGAATAATGTGGACCAGATGAACTGTATCATTTTATTTAGTCATGTTAGAAATTTTTCATTTTGGTTGTAGCTTTTTTAATCTGATTTATTATTCTAAGTGAGTTAAAAGATTTACAGAAAAATATAAGGTTAAGGGGTAAATTGAAACTTGTCTGGGACACTGAAGGAAGGAAAGGAAGGAAGAAAGGAAGAAAAGGAAGGGAGGGAGGAAGGAAGGAAGGGAGGAAGGCAGGAAGGCAGGAAGGGAGGACAGCAGGAAGATAGGAAGGCAGGCAGGCAGGCAGCAATAGAGGCAGGAAAGAAGGCAAGCAGGCAGGAACAGAGGCAGGAAAGCAGGCAGGCAGGCAGGCAGGCAGGAATAGAGGCAGGAAAGAAGGCAGGCAGGAATTCAGGAATTCAGGAAGGAAGTTAGGAAGGAAGGCAGGAAGGCAGGCAGGCAGGAAGGCAGGCAGGCAGGCAGGAAGGAAGACTACAGTTACGTCATTTGTGCAATGTTCTATTGGTTTAGGCTGTACATTAGGGCGTTCTGATGTCCTCCCACTCTCCAGTCAGGTGAAGAACTATCCTTGGAATTAGACTGTTACCAGGAAAGGTGGCAACCCAAAACATTTCATAGAAGTATAGACTAGATATATTTCATAGACAGGATTTTCAAAGAATCTCCTTCCAGCACATTCAGTTGAATTCTGAAGACCTGGGCTTCTGCTGACAGGATAGGGTACCATGCCTCTCACATGGCATGTGCCTGGGGACTGTTGCTGCAGGGCAGTTGGACTTCTAACTTCTCAATTGGGTCCATCCTGTACCTACCCCATTTATCACTGTTGGAAGAGTTCTTTAGTCTTGCAGACTAAAATGACTTTCAAAACAAGAAAAGAAACCACACTTTTTACATCTTGAAAACGGCTTTTAGTGGTAACACTTTCAGTATTATTTCTTTTTGAATGAGGGACCGTCTCTCCTTATGGCAGAAAGTCTCTACGCATGTTGTCTTTAACTACTTTTTTTTCATAGATTTCTAAACCTGTTAGCTCTGTCAGCTAGTGTGCTTCTGATTTTAGTTATTTTCTCTGAGTGTTGAATATCCTATTATCACTGATCAAACCCCCACAGTGTAAAGACTTTGGTGCTATCAGATTCTTCCGTATGTTTTGGCTTAGAGTCACAATGAAGCAGTAAAGCTGTATTTGCCATTACCAAGTAAGCACAAAGCAGTGCTCTACTTACTGGGAAGCAGAATTAAGATCTTGTAGAGCAAATGTAATAGAGGTATAAACCAGTACTTCTCAGTACTTCACCTCTTATTTCCCTGTTTAGTCTCTATAGCAGGACATGCTGGATTTGACTTTCTGAGTGTTGAAGCCCAGCCTTCTATTACTGCATGCACTGTAGTGTTCACCAGTTTAAGGATTACTTAGGTGATCTGCTCCACTGTTCTGGTTGAAAGGACCACTTAATTTAACAGCTACACATTGTTGCTACACTTGTGGTTCTGCCCCTGCAATTTGTGTAACTCTTCTTCCTTCTTGCTTTAGAAAATTATCATAATCCTTCATATTTTGTGTTTTACAATGTAAAGCAAATTAGGCTTTTCTGGTGTTTTGTGGCCTTCTCTAATCTTCTCTTTCCCCTCCATTCCTTCCTCATCATAGTCTGAACTAACCTTTCTGAAATATGACAACCCAACTTTGAATTTTTTTGTATAAAAGAGGTTTGTGGCTGCAAAAGTACTCCATTTCTGTTGGAAGTACTTCTAATACATACTAGTATCATGTTTGCCTTTCTGACTGCATCGCATTGGCAGCTTGTAGCTGTTCTTTACTCAACTTCATACTAAGCTCTTCCTCTTCACAAGTCGTTTCCAACTGGTCTTTTTGTTATGAATCACTACAGCGTCAAATTTTTCCTAATCCAAGTATAGAGAATTTCCATTGGGCAAAAAATGAGTTTTCTCCTAAAAATGTGGAGTAGTCTCATTGCAGTTGTTCATGATAGCATGAGGTACTAAGAAGTTTTAGCTTGGACAGATTTACAGTACTCTGAAGAGTACTCTGTGGCTTTGCCATGCGCAGAAAATGCTGAATAGTCATACCAATAAAAAGTCCATTGTATATCACATCATTAGTATTACTAATTGCATATCATTCATTTGGATCTTTTTACATCTGAGCCAGCACCAAAAATATGAAGGACATACTGGAAAACATCCAGTTTAAACTAAAAATAAATTGAAGAAATTTCGGAAGACTCTTTTAAAGTTTAGCTCTCTAAATGTAAAAAACTCAAAGTAAATTCACAAAACTATTTTTTGCCCTTACCATTCATTCTTCATCCTATCCTATTCTTTCTGATGACTGACATGAGACTTGCTAACAACTGCATAGAATTGCCTTGGGTATAAGTTTAGCAAAACTCTTAACTGTAATGCAGAGCAAAAGTGGTGTATTACCTCTTCCACATGAAGGAACAACCTCTACAACTGTATTTTTAATACCATTGTATTGAGAGGTCACTTTGCTGAAGGAGAATAACTGTACTATTTACCTTGTATCCAGAATTGCCCATAGTAAAACAATATTTAAACTAAAAATCTTATGCCAAGAAAATGGCAATACCTGATATTATGTGTATAAGAACTCTGCAAGCATAGATGTATTTTGTAATCAGAAATTGAAATTTGAGTATTGAAACTTTCTGCATTTGTCTTGGAAATTTTTTTTTTTCTTTTTTTTTTTTTTTTTTTGCTTTAAGTATTTCTGTATCTTCTGTTGCAGGTATACGTATTCCTATGTTTACCAAAATTTACCTGTACTCATCAGCTTCTGTCTCTCCATCAAATATAAAACAAAGATACTGAATCTTACGCAGTAAAATGTTACTAGTACTAGAAACATGCTTATGTGCTAAATCTTACTAACGGATGACATTTTTTCAGTGATAAAGCTAGAAAGAGAATATCTTTAGAATTTCTTGCCATGGAACTGCATGGTGTGTTTGCCAGCTTCAAGGTTTCAAGTAAAAATACATGCTAGGTCCTGTTTGTTTACCTAAAGACGTTTGAACCTGCAGTGTCCCTTTTTTGTGTTTTGCTAAACAGGCCAGTTCGTGGAGTGTTACGTATTATTATTTTAATGTGTGTATTTTTTTAGTGAAAGATGAGATTCTAAGGTAGTCATAAGATCCTTGAGAGATATTAAGCTGTGAGAGCTGTCAAAACGGTATGTAATTATCATTGACTTGAGAATATATTATGTGATTTTGAAAGACTTTTGTCATTGAAAGTAGATTTTTGAAAGTACAGTAACAAATGGTTTTGAAACTTGTGGTACCAGAATTAGAAAGACACGTATGCAAATATAGCCACTAAGTAGCACACTGACATTGCTGTGGAATGCAAGGCTGCTAGAAATTATGCACTTACTTAGTGTCTCGATATGATGCTGGGCTTTTTCTCGTAATAACTGTAAGGTTATAGTGCATACGGGCAATTGACATGACATTGGAATATATGACCTCAGCTACTGACACAGAATAATTACTTACGGAGATTAAAAAGCGTGCCCTTTAAGAAAGCAGTCTCTGAAACAAAGGTAGTCTAACAACATCCATAGTTGTAAGTCTTGCTAACAGAAAGCTGATCATCAGTGATGTTGTAAGAACAGTGAAGGAGCACAAAAGAAAAACGCTGGAGTTTGGCTGCTTCTGGGCAGCCAGGCAGCAGTTTCTCAAGAACACCTTGTTTTATATCTGGAAGGCAATGAGTCTGCCAGTTTCCCTGAGCTGCAGGTTTCTTCACTTCTCAACATAACTTTGTCACATGAAGATGAATACTAAATGCTGGATGATAGGCTTCCAAGAGGCTCACATGCACTGGGACAAATCCTGTGAATCTCAAGGAAATTATTCTTGGTGGTAGAAGTGACCAGAAAGTGCTTTTGTGGCCCCTGACCGTCACAGTATGGAGCATGCACCATGTTAGGCTGCTGATTTTAAGCAGCTATTTGAAGTATTAATTTGGTCTATGAAGCCTTAAATTGTTTATATCCTTGCTATATGAGAAGTTCCTTCCATTTCTTAGTTCAGTGGAGTTCATATTGATTTATGCCTGCTCATTTGACAGCTTTCTTTAGTTTCAACATCTTCCCCTTTTTCTTATTGTAATTCACAAAAATTTTGAAACGGAAAACAATTCTAAACTAAAACTCACTTTCTTTTAACTTCATTCTGACCCAAAGGATGTTTTGGCCAATTTGTGAATCAGGACGTTTTTTTAAAAACAGCTCTGCTATCAATTTTGGTTTGAATGAATGGGTATTTTGATATATGGGATTGGAAATTTCCTCACCAGCTACTTCTTTGAGATTTGTATTTTAATATCTAAAGCTACTGAACTGCGGTGTTAGTGTAAATGTAGAGACGCCATAATAAGTGACTTTATCAGTAACTGAGGGATTTTAGAATCAGATCCCTTTTAAGACAAAACTAGGGAGAGAATGTGCAATATTTTGTAATATTGGCAAGTGATACCATAAAACATGTGCAAACCTCTGGCCATGTTTTATCAATATAAGGCCATAAAGAGGAAGTCATAGTTTAGGTTTTTTCTTCTACAGCAGCATGGTTTGGTAATTCCAAGGTGTATTTCAAGCAACTCAGAGGCACACCAAGAAGTGAGAACAACTGCCTTCCTGACAAATTATCATTCATTCTGGAAATGTTAGGCAAAATACATTCACCTAGATCTACTCTACTGTGTAATACAGGACCATCTTAGATTTAAAACTTAATATTGTGGCAAGAACTCCTTAAAAATGTTAGCACAGTTAGTCTGCTAAGAGACAAGCTACTGCATAGCACTGATAGTTCAGGATATTCACGTTATACTGGGTACTGGCACTTTGCCAGTGCAATAATTATGTCAGTTGCAACACAATCACATTTTATGTGTTGTATATAGTTGGTGGTTATATTAGTTTCAGATGCAAAATGCTTAAAAATAAAGAAGATTCACTGCCTGCATTTCTCTGAATCCTGCCTGAGGGACAGAACAAGGAGTGGTGCACAGGCAAGCCTTTTTCAGCCCTCACTCTCAAGCTCGTTGACACTAATCAAGGAAGGGGACTAAGGAGATAGATGATGAAAGCTCTTCCTGGGCTCCTTCAAGATGATTTGGTTCAAAAACCGCTTCAAAGGATATAGTCAAACGCACGCTTCTTGGTTTTACATCTGTGGAACTGCATTTGCAAGGACTCCCTCTTCTCCTCACCTTCTCCAGACACTCTCTCCAGGACTGGCTGGGGCATGCTGGAACCTGACTGCATGGTTTTTTGCATGTGAATCTTTTACAGAAAAGACACAATTATAACTTTAATTTCTTTTTTCCCCCTAGGTACCATCTTAAGAATATTCTAACCAGCATTATATATGATGTCCAAAATACAGAGCCAGCCAATAGAGTAAATAATCTAAAACTTGTAGCGCTATTCTTTTAAAAGGAATTCCTATCTATTACAGCTAATGGATGGGAAGTACAATCTTTCGATAGCTCAGTGGTCTATATCTGGTTCTAGTCCGTAAACTTCCAGTTGTCTACAGACTTCTCCTTATTCACATCTATCTTCGACATTTGGAATAAAAAGCCAAGTACAAATCTGAATATTAGGGGCATGTGGGACAGATTAAATCGCCTGCTGTGGCTTCACTTTTGTCTGTGGGGTCTGTGTTGCACACACTGTTTGGATTTTCGTAGTCTCTGAAAGACCTGGAGGGTCAAAGGTTGCTCCTATCTCAAATTCAGCTGGAGCCTGATACAGCTCTGCAGTTAAATGCTAAGCATTTTTGTCAGTCTATGGGAACGGTGAGTCTGAGAATATTGACAGAGATGAGAGAGGTTAAACTGAGATTTGTTTATAGACTTCTATTTTAATGAACGGCTGTAAGGATTCTATATTTCACCTTGTTTACACCAGTTCATTTCTAGGACACGGAGAGCAAAAAGTGAGATCTGAGAGCACGGGATCACAGTACACCTTCACTTGCTGACAGTTTTGCCTGAGAAGGCACAGCACAGCATGGTGCCCAGTAGCAATAGATACTTCTGTCAGAGCTGGTCAGCTTTCTGCATACTTAGACATTAACCAGAATTATACACATGGAATGTTTAATTGTCACTTTGCTGCATGGTAACAGCTGATACCACTCAGCTATTCCCCTCTTCCTTTTGGAAATATCCCTCTAGTGCATAGTGTCTAATGCAATAGCCAAATACAGCTTAACTGTGTCTAACTCTGGTGTGGGTTGGTGACAATAATATTCAGGATATAAATATCCTAATTCTGGCTTAACCTTTGGCCACCAGACTGCATGACAAATATGTAGAGAACCAAATATGTGCTTGGAGGACTATAACTTATAGCTGCCACAGTTGACAGGCATTCCCATTCAGAAGGCTTCTAAGGATTCACACATAACTAACGCACTGGCCCCTGAAATCTTGCTGGCAAGGACTTACTCAATTTTATGACAACTGATCTTTCTTAGGACAGTTGCACATCTGTCTTTTTTTCCCACCAGTACTTGCCCTTTTTATTGCGTAGTACTTTAAAGCGTCAGTATTGATAGCCCTTTAAAATTCACCTATGATTTGTAGCAGAACAGAGGGGCTTTGCACAGGGTAATGACTTGAAAACTATTAATCAGTCTCATTAATAATTTCTGGAAAGTAACACTGATATCACTGGTTAATTCCAGAAGAAAAGAGAAATCATACTTTGCTTCTTAGTTAGGAAGGTAGATAGAGCTAGTGAGAAAATTACTCAACTCCATGAATATCTACAATTTCATCTGAGAAGATATATCAGAAACACCAAGATACCTATGAGGGAGCCTAAAGTGTCAGAACAGGATTTAGAAAATGGATCACTTCTCTTACATTACGCATTAGGCCCATTAATTCTCACTGCATCTCCAGCAAACAAACTGTAGCAAGGAGGAATATCCTGGGTATGCTGGAGAGCAGAACTGTCTTAGCACTAGGAAAAGCAGCAGCTGAGATGTACTACGTGAATATGGCCAATATATGCAAACCAAACATTACAAATCAGACTAAATATAAATGGTGCTTAAGAAATGGCACACATACACAGAGATTCTTCTCTAATTCTGGAAACCCCTCAAGGACTTGCACTAAAAACACACACTGAATGATTAATAGGGAAAATTCATCTGTCAACGGATTTATTTGCAAACATCACGCTTCATTGTCTTTGTCTTACAAATCTACACATTACTTCATCCCACTAATATCATTATAAAGTTGCATGGTATCGACCAGGGTTAAATAGCACTCACTTTATTTCAAACTATAAACTGAAGCCAATCAACATGCCTTGATATCACTACTCCAAATTCTCAATAGGACTGAATAATACAGAAGAGGTAAATCAAAGCTAACTACGTTAGCTCCAGCCAGTCTGTCTCCACTCAAAGCACCCATTCAGCTGGGAAGCACATCAAAATTTATAGCATAGACATTTACTGTGAAAGGCTTTAACACTACGAGGAATCCTATCCTCGTGCCTTGAAAGCCAATAATATGACACAGAGCCTATATTTGCACTGTCCTACAGGAGTGCTCAGTGGCTGACTATGACAGCAAACAAAAGCATTTATTAGCCTGTGAATCTTATTTCATCTGTGTACACTGACACTGATTTATTCTCCTTGAAGCTGAAAACACGAAAGACAGATTAGAAATGGACAGCTCCAGCCTTTTTCTTCTGCTTCTGACTGCGAGTCCAGATTCACAGAATACTGATACAATTCTCTATTAAAAACCTGGGCAACACAGCGCTGTGTTTCCAGCATCATAACCAAGGGACACAGAACATAAAAATTCTTGCACACGGAACACAAAGCAAATCCATTTTCCTGGACAGTAAAACTAATGTTCTTTCAGGTTTATGAAAAGAACCAAGGTTGCAAACATTCATATTGCTGGCAATTTTATGCCTTAATTCTTGATATTACCAGTGATGATATGAAAGACATGAGCATCTGAGTCACCCTCTTACTGTGAAACAATTATCATATGTTTTGGACAAACTCTCACAGCTTTTAAGAAAGACCAGTGACTCAATTAGAAATAGCAGAAGTATATCCTTCCTTTCTCTTTTGATCGTAAGTTTAATTTCATTGCATATTCCTCATGAGAAACATACATGGTTAAAACAATGCATAGGATATATATATTCCACTGAATTCCCCTTTATGTTTGAACAAGCGGATATCAGGTGAATTAGTTCTACACCATTTTCCCAGGTTGGTGTTCAGTCAGATGTATAAGGTAATTGAAGACCTGTTGGAGTCAGTGTCCTTTGCAACACTTGTATGGCTTACAGTATGTTCAATAAAGCCTGAATGTTACTAAAAGAGATGACTCTTTCCCTCATGAATGTAACAAGGAGCTGTTTGGCAAACAGGAAGGACATGAGATAGGATAACCTCAAAAGGCTCTTGATTTCATTCTTGACCTATGATTTCTTTTTACTTTGAAAAAGAAAGATTTATTTTAGCCCTAAGACCTTCAGACTGTCCTAGCATTCTTTACGGCCAGAGAGGATGACAGGCCATCGTAGCTGTGATCTGTGTTTTGTACAGCAGTGAAATGCTTTGTCACTTGCAGAACATCAACTGCTTAAGAGTGCAACCCAGAAGCAAAGAAGGATCTTTCTTTGGTTTTGTTTTTTTTCACTTTGCTTATCATCGAGTAATAACAGTACCAGATGTAAAATCAGAGGTCCAGCCTACTGAAGGGATTCTCAAACAATAGGAACTTCCCTAGATACTCAGTGGACATACAGACAGGAAAACAACCTCACATTAACATAGCAGGAACCTTCATGCGTTCATGAATAATCAGCTCACAGCATATTATGATATGAATTGTATATTTTCACCACAGCTAACTATGAGAGTTTTCAAGGGTTTCTGCTATCCTAGCCAAAATAGGATAATGTGACTGATTTATATGAGTATTTAGGGGAGGGGCTTCCAGCTGTCATTATGTTTACTTACCATTTCATTTCCTTTGTTTCTTTATTTAAATGTTCAGTAGATCTCTGAAACTCTTCTGTGTTTTGTGGGGTTATTTTTGTAATTAATTTGATAATAATATTTACCCCTTTCCTATTCCCATCCAGAAAAGTTCAGTGGTTCACTCTCCCCTTATCTTTTGATCTGTAAGTTTGTTTAAGCAAATCTAGGAAAGGAAGTTGTGCTTAGAACTGAGGAAAGGTACTAGCTGTTTAGAAATAGAAAGTTTAAGTTTGACAAAGCATCATAGCATTCTTTCAATAGCAACTTCTCTTCCTGGCCTACATTTATCCTGAATAACTCACCTTTTCCACATTTTGGTGGCTTAGTCTTTTCTTGTGTTTTCTAATTGCATGCCGATGGCTATGCACTCACTTTCTAGGAAGAAGGTTTTTAATCTGACATGACTAATGTATATTAAGGAAAAAAGAAAGCGAAAAGCGGAAACAAAGTACCATAAGGCAATCTATGTGAAGTCAAGCAGGGCCTGTATGCTGACCCTGACAAGCTTATCTCCTGATAGAACTACACTTTGCTGCTAAAACAAGTGAGTGGGGGGGTGTTAGCCATTCTGCTATAAAATCACTAGAGCTGATGAAAGTAAGAATTTGCTTTCCATTAGTTATTACAAAATTGGAAGATAAAGATATTCTATGTTGTTCCAAAATGTTGTCAAAATTTCAAAGGTTCTTTGGAAATGTGAAATTCCCACCACATTTTGCTTTGAAGTCATGACAAGCATTTCATTTCAGGTATTTCAAATCAAACTTCTACCAAAACCAGAAGCAACCATAGCTCTTAGGTGTCACTTAGGTGCACTTAACAAATCTGAAAACCTCTGGACTGCTGAAACTCTAGGGCAGCACACAGGATGAGAGCCTCCATGGGTGCCAACCTATTAAATCTTAGGTTCTGAACCTGAGGCTGCCTTATAGGTGGGTGGTCAAGCATACAACTGAGCAAACTGGCAAACTTCTGATAGAAATCTGTCTGGCAGGCAACTTTTGCAGCTCTCCTGTAAGAAAAGTTCCCAGCCTGTCCTTAGATTCACAGATCGGTATTTTTCCGTGAGCTGACTTCATGCTACTTTTTCAAAATTTTTAATAGAAAAAGAAGATCAATTTGGAAATTTCTGAGTGGTTCTAGTAAAATTGGTTGCATAAAATCAGGCATTATTCCCATTTCTTTTAATCTCAGATCCCCTTGATTTTCTTTTGGGTGAAATATTTTCACTGTAGACAACCTATTAGATACTTGTCACATCCCTTAGCTCACAGCCCCTATTGAGCAATGCTAAGAAATATTCAGAGATATTTAATTAGGGAAGACGTAGCTCTCGGCTGACTACTGTGCACTGTGTGATGTAGGACCACGCTCTGACCCGACTAGCATTGCTAAAAGCCTGAGGTCCCCTTGGAGTCCTGATAAACTATATCTGGGTATCAACAGGTTGTCAATGACTGACAATGGCGTGTGCTGTCTTTTCAAGTTAATGCATATTTTCTAGTAATCCTCACCTTATATCAGCACATTTGAGTCAAATTCCCAACACACCTCATGCTGAATACACGTGAAACACCAGGCACAGATCGGTGTCAGCTACAAAGTTTTTAATGTGACGCGTATTTTGAGCTGAAAATTTTACCTTATTCTCGTTGAAACTCCTTCCTAACCTGAAATATATTTAAGGCCAGATGTGCACAGCTCCTATCATTTGTCATGGATGGCCTCTGAGAGGCAGTAAGATTCGCTCAAACATATGCTTCCTCAGAGGGCGCACCACATAAACCACTTCTATTTTCTGAAAATATTAACAGGAGATATTTTCAAGACTATATGTTATTCTAGAGATTGTACTTTCACATTTCACAAGAAACATATCAGCCTTCACTCTCTGTGAAGGAAGCTGACTGGACATATGTATTCATAACATGTATATATCAGAGCTCAAACACCTGCAGCTTGGATAGTTAAGGTTTTGGGATAATCCCTTAATGAATCTGATTCCATAGGGTAAAGCTGAGCTACATTTAGTCTAACTTCCATATGCTGCCCTCAATAGTACTTCAAGAGAAATTCTTCTCACATGTCCTAGATCAGTGTTTGAAAAGCAGCTCCACAGGAATCCATAAGATCAGAAGAATAATTTGGTGTCACCTTGAGAGCTGTCAAGCACAAAGGATGACCAAAATAGATACAGCTCTCTTCCAGCACATTATGGTTACCATATGTGATATAGGAAGTATATTATAATATTACATGATACTGTCTTGTGCAGCATAAGCAACAGGAACCTTTCCCACCAATATATTGTTACAACTCATTAACTAATTTCTCAGCTGTGTTTGCAACCCTTGCATGTTCTCACTCCATGAATAATCAAACTCTTGCCTTTCAGAGCACAGATATCAATTAATAGTGAACCTATATTTCATTTGCTGAAAGTATTTGCTGTGGGTGCTGGTTTTAATGCTGTTATCTAATAAGAGGATTTCAAAAACAGTTGGTGAGTTAACTACATGTGGCAAGCTCTGTTGCCAGGGCATGACCAGAGTAAAAGGCCTTGGGGCTACAGGATGGAGAGGCAACAGTCAATTGGCAAAGGTCACAGTCACCTGTGGCTCATTAGCCTCCTAGGAAGCAGCCTGCAGCAGCAGAAAAGGAGACAAAGGGGAAGGCAGCTGCTAGTGAAATTCAAAGCATAGGGCTTGATTTTACATTGTAATGAAGGGTTTCTACAGATTTTTTTGTTTCATACTATTCCTAGGTGAAGAATATGTTTAAGCAGCATTATTATTTTGCCATGTCTTTCAAAGAACTCAGTGGCAAAGAACACAGAGAACCATTTTTCCATACGGACAGGAAAATATATGTGATGTTTCAGGTTTTAGATCATTACTCTACAATGTCATTTTTTCCAAACTGGATGGAAGAGAACACGAAGATATTTATAGTAAACAGATAGGGAGGTAGAATATGGCAATCTTATCTTCAAGTCTAGTTAACCACAGGAAGATTCTGTGGATCTTCAAAGAAGCAGATTGTTTATTTACCCCAAAGACAAAAGGTCCTGTTGGACCCTAACTAGATTTGGTGGGTAGGCTGGTGGTTTCATAAGAGGAGAATGGATAAAGACATTTCTTAAGAAGAGGAGACAAAGGAACCTGCATCCTGCCTGAGCCATAGGTAAGGCAAACAAAATCAGAGATTGTCATTCCCTGAAAGAATTTGATTATTCAGCAGCAACGTGCTTTTATTTAGCATGTAGCACAGCTCTGTAGCAAGTCGCATCATGCTATTGTTGCAAGCAGGAGTCTGGTAAACTTCTTAGCATGTATTACGCCCAGCACCATGGCAGCCTTCTTCAGCTAGCTTTGTACCCAGCTGGAGGAAAGGCATGTCATGCTTGTCAATAAACCACACCATGCCACCAAGTAAATCACAAGGGAACTCTTACTTTGATAAATGCCGGAGGCTGGCATCTACCTTGAGCACATCATAACTCCAGCTTGTGGTATGTTGTAAGAGCTGGAAGAGGGAAGAAGAGGAGTTGTCGCCATTAAAGTCCATGTCTTACTTTGACGTGGGATTAAAACAGGCCTTGGTGGCACAAACCGGAAATTGTTCCCAACTGGGTCAGTATAGATGAAGTTGTAGAATATATCTGCAACTATTTCTGTAAAATGTATTATAATATCGTTGGGAATATGATTTTATTACAGTTTTGCCTGGAATAATTACAGCAGAACTACTGTGCAACCTCCTTATGAAAGACAAAACATCTTACATATACAGCCTGCATCTACCTCCACAAATACAGGTCATTCTCTCTCAGCTCCTTTGGAACTTGGATGTTCTTCCGGCTTTTAATAAACTGTGGCTAAACACATAGTTCAGCAAAAGCTTCAGTGGCATTCTTCCTCAAGTCCTCAGCAAGTGCTTCTGCAGACACAAGAAACGAGGTCAGAGCCTATGTACACAGCAAGCTGAGGGATGTAGATGAAAGAGGAAACGTAAGAACCAAAATTTTTTGTTATCTTGCTGGAAGACTAGAAAAGACCATAAATTGCCTGAGGCCCTGCCACCAGCCCTCAGCCTATGGCAGAGACAATATAGGTATCGGTCTGTGTCCTGTAATCCTGGACAGAAGGGTAGTATTGAAAGATGGATCTGTATGCGGGGGTCCACAGTATTTGGGGAAAAAATCACCTTGGTCTATGGCACAGCTACCAAAGGAAAAAAAAAGCAGCAGTATTTGCAGGGTCTGTCAGCCATTAACTGCCATATTTGTGATTATAATACCTGATCAACAACCCATTAGATTGCAGCTGGATTGGGAAACCAGCTGCTGCTGCTGCTGCTGCCACCTCAGATAAGCAGCAGTACTCACATAGAGACATGTGGCTGAGTACTGGTGAAGTGTGTTCTAAGGCCAGTGGGCAACTGCCAGCTGTTGATAGGAAACCCGCAAAATGAGAAGTGTTGATGCTCAGATACCATCATAGCTGGCACACAGGGAGTTCCCTTCTGTGCTGAGCAGCAGTGCAGTGTGAACCATGATCACAGCAGAACAACAAAACATCTTGGGGAGGAGGGTATTGCTTTAGGCTCTGTGCAGTATGCTGTCAAGTAGCAAACCGAAGTTTAGGAGCAATGATTAAACCCAGAATTGCCTTAGCTTTGGGGGATACACCTGAGGCCAGTTCCAGCTGGTGTTCT
Organism: Strigops habroptila; assembly: GCF_004027225.2. Classification (NCBI taxonomy): domain Eukaryota; kingdom Metazoa; phylum Chordata; class Aves; order Psittaciformes; family Psittacidae; genus Strigops; species Strigops habroptila. Next base: position 78,366,795 of record NC_044302.2, on the reverse strand, counting down.
AACTTTCTGTAGAGCTTTTCATCCTGCATGGTCAAGTACTTGGTGAAGGAATTTAGTGTAATTCATACACTTGAATTACATGGAGACTGATTCCTAGAGTTTTAAGTCCCATCTCAAGTTGTCTGCTTAGCTACATTACATGTAATTAGTGTTATCAGCTCAGTAGTAGTAAAGAAAATTCCAGGTGAAGAAAGGTGCTGAACTAAACAAATCACTGACCTAAGCATGGAAGACAGTTGCTAGTTCAGGACAAAAGCACTGACTGCAATATCAAATGTTTTTTACACTCTGCTTTGCAACTGCTGTTGGGTACACTGACAGCTTGGAAAGCCTTACCCCGCAGCAGGCTTCTGCTCAACTACATGCATCCTTCACCTGAATGGCTGAAGAAATAGCAATATACATTTCACCTTCAGGTTTTTTTTCTGCTGATGCAACGAGAAGGAGAAGGGAACAGGAGAAGGTAGTTTATGATTTAGTTGAAATTTCAGGATTAGGGCATGGTTTTTCCACCTGTATTGTGTACTGAGCTGGGTATTGGAATAAACATTAGGCAATATAGAATAGAGTGGAGAACTTGGGTCATCCTTCAAAGCAAGGAATTTTATTGTACTTGCAATTAACTGCTGGCACAATCCCTCCATTTTGACAGCTAAGTCCTTTACTGTGGACTGCATAAAAGGAAAACATTAGAAAAAATATTAGTCTTCTTGCATTAACAGGAGATGACTGAAGGACAGAGAAATTTTTAGGAATGTTAATAATTTATGTGTGACATGAAGTGAGGAAGAACACTTTGTATTCCATCCATTTCTGCCTGAACAATTCTCACGTTGTCATGCTGCTCTGTGCTAAAATGAATGCTATGCATTTGTAATGGCCAATAAACTTCATTGCATTCTTCAGAGCATTTTCAAAATACAGTTTCTCCTTACATCAAGAAGTGATGTATTTCTTTCCCAGAAAAAAACCTTGGTTTTCACCAAGTGAACACCAAAATCCCATTTAACTACTGTTACTACAAAGAAAACTAAGCTAAGGAACGTATGTTGCTGAAGAATTGAATAATAAGTCATGAAAAAATTGTAATGCTGTGACTGGCTCCTGTGATGCATTATTCCTACTGCTTCTGCAATTCTGCATGAAGAACTGCTTGGAGCAGACAAGGAATGGTGAGGAGCTGACAATACTAGGTTAATAAAGGTTTATTAACTTCTTCAACAGAAATAAAAATGAGTGAATTTGGAAATAGACTAGAAGGAGCTGTGTTGGCTTAGAAGTATGATAGGCAGACTGTATGTTCTTCCTGGCCTTCCTTCAATTCTATAATTGAAGATCAATTTAAAATGCCATAGCATGAAAAACAATACATTTGAAAATTTGAAGTATACTTTCTATTAGCTAGCTTTTGAAAGTTTCTTTTCAAGAAGTGAGTAAATTTTATTTGCTAATAAAATAAATACTTTTTTCATACCTTTTTAACAAATAACTTTTTAATAGAAGATAGTGAGAAACGCAAGTGAAAGCAATATGAATAGGAAACTTTAAACTAAGTCTTTAAACTAGGACAAAGAAGTTGATGTGGATTTGCCCTCTGTCAACAAAGTAATTTGTAAGTCATGTTAAAAGGTGGTTTCAATTACCTCCATACAGGTTACAAAGGATGTCTCTTTTGCTTTTGATCAGGGGAAAGATGTGCAAATACTAAAGTCAGCTGTACTAAGGATGGAAGCTTAAATAACCTACTTGGTGTAAGCTCTGTGCCTGAGTTACACACATGGAGTTTGCTGCAACTCCCATTTTAGATGACCTAGGCCTAGATATCCAGAGGTGTAAGTACTTCACACTATCAGAGGCAAAGGAATTTATGTAAGTATCTGCAATTTGGGATTTCTACCAAGATGTATCGCCAGATTCATCCGTTTAGTCATATAGGTCCTGTACATTCAGTCCCCAAGGAGTTGTGCATGGAGACTGAATTTGATGTAGCTGTTCTTTAATTATCTCTGGACAGGTAGGAAGATCAAGCTAATTTTGGACATTACCTCAGAACTGACTAAGCCAGGGACTCAAGCCATTCATTGTTACTCGTTCATTTGGGAAAGTTAAATACGATACAAAGTGTGCTAGATGGTGTCTACTTGTACTCTCTCCAACAGCAATGGGATACTTGCCAATGACTTCAGTGGGTGGGGGCTAGACCCTGAATCTCCATTCTCCAGCTCCAATTTCTCCAGTTCCATTTATGAGCTCTACCTACAAATGAACAAGTCAGGTTCTCATTGACAACTCTTTTAACCAAATAATGGAGATTACATACTTTCTATCCGCCATTCAAATTAATTTGCAACGGGAAGATAAATGTATCGTGCGTTGCAGATGGGAGTTGTCTTCCCTTTCCAAAGAGGGTTTCAGGCACTGGGGGGGAAAAAAGAACCCCAAACCAAAAACATTGCAATTGGGAGGCCTGGTGCTTGGTATTGTTGAGGGAACTTCTCACCTTCTGCATCAATTCCCTATTGTGTTAGTGGTATTAGTAACAGCTCAGTGATGGAAGACCTTTTAAAAGCCTAAACAGATTGATCTTCAAAAGTTACTCCAGCTAAGGTAGAAATCAATTTATAAAACTAAGTGAAGGAAGTTCTGCTTTTGGAGCTTGCTATTTACTGGTGAAAACACTTCCAAGTAGTCTGATCCAGAAAAAAACACTTCCAGAAGTCTGAGACATGTAGAACAGGAAACCACGTTTGTGCCTTCCGGCTTTTAGGGTACATAAGACAAAAACGGTTACTAGTACAGAGGTTATTACAGAAGCTGTGAACCTTCCTCTCTGAGTTATGGTCTGTCAAAACATGCCAATTTAATGAAAGCAAAATACTTCATTTGGAGTTCACTGTGTCTCTGCAGGATTTTACTATAACAACCAGATTTTGTATTAAGCACCCTATTTCTACCTAGGAAAAAAATGCAGATTATAATGGAACATTGTGATAACACTAAATTAACACAGTGATAAAAGCAACCCTTTGGGCTTTCCACAAGAAATTTAATATGTTTTTTCTTATTTCATTCTACAATCTGATTCCCACCCCTCTTGATGAGCTATGCTTCTGGCCTCTGGCATCATATTTTTATTGGGGATGCTTCCAAACTCAGTTAGAGAATCAGCACATAAAAAAACATCTTCTAGATGGTTGTTTAGTACATCTTGTCTTGTTGTACGTTTCTTTAGTGGATAAAACTCCAATAAATCACAGTTGCCATGCTGCAGAAAGAAACAGCCAATAGTCCACTTTGCTTTGGAATTCTAATTCTACATTTGTTTTTTATTGTCAGTAAAGTACAAACATTTTTCAAACAAACTTTTAAAATAGGAGCAGCCTTTTTTATAAGTAGTATTTATAGCATCTTTTTAAACCTATTGAAGCCCCATTCTTCTACCTGACAAGCTCAGTGGATTCACACATTCTACGTGTCCTGAAAGCTGAATACGTTTTGTAGCAGCCTTCTGCTACAGACTGAAAGTGAAAACTCCTGGTGGTGGGATCAAAGCCAGACAGAAAAAACCTAAACAGAGAAGTATCTAAAAAACCAGTAGCAAATCTGATGCCAAAATACAGTCAGCAACAGAGCTGTACAGTGCCCTGCAGTGGGAACTGAGATTCCATGTCCCTCCATTGCTGCGGAAACATAAGGAAGGCCCTACCTTTGCAAGTGTGATAAGGTACATTGAAAAATTCAGATTAGAGCTAATGTCTGCTTCTAATAAAAATACACCCCTCTGTGCACAAAGCCCAAGTGAACAGGCATGGGATTTATGTCTTCCTGTACACCCTGAAACCTGCCTGACACACAACCTACACAGTAAAGCATGTGTACAACTCACCGCCGTCCCAGATCCAGAGGCTTCATTCTACCTTACCTATGCCCTGCAACAGGATCACAAAGACCTGACATAGCAGAATCTATAATCGTGTTTAGAAAAGCAAACCAAATTGAGTAGACTAAACCAAAGCAAGTAGATTTAAACAGACAAAACAACAACTACAACAAAGAAAAGGAGCCTTGGAACAAACATGCGACAAAAGAATTGTCCTTTATCAGAAAAAGAGCAGCTTTCTCTTTATCCAACCTATAGTGCATTAAAAAAAAAAAAAACAAAACCAAACTACTTATCACTCGGTAATTATTATATCTGCAGTTTTACCTCTTTTTTTCATTTCCAAAGCCAAAGATGAAATAGTTGTGGGACAGCAATTAACAAATGAACAGTATAGCACTTTCTAAATTACAGTTCCTGTTCCACTATTGGAAGAGCTGCATAGTGAAGATGCTTGGTTGGGATACGTGAATTTCTTTCAATTGTCTTTTACTAAAATACTTTTAAAACTGGACATAGGGCAGTGAAAGTAATATATAACTCTTTTCCCACCAGAAAGCTTGTAAAACTCTTTTGGAAAAATTGAAGTCTACTGTAGGAATTTTCTCACCTATGTGGCTCCAGGAGCATCTGCCAGTGGGATTTCAAATGGTGTTTGCTAAAATACAGAACAATGCATGCTGTGAACAGAGAAAGTTTTACACTAGTGGCTTATTCATGTATACTAGTAGGTAGATCAAGTGTTCAAAGAAGTCAGAAAGAGATGGTAAGAAGGAGCATATATCTCTGCATGCTTACAGTTACTGATTGCAAATACCCTTCTAAGTATTTCAGATGAGAGTATTTTAATTTATTTATAAACCTCACATACTCTGGAATTTTATTAGTCTGCATTCCACTCCCAGGAACAAGTTCCAAAGAGCTCCAGGAGCACAGAAAAACATAAAGGAGGCTGCTGTTTTGGGACTGACTATAGAGGCTATAAAGTTATGCCACTGAATGAGAGCTGGGTGGTATCTTCTAATAAAGGAAATTGTCAAGTAAAGGAGAGAGCTGTTCGCTTTGCAATTAGAGGCATAATGAAGCAAAATGTATATGAAAGAAAGGTGAAGGCCTCTGCAGTTGTTAAAACTAGGGTTTGAATATGAGAGAGACGAGTCACAGAATGTCAAGTAGTAAAAATGAATGCTAAAAATTTAGGAAATGGCATTTGCAGTCACTCTTAGTATGGAGTGAGACTGATTCCAGTAAGAACCTAAACATTCTGGTTGTTGCCTCTCTCACCTCTGCTGAAATCCACATAACAATTCAAATCAAAGCATGATGTATTTCTTGTACCTTCAAGATACTGGAGATCTAAAATGAAAAAAAAAATAATTATCTACAGTCTCTGCCACATTTCCATGCCCGAGTTTCTCCCTGAGCCAACTGTGAAACTTCCATAGCTGCATTTACTTCTCAGTATGCACTCAGTAGAATGCTAGAATTCCTTACCCAATGATGGAAAAATAACTGCTGCTCATTTTGCTCAGCTCAAACATTCAGGCTACAGCATTATTTTCTTTGTCATATTTGAAGAGCAGTGACGAGTATGTTGTAACTGTTGTTTGAAAGAACAATTTATAGACCCGTACCTACCCTTCTTCAGAAGCAATGTCACATTTATCAGAATGTCACTCTTGCATATCTTATTACAAATGTTTCACTCTGAAACTGTCCTGAAGTCATTAAAAGCCATGAGTCAAAGCACTCAAATTCAATAAATGATAACTATTGATCCAGGATACCTGCCAATTCAATAAATGATAACTATTGATCCAGGATACCTGCCTTTCCACATACTGCACTCGGCAGTATGTGGAAAGGTTATGCACATTGAAAGGTACTGAGACTTCAGCATTCCTATAGCCACCATATGGAGCAACAGCACTGGAAAGAGGACTAGCCTTTGCTCTCTAAGAGCATGTCTGCCTGCAGAATGCTGCCTGGTTTGTGTCTACCACATGTATAAAGCATCCAGTAAATTTGGCAGGATTTACAATAACTTATTTTGGCATTTGGTGACTTCAAGATGAATTCATGTTAGTTTGTTGTCCCTTCTGAATAGCTGTCAGTTCTTGGATACAGTTCCATTTTTGCAGATACTTTGCAAGAGGATGCCTATATTTCAGAAGCAAAAGGTAGACTAAACAAACTAAAATCAGTCTCTTACCTTGGAAATTATATGCCCAGCACAGAATTCAGATCTGCTGCACAGTTCCATGTTATAGAACAAACTGGTCTTGAATTTACTTAGCTGAAAACATGTCAAATATAAATTCATCAACCTATCACCGACAAGAGACAGCAAAAGAGACCCGAACTAGTATTTGCCCTGGATAAAGAAGAAACTGCATCTTCACGTGGCGGGCCATGGAACATGTTGGTGTACAGAAGCCCCCCTCTCTGGTGGGGCTCTTTGAGGACCCAAGTCCTTGTGGTTGAGGCTGCAGCCCGCAGACAGTGTGAGGCCAGTAGTGGTCCCCCAGCACACTGGGCCTGGAGCTTCTTGGAGTCGGGTTGTTTGGAAATACAACCCAAAGCAGGTGGTAAACTCCATCTAAGGATAAATACCATCATGAGACTGATAGCCAACAAGTACCATAAGGGAAAGCTGAAAAGAACTTTGAAGAATGGTAAATGCTTCATCTCTGGCAATGTTCAAGGTGAGGTTGGACAGAGCCTTGGATGACATGGTCTAGTGTGAGGCGCCCCTGCCCATGGCAGGGGGGGTGGAACTAGATGATCTTAAGGTCCTTTCCAACCCTAACCATTCTATGAGTCTTTGATTCTATCATTACCAAAAAATAAATAAAATATCCTCTTAGCATAATCTACTTTAAAAACTAAATCTCATTTGTATGTTACTAGAGCTGCTACACTCTGTAGCATCCATGCACAGAGCTCCCATGAATTTTGAGAAGAGGGAGCTGAAGTTAGTTGTACTTGAGTATTTTGACACGCTTCTATAGCACTGGATGCAGCCACCTCATTAGCTGCAGCGTTACCCACAACCTGTTTCAATAACTTGCACAAAATTCTGCTCAAAAGACAGTGGAAAAAATATATGAATAAAAATCCAAATATAAGTGATGGCTTAATGAGATCCACTCTGAGTTTCTGCATTGATCACTCAGCTCATTGTTAGCTCCTGCCTCCAGCCACTGCCTGCGTGTTTTCTGTTTAGGCTGGACTGATGGGAGCAATAATTGTGTCTTCGCTACTCTTTGCAAACCACCTATCACACTTTGGGGACAAGTCTGACCGTTAGTTTTTGACCACAAACCACTAAAATTACCATCTTCCATCCTAAATTTTAAAGTATGTTTTAAAAGAGAAGCTTCAGGTCCCACGGGAGATTGCAAGAAGAGAGTTTCCCTGCAAGAAAGATCAAAAGAACCCAACAAACAAACCTCTTTTTTTTTTGTATTACTATTTGGCTTTTTCTCAATATCCACATATACCAAAGCTTTTCATGGAAGAGAGGAAGAAATTGAGGCATGGGGACTCTGGCCAGCACAGGGCGCAGAGCTGCAGCACCGGTGCACTGCTTCCCTCCAGCCCCCACTGACTCCATCCCTGATCCAAGAAACCTGGATTCTATTAGTGGCTTTGGCAAAGCCTTTGGGCAAGGGCTTTGCTCATGTGAACAACTGTGAGTCAAACAGCAGGACTTTCCTGCACCATGATTCAGTTTCCATCCCAGGGGACTGCTGGGGCTGAGTTCAGAGTTTCAGGAAGCTCCAAGGAAGAGGAGCAATGGGATGCAAGAGGAGGGCCATGAGGATGATCAGGACACTGGAGCACCTCCTGTATGAAGACAGGCTGGGAAAATGGGGGCTGTTCAGCCTGGAGAAGAGAAGGCTGCGTGGAGACCTCATAACAGCTTTCCAGTATCTGACGGGGGCCTATAAGGGTGCTGGGAGGGACTCTTCATTAGTGACTGTAGCAATCACACAAGGGGGAACGGGTTCAAACTGAAACAGGGGAAGTTCAGGCTAGATATAAGGAAGAAGTTCTTTACTGTGAGGGTGGTGAGGCACTGGAACAGGTTGCCCAAAGAAGTGGTAAATGCTCCATCCCTGGCAGTGTTCAAGGCCAGGTTGGACAGAGCCTTGGGCGACATGGTCTGGGGTGAGGCATCCCTGCTGATGGCAGAGTGGTTGGAACTAGATGATCTTAAGGTCCTTTCCAACCCTAACCATTCTATGATTCTATGATTCTATGATTCTCTGACTGATTTTATGCTGAGAGATGGGCAGCTGCAGCTTTAAAGAAGTAATTATCAGAAACACTGATCATTTACTTTTCAGGTTTTCGAACTGTAAATCAGGTGGAGTTTCACCCTGAAAGTCAGTAATGCCTCATCCCTGGCAGTGTTCAAGGCCAGGTTGGACAGGGCTTGGAGTAACCTGGTGTAGCAGAAGGTGTCCCTGTGCATGGCAGGGGGTTGGAACTAGATGATCTTTAAGGTCTCTTCCAACACAAACCATTCTGTGATTCTGTGATTCCACATCAAGGAATGAATTTGTTGGCAATAGATTGATATTGATCCAAGTAGAAAAAGAGACCATTTGCTTTTTGAGTGCATTTTACTTTCTGACTACTGAATTTCTGAATGAAAATTAAATAGGACTTTAATTTCAATGAATTGTAATTTCGTTTTTCCATCATTCAAAGAAAACTCTATGATCGCTGGAAAGTTGCCTGCAACAATATAATCAATGAAAATGAGATAGAAATGGGATCTCAAGAGATTCTCTAGTTCAATACTTTGCTTCAAAGTAGGAGAAACATGCTTTCATCGTTCATGTCAGATCTTTATCTTGCATTGTTAGTAAAATGCACGGTGGGGTAAGAGTTCAGGGAGAACAGCAGAAAGAAACGCTCTTTTCTGACACTGTCTAAGAACTGAATTACAGGACACACTTCACTGAGAATTCCACTCTTCAGAAGTGACTATGTAGTGAAATATGAAGTTCATGTCTTAATGCTAATTGTCCTGCAGTTCTTCTTTGGTGCAATTCTTTACCACTTGAAATTATTCATTTCTAAAGATGAGGCTCAATTTCTCCACTTCGTTGCACTTTTCTGAGCAAAGATTGTGTGATATTCTCTATACAGATGGCTACAGAAATTGAAAGGCAGAAAAAACAGGCCTTGAGGATTTAAGATCGAAGTGGAAGAAGAAAGTCACAAGGCTCTTTTTTCTGAATCTATTTGTGTGGAGAAGAACAGGAAGGAAATGTTCATTTTATTCACTTCATCCCTTTCTTTCAGAAGATAAACAGCTGTGTTAGCTACTGCTTCTTCCAGCTTGATAGCAGCATGCTTCATTGGTTGGTGTGTTACTACTCACTGTCTACTATTTTAGGTCTTCTGGGCTCAGGAGAAGTAGGTTTCCTTCAATGTGTTCCACACCCTGCATTATTTAAGCCCTACAATTTCATCAATCTATTAAAAAAAAAAAAGCAAAACAAAAAAGCGCCAAGCCTTCTGAAACTGTTCTCTCTGGCGTTTTCTTTTTTAAGTTAGGCATGCACACACAAAGATTTAAAACCAGTAAAAACAATTGTGTTGCCTTTAATCAGAAAGCCAATATGCATCTGAGTGGTGCTGCCACGGAATCCAAAAAAAAGTTTTACATAAGCCTTTTTCTTCATGGGTGATCATATATGTTCGTAATTGTTGATACATCTGAAGCCCAACAAACATGGTTATGGCTCACTAGCCAAATGCAGTACTGTAACAGCCAGATAGCTCAGCTCTTACTGTAAGGTTTACCTCTAATTAGAAAGCCATGCGTGTCCCCCCTTGTCATATGACCGGACTGGAAGAGAACTTGCTAAGCTGTTTGGTTTTCGGAAATACAATACTTTCCATGAGCTTTATTTCACCTGTGTTAGTATTATTGGTGTCAAATAGCTGGCAAATGAACTAATAAGGCATAATTAACTGAGTACCTTAAAAAATGCCAAGAATATTGAAGCGAGGCTAACAAATATCTATAAAACTAAAAAATACATGTTCTGCCTCCTTTTCTCATCAAATTCAGAAAAAAAGCATTGAAAGAGATGTGTTTAGACAGAGGAAAAGTTTATGACATTTCCCACTGAAATATAAATACTAAGTAAAATCAGTCAAGCAAAAGGGAATTTATTGCATGTTACACATTTAAAGTGATACTATTTGAATAACTGCTGCTACTCCAGCAAGCAAGAGTGAAACCTTACTACTTCTCTACTACTCAGTGAAGCAATGATAAAACTTTCAATGTGATATCTGATGCATGTCCAGCTAACACATTTGTAGTTGCACATCTATATATATATCAGCCTATTAGCAGTTTAACACTATTCCAATTCACTGTGAGTCTCAATGAAGCTGTTTATTTTCAGTCTACAACTGAATAATTGGTATAGAAGTCAATGGAACCAGTAGAGGCTTGCCAAAAGCCTGGCCCAAAATTTCATAGTCTTAGCTATTCTGGCAAGAAATCTATCCTCACCAGTAAGCAGACTGGAAGAAAAAAAGCAAAACCAACCAACCAAACAAACAAACAAAACAAAACCAAAAAATGCAAAAGCCTGACATCACACAATGACTGTATTTAATCAGAAGCACAAATAAGGTAACTTTCCAACCAAAGATGCATCATTAATGACATAGTGACAGATTAAAGACTAGGATATCACAAAATGTTTTTAAATAATCCGGTCTCCTAAAATGGACCCAGCATACCTTCTTCCGGCCAATGTTTTTGCAGAGGTAAGTGGGTAATTATTGACAGCCCAGGCCAATATTAATTTGAAAAACTGTCTTCATCTCTGCAACGCAAAGCCTTACCAAACAGAATCAGATCTTTGGAAAACAGGGTAGAAAGAGCATACCAAGAGGATGAAAAAATTCTCGTAACAAAAATGTGTAGGAGTAACTGTTTACTCCAGCAGCTCTACATTGCTGGGAGGAGACAAACCCAGAGACCACCTTTTTAAAGGGATTTGCAGCTTGCCTTTCTTTGAACAAATGTAATTCACACCTTATCTGTCCATCTGTAGGATAATGCCCAAAGCTGATCTGTGCTTGATGTGCAAATGCTAGGTCTATCATTTGCATGCACAAGTAATATGCAGAGACCCATTTGCACTTACATATGTAGAAGATGACATTTAAAAAACTGGCTCCTAGAATCATTCCTTCTGTGAATGTTATGCAGCCATCTGTACAAAAGTAGCGACCAAATACTTTGCCATCAGCAGAGTGTTAGCCTTTCAGATATGGTTGGTTGAAAGGGGGTTTTTATCCAAACTTCATTTCAACAGAAAACTGTTTTTTTTGACTAATACAATTTTTCAACATAATGTTAAATATGCTGTTGGTTTTCAGTTGAATCCTTCCTTTTCTCACCATTGCCAAATTTGATTGATCCGATAGATGCTAAGCATGTTCATGCCCTGAGACTTCAGTTTTCTCTCTGGTATTATGATCAGGGATTCTTGTGACACTTCCTAGCAGCTCAGTAAGAGAAGTGTGATCTCTTGAAGGACTGTAGTTGATGAAAAGGAACATTACCTCAGATAACACCACAGCATTTGGGGGAAAAAAAAATCAGGATTATTTTTCTCACCCCACTTCCAAAAGCATTTAAAACAAAAATCAAATAAGGAAAGAATTTTCTCTCCAGTCCATTTCAGTGAAATCTGAAAATGCAAACTTGCCACATAATGGTACATCATTCTTCCAGGTGGGAACTGTTCCAGGACAAAGGTCTTTTTCAGAGAAAATTATTGTGACAAATTGTCAAAAAGATTTATTTGCACTAGATGAATGTAAAGTCAGCTGCCTAAACCAGGTACAAACTGGTCAGCACTCTGTTTTCAATTAAGTATGTTGACACTTGATCAATGGAGTAGATGGACAAAGTCCACATTGAGAGAGGCATGAAGGCAGGACCTTGGACGATGATAACCACATATGAAATCTATGGGTCATGCACTACACAAAATGCTCAGTATTCTAATCTGTCAGGGACTTCACTGTTGTGACTCTGCAGTATGCCCAGTTACAGATACTAAATACGCATCTTGCATATTAGATTACATCTGACTCAAATAACCTAAACACAGGTGGTGGCCAATAGGAGAACCCATCAAAGAGTCATGAAAACAAGAGCATGGCAATTTTCCAAAATCTGCTGAAATAGCACACATGCCAGGACAGGTGTTCTCTGCCTCCACACACTGTGCCAGAGAAGTTAATTAGAAAAGTGGAAGAGTAACTTGTATTTGTCCTAATTATCTGTGTAAATATTCATTCCATGTTATCCTTCCTCAGTATTTCATATGAGACTGAGATCATGTGTGCACATGTATATAGAGATCAGAGACATGGATGGGATTTTTTCAGTGAAGCATAGTAAGTTTTACATTCTTTCAATCTTCTGCTGGGGAAAAAAATTAAATAAAAAGCCTTTTACACGTTAGCTATATATTTAGGACAAATTATGCTCTCAGTTACATAAATACTGCTATCTGTTGAACCAAACAGAATTTTATTTATGTATTGGGAAAAAATTTACTCTTCGTAAGGAAATGCTGCTGCAAGCCAACACCTTTTAAGAAAGAAATGTTGCATTACACTTTATTTGCAAAACCTCTCTGGAGAGCTAAGGTGCCTGACAATATCTGTTCTCCCTTTAGAAGGAGATACTTAAAATGCGCCATTTTTTTTCCACCCTTTCATTCACATCTTGCCTTGTTTTATATAAGAACACTGAAAGTGGGAACAAAGCTTTGGTAATGCATTTTTTTCCCATCCTACTTCCATAGCATTTTATATACACTTCCTGATAGGGTGAATTGTTGTGCAGGCTGCAAAACAAATCAGAATCTAGAAGCTAGTAGACTTGGGATTTTCCTTTGTATATGTTTGAAAAATGCATTTTGGTGTCCAGTCCTCAACTAGCAGCTGAAACCTATCAGCAGTGCTTTGTTTTTCTACCAGAAACCTTTCTAAGTCAGGTTTTAGTGAAAAAGGACATAAGGTAGGTGGCAGATTTTATGAAGTATATGCTTAAAATCATTCCCCCCCTCTCCAGGCTGACATCCATTTCCATAGAAACAGAGGTAGAAACAGACCATTAGCATCCACGAGTCAATTTAAGCTACTAGTGGTCAATTTCTACCCCTGAAAAAAGAGTTTGAATTAGTGAAAATGGAAGTTTTAAAAAGATTAAAAAAAAAAAATCTTTTAATGTATTTTCTTCACTTGCCACACTGAGTCTATGTGGGATACATTCACAAAGACACTCAGAGCCAGCAAGGGAGCAGAGGAAGAGGATGAGAACTCCAGATCACATGCAACAGCTGGAAGTAACAGCAAAACAAAGGGCAGATGAAACTTTGGGCTTCTAAAGCCCTAAAACTGAAATGCTAATTTAAAATTGCATAGACTTGTTTTTTAAATGGTGACTTTCTAATGTCTTTGTTTGAAAACCAAATTCTGAAGTCCCTTTAACAACCACAACTATACTCTTCAGCAATTCACTTTCCTTGGAAAGGTGCAATTACAGGAGAGATGCAGCTATCAATATCACAGGGATATTTAGTTACTAATCATATATACTGTGATATGTTGTTTTACCAGTGCAGTTTACCCCCAAAGACACGAAATAAGGAATTCCAAAGTATCTTTTGCTATGTAATTGCAGAATGCTGAGCTCTAAGAACACTAGACTTGAGGTCTCTTGAGATTATGGTTTAATAGCATGGTACAGATACTGAACCTCACATTTCTTTTATTGTGGTGAAACTCCATTGCCATTAATGACATTACCCCTGCTTTCTAAGCATGGGAAGCTTCCTTTGTGGGAAATCAAGGGCAATCAAAACCAGTTTTGCAGTGGCTGCTTTCAAGCCTAAGTGTGCATGTGCTCTATTTGCACATCATATCAACCACAATATTCGACTGCCATTTTTGCTCTTGCATCTTTGTGTGCAATTGAAAGTCTACACATTCTTTATGGTGTTGGTACCCAGTGCATGAGGCTTTAAATGCATCAGCTAGAAGTCTATGCTGCAAATCATACTTCTACTTGAAGACAGAGCAGAAACATTTTTGCACAGCAGTTTGCATGCCTAGTGCTCAGTAGCTTCTTCTCTCTTTGGATGAGTTTCACTCCCCTTGCAGATGGTTAAAGGATGAAAATTACAAGCTTAGTATTTTTTTTTATTTTTCAAGAATTCTGCCCAATTTCTACAGTGCATTGATATAAAGGTCAAATTCCACCAGCTTCTGCCAGAGAATTATCTGAAATTTGTTCTTTTTTCCAAGACACACAATGAAGCTGTACACTTGCCTTAAAAATGTTTTGTTAATTTATTTTCTTCCAAAATAAGTGTTACCTTTGTAAAGTATTTGCTGATTTCTGTATTTAGCTCCATTATTTCAGCATTTATTCTTCAGCACTAGGTTGAGTGTTTTTTTTCAATCTCCAAAGCTCTCAGAAGCGAAAGGAACATCATGTTCCTGCAGACTACCCAGGACACATGCTTCACAGCTGTGCCAAATTTGCAGCTGACCAATTGGCCTACGCTGCAAGAAGACTCATTTTCAAAATTTACAATCGTTTTTTTTAATGTGTGCCAGATAGGCCGATTCGCTGTGAGACTTCTTTGATTTTATTGACGTTTAGAGCCTCATCCAGTTCCTGGTGAAGTCAATGGGTGTCTTTCCAGTCCTTATAGCTGGACTTAGATGAATCTTTTAAGTGGGTAGAACTGTTTCCTGTCACCTATTTTGCCCACTGAGACATTCAAAAGATCACCAGCCCCTATTGTGTACCATTTATAATGGTATTTATCCTGGAATTTAAAGGAATTGCATGATCTTTAAAGGTAGCTACCAAATTAAAGGTGGCAACTGACTTAAACCAACAAATTCCTGTTAAGTTGTTAAGCCTTTCATGGAAATGGTAATACTAACAGATTTATTTTTTTTGAGTTGTTCCAGAAATGATGTGTACCTTTTAGAGTCCTTAAGACCTGCTCACTGAACATGGTGGCTGGTCTCCGTGACAGAAGTGCATGAACAAGCAGGTGTCAGGCATCTAATCTAAAATACTATGAAGTGATTTCACTAGCAGAATTTGTAAAACAGCGGAAGCAGGCATAATTCAACCATAAAATGTTTTGATTAGCATTTGATGTCTGAAACTATTTCAGACTGAACATTTCAGTTTACAGTGCATATAAACAGACTTCTAAAAATCAGCATTTGCAAAGATGAAATCATAACCTGGAAGACTCCAAACCCAGATGACATTTGAGGCCATAGCCAACAATAGCTTCCCTTCTGCAGTGTAAAACCAACCGGGCAGCAGCAATGTTCGTATACATACTTGTATGTGTATGTCAGCATACAAGAACAAAAAGCCCGTATTCTATGCATAATCTGATGCCATCTTTCTGCTGCATGCAAAATGAAAGAAAAAAGCAGACAAAAAAAAAAAAAAAACAACCAGACAATTTAGGGCTTATTGCTCCAATCACTCACCAAACTATTGTTGGGAAATGATAGAAAATGAAGCTGAATAATTCATTTCCCCAGTTTCTAGGGAAATTCTTTTCAGTGACCTGAAGCAGCATGACACCAGTATGGTATACATAGGGAGGAATGAAGAAGGCAAGATAATCTATTTGCTGAAAAAAATTAACTTTCTGGTACCCTACTTTTCTCCCTCTGACTCAGTGTCATCCTTCATCTCTGGAGTCATTATAAGGTAGCACACAGAAGAGACAAAAATTAAAAAGATAAATTGTTACAGGAAAATAAAATAATATTTGTCCTGTAAAAGAGTTGGCACACACCACTTTTCCTATACTGCTGGTGAAAGCTCACAAACAATCAATATTTAGAGCACAGTTGAAGTTATATCTCTCAGAACTTCCTGGTGTTTGAATTCAGGATTGCTTAGGACCCTAGATTCCTTGAATTGTCAGATCTTCATGCATGTTACTAGGCACCGGACTGTTCACTCCAAAAAGTTGTTGGAGTAAGACTCCTGAAAACAAAAAGAGAAAGTTGCCTTTTATAGGCACAAAACAATGTGATTTGTCTGAAGTGGAGCTAAATTATGGTGACGTGTTAAGAAAAATTTTGAGTAGTGATGTCTACAGGAACATGAAATGCTACACTAAATAGAAGAGTGGGAGAACCACTTCAAATGCTACCACTCAAGGCACTTCAGAATAGGCTATTTTGGTGAAGAGCATGAACTGGAAGTATAATGGGTCCTTTCCACCCCTACTTTCACCACAATCTAACATAATTGAAAGAGCATTGTTAGCAAAACTGATAAAAGGTACAAAATGTTTTTCTACATTTCTGTTCAGAGAAGAGAAATTCTGTAAAATCAGTTAAGAGAAGCACTAAATCTAAAACCTGGCAATTATGGAAGATGTGATGTTAGACTGCAAGAAAGAAGAAAGAACAGGCTTTCCTCCAAAAAAAGACCAGAGAAAGAATAAAAATCTATGTCACTGCAAACATTAACTTTGATAGTTTTCTTTCTGAAATAGTTTTAATTTCCAGATGTATTGTTTCCCAAATAGGAAACAAAGAAGTCAGTCATAGAGAGCTGACAAGATCATGCTACCTCAAATAAAATGAGAAGACCAAACCTAGGAAAAGCAAAAGCCCAGTAGCTTCCAAGGCAGCTTGGAGTCACGCAAGGATGTTAAACCTATTTTCTATTTCCTTTACTTTGCTTTTGCTTTTGCTTTCCTCAGACCCATCACACTAATCTCCACTCTTGCCCTTGCCCCACCTGGACAAAAGATGACTATAAGAAGCACCGAGAAATGACTTTTCATGAACCACTACATCTGGGGATATGCATAGTCTGGATTTTGTCACTATACCAGGAATGCAAAATATGAAAAGAACGGAAATCTGCCTCAGCTACTGGAGTTAGTCCAGTGGCTAGCTGAGGTAGCAGTCATTGTTTATTTATACTTCAATATCATTCAGAAGGTTTGTGTGGACCAAAGTTTCATAAACTTAGGTGCTATGTAAGCACAAATAAATGCATCCTCTCTTTGGGGCAGGAATTGTAAGGTAAAATGAGTGTCTGGAGCATCTGGCAATCAGTGTGGTGAAAGAGAAGAACAGGGGGGCAGCAGCTAGAGCACATGCCAAAGAAAGGGGCTGAGAAACAGGTCTCAAGCCACTATTTCTGCCTAAGACAATAAGGGCCACTTCACTTAGACAACTGATACTGTCCATAGGCTTAGCAGCACATTTAGTCATTTTATCTCCTTGTCTGGACAAAAGAGTGGCTCATACAGGGGGAGAATGTGATCATGAAAACTGCAGAGTGTGAAAGTGATACAGGTAATATGGGTGTGCATGTATGTGTGTGATGGGGAAGTCATGTCATTTTTCTTGGGTTTTTCTAGAAAGATTTCTTTGTTGTTCCCTGCATTTCTCTACTGACCGCTATAACAACAGTAGTACCAAAAGTCTATGAGGGGCAGTACTTTAAATTAATTACTCTCTGTATGCTGTGTTTCACTTGTTGTGTTAGGTAGTAGATCCAGTACCAACAGGCTTTACTTATTTCTTGGAAATACATGTGGGAGGCTGGTTCTGGGCTGGCAAACAAAGAGCTGAGACTGCTGGAGCTGACCAGGGCTTCATTACTTTCTGCCTGCCAGCTACACCCATGAAGAGGGAGGCTGCACAAAAACATCCTTAGGGCATTGCACCAGGGAGTAATAGTGGTGAGAACAGAACATAGATTTGCCCCTACAGTCATCAGGTCTGCACTAAAGAGTCACACTGCTGATCTTTAAACGGAAGCATGAACCTAAGTGCAGGACAAAGGGAAATGACCACAGAATGCAGCACGACAACAGTCTCCTCTGAAATATTAAGTGAAGTAGCACTGAGGCTCATATTGATCATGAAATCCCCTTTTTAGGAATATTTATTAAAAATGAGCCAAATTTCTCTCTGAGCTTATTTGTAACAATGGACTTCTGAATTCTATAACAGAAGATGATGAATGCTCAATTAATAAATGAATGGTTATGGTTCTGACATACTCGGTTCCACATGGGCTAGCAATTTGCTTGGAAAGCAGCAGATAAAAATCTTAGGCATAGAAGAGGAAATCGTTACTAGTTCCTTGCTCAATTATTTTTACTTTCAACACTGCCTCAGATAATATTCATACATTGTCCACTGAAGAATTCCAACTCCCTTGGTCAGAGATAAGCATACCCACAGCCAAGATGTTCTCATAAAAGATTAAAATTCCTTCCCATATCAACAACAAATTAGTCATTCATTTTCACACTGTTGCACTCTGGAATCAGAAAAATATAAATTATTAACTATTCTTACACTCCATTTACAAATGCAACTATTTTAGTTAATTACTAATTTGAGCATGGCTTAAAAATGAATGAGAAAATGTACTGTAAATGTTAGGCACTCAAGTATATAAAGTGGATTCTACCAGGAACAATATTAGCACCTAGCTGGAAGATTTGCGGAATAATTCTTCATAGGAATGACTCTTCATAAAAAAAAAAAAAAAAAAAATTGCTGAAGACTTCATTTTCCTACATGGTAGTACAAAAATGGATTTAGGATACTATTTCTGTGTTATATATCGCTTATAACTAAGACTGCATTTTGTTCCCTCCTATAGTGGAGAGTACTTTTACTGGTAGATACAGGAATATGGTTACATGCCCTTATGATTATTTAAGAAACCTGTGTGGTAACCTAATGATAAAATCCAATGAAATATTATCTATTGACAAGATGAATGATTATGACAAGAATATTTAACACTTTAACTTCCTAACATTCCAGAAAGGGAATCCTTTAAACAGATCTGTCTGCATTACACCCTTTTACTATCAATAAACCCAGATACATAAATAACCCTGTGGCATAAATACATGCTGGTTCACCTCAGGTGAGAATTGAAAAGCAGGCTTCAACAGGGCTCAACACAAGGACATGGGACTATGCGGTCTGGTTCCTTTGTGGGACTAGATATGACAATAGTTTTTTAAGGAGTAAAATATTTCAAGTAGGTAGGTCCTGAAATTATAAGGAATGTTCAGTGGAATGTATTCCACCTGAAGTTGCCATGTAAGGTAAGGAACATACGTAATTAAAATATCAGTCATCAACCTTCTGATGTAGCAGAAGGCTGTACTTGCCTCTTAAGGCTTCAGTTGTATGAACTAAACACATTCAACTACTCAAGGCATCTCAGAGAATGCTCTTTTTTCTTTCTTATTCATCAGTGAAGCTCCCATCAGACTCAGTTGGTGACCCACCACAGTGCGCCACCAGGATCTTGTTCAGCTCTTCTGCAGATGAGAGCGCTCCAGTACGCAGGCTGTGGCCGGGTGAGTTGGACAGAAAAGACTACAAACACAGAACTTTATACTTTCTGTCAGATTGTAGTAGCAAATATGTAGACCTAACAGCCCAGGCCTATGTTCCATGGGCGCATACAGGAAGAAGGAAGTTGGACACTTATTCTGCTGCTATAGCCCAGGTGCAGGATAAAGTTAATATGCAAACTGTGAGCTCACCTGCCGCAGACCAGGCTATGCAGACTCCTAGAAGGTCTCTCAGCTGTGCACTGTTCTTCTCCAGTAGATCTGTGTGTTGCTAGATGTATTATGGAAGACTAGTTACAGCCACTAGCTGGAGTGTAACTGCAGGGAAAGCACTGCGTCTCAGGAATTCCTCAGCTTGATCCCAAGCCTGACTGTCCATTCCTAGTAACAACTCTGAGGGCAACCACACTTCCCTGCTCTACCACACTGCTCCACTGAATCAGGATGCAAGTCATGTACAAGTCATCCCCAGTAGCAGTTTTCAGGCAGAATGCAGCCTCCACAGAAATACCACAGCAATAGTACTGAGCATACAGAGAGGCACTCGTCAACCTAAGTGTTTTACCTGTCTCTCACTGAACAGGTCTCCAGGATTGGCCTCTTTTTGTAAAGCCTGCTCCAAAGATAAGCACAGATGGGGCTTGGATCCTGATGCTTCTATCCACAGGGCATAATAAGACAATGAAATTCGAGAGCTATATATCACATCTGTTGCTATGAAGGTATCCCTGCAGCAAAATTACTGAACGGATTTGTCTTTTTATATGGTTTATATGGAAATGGTAACAGAAGAGAGGTTTTTTACTTTTTCTATAATCACACTGGCCTGGTGACACAGCATAAGCTATCACAAAGAAGGAATTTGGCTGAGACAGCCAGGGCAACTTCCTGCTCTCTTCATGGAAGGAGGAAGGACTCTTCAAGAAATACTGAGGCTTCAGAATGTATACTAGCACGGGAAATTAATTTGATGGATGGTCCACTTGGTGGATAAAGAATTGGCTGGATGGCCGCACGCAGAGAGTTGTGATCAACACTCAATGTCCGATTGGAGACTGGTAACGAGTGCTGTCCCTCAGGGGTCGGTACCGGGATCAGCACTGTTCAACATCTTTGTCAGCGACATGGACAGGTGAATGAGTGTGCCCTCAGCAAGTTTGCCGATGACACCAAGCTGCATGGTTCAGTTGATATGCTGGAGGGAAGGGATATCATCCAGAGGGACCTTGTCACACTTGAGACGTGGCAAATGCCAACCTCATGAAGTTCAATCAAGACAAGTGCAAGGTCCTACACCTGGGTCAGGGCAATCTCAGGCACAGCTGAAGGTTCAGTGGAGAAGAGATTCAGAGCAGCCCTGCGGAGAAGGACTTGGGGGTGTTGGTTGATGAGAAATGTAACACAATCCAGCAGTGTGTGCTCGCAGCCCAGAAACCAACTGTGTTCTGGGCTGCATCAAAAGAAGCGTGACCAGTAGGTCGAAGGAGGTGATCCTGCCCCTCTACTCTGCTCTCATGAGACCCGGCTTGGAGCACTGTGTGCAGTTCTGGTGTCTCCAGCATAAAAAGGACATGGAGCTCCTGGAGCAAGTCCAGAGGAGGGACACAAGGATGATAAGGGGGCTGGAGCACCTCCCGCATGAAGACAGGCTGAGAAAGTTGGGGCTGTTCAGCCTGGAGAAGAGAAGGCTGCATGGAGACCTCATAGCAGCCTTCCAGTATCTGAGAGGGGACCCACAAGGATGCCAGGGAGGGACTCTTCATTAGGGAATGTAGCAATAGGACAAGGGGTGATTGGTTTAAACTTAAACAGGGGAAGTTCAGGTTAGATATAAAGAAGAATTTCTTTACTGTGAGGGTGGTGAGGCACTGGAACAGGTTGCCCAAAGAAGTGGTAAATGCTCCATCCCTGGCAGTGTTCAAGGCCAGGTTGGACAGAGCTTTGGGTGACACGGTCTAGGGTGAGGCATCCCTGCTGATGGCAGGGTGGTTGGAGCTAGATGATCTTAAAGTCCTTTCCAACCCTAACCATTCTATTATTCTATGCAGTCTATTTCAGAGTACCTCCAAAAGCTGCCTCCCTTCAGCTTTTTGTTGCCAAGGCTCAGTAATATTCCATGCAGTACTGATAAGACACGAAATAAAGCACTGTGCAGGAAAAAAGCTCAACAGGCTTACTAGAAATACTTCATTCCCATTTTAGCTGTTACATTACTGTATGGGATCCAGATACATAGATCAGGTATCCATTCAGCCTGTCCCTGTTCCTACCACAAGTAGTGGAAGAAAATCGAGCTTATATTATATGATCACAGTCCTTACAAAGAATTGTAATGCTTTACTAAAAATCCAGAATACATGATACTCTCCAACTTGAAAGAAGGTAGGACTCCAAGCCCGCAATGAAGAATACCTGTAGACTATGAACTCCTTGATTTGACTTTTCTTCTGAATACTTTTGTTTTCCAGTTCACTACTCCATTGCTGAAATGCTATTCTGAGCATTTGCTGCATTATTTTAGAGTCCATAAGCAAGCACAAGAAAAAACAAACAAAAAACCCCACAAAACCCTAAAAAACAACAACAAAAAACCACAATACAAACAAAAAAAAAGAACACAAACCAACCTTAAGCAGAACTTTCAGTGATTTAAGACAGAGATTCTGGACTTTGAACTCAACAGGCCCTTCAACACAATCTCCCTTAGGAGATCCCCCAGGTCACCATGGCATGGTAGCACCATGGGCAGCATGTGTGACACAACACTCACTGTTCATCCACACCTCCCTCTACCTCTCTCTACTGAAAGCTGAAATGGTCTCCCAGGAAAACTGCTTACAACTTTTTTCACAGGTGAGTCTACCACACATGCCCCTGTAACTCAATTTCCATGCTGTTTACGTTAGCCACATTTTTGGTCTTCAGCTTCTTCAATTTTGCTGTTACTACAAGCAACTGAGAGACAGTTGTGGCTACTCTAAGGCACATAACTCAGGTAAGGTACATCATAAGCTGACCCAACATGGAGTTTCTCTGGGTGACACTGTAGTTGTGAATACCTGAATTATATTTATTATCTAAAAGCCTCTGTGCTGAATGCTGTATGAGCACTGAGAGAAGCCAGTCTTGAAGAGATATGGGCCCTCACTGGACCACCATTTTCTGCCTCTTGGTCTTCCGGAAAATTGGATCATAGCCCTCAGGTGCTGCAGGGCAATCTGAACAGGAGATTTGCTTCCCACAGTCCAGCCCCTTGGCAGTTTTGAGTTCAGTCACATACAAAACCAGCCACAGTTTCAGAACACGTCACGCTGCTTTAATAGCACTTCCTCTCATCAGCTTCCAAGAAAATGTTTTGCTGTAGTTGCAATTCTTCTGTCCTGCTTTTAACCATGATGTTTCCTACAGTGCATCTCACCATATCACTCTGTTCCCACAGCCTATAGAGTTTGTGGACCAGCGCTAGCCATCGGCATCTTCTGCTTCTTTTAAAATTTCTCTCTAGAAGGAGTCAGGAAAGTAAAAAACCATGGTTTTTAAATCAGATTCAAGACTTCTTATGTTGGCTGCTGTCTCAATCCATTTCTGTACTGAGCTCAGCTATTTCTTACATCTTCAAGGCTGTCACAAGATCCCTCTGATATCTGACTTATGATATGACACAGCTGATGAACTACAAGTTCCTCAAATTCCTTTATTTTAAAAAGTGATGCTTCAGGAAATAGGCCAGAGGGCAGTTTTGTCTCTTAAGAGTCTGGTGATCCTACCATAAGCCAAGTTGCATCACATTAAGGCAACTCTTTTCAGTAGCAACTTGCGTGAATAAATTGCACTTTACAACATAGTTTCTGCTTCAGGCAGCCACCACACTCCAGCAAGGACAGTGAGAAACCAAACTCTGCTCCAGTCAAGATAGATCATTTTCAGTGTGATCTGAGGGAGATCACGTTATCTTTGCACCAGCCACTGATTTTTCTTTGCCATACAAGCCTACGCCTATCCAAAATCAAAAATCAACCCCCTACAACATAACAAATACTGCCAGAGACTACGTGGCTCTGTTCTAGGTTCATTTCCATCTCTTGGAAAGGTTACTGGTAGGCATTCCTTCTCCAAAATGCATTTCCAGGGTTATACAAGAGTGAAATACTTGATCTCATATGAAACATGCAGCAACAATGCACAAATTTTGGCTAATGGGCAGACAGCACCATCCTTATCTTTGAAATTCCATTCTTTTCCTTAGACCCCAAACTCTTACTTAGAACTGTGGTTTTCTCCCCACACACCCCCCTCCCCCCCCCACACCCCCGTTTTCTTTGTGGTTTAACAGATAAAGTCAGAATGGGAGGAGGTTTCACCGCTTTTACTGCATGTAAAAACATTAAATTATTCTGTTATTCTGAGGCCCACTGATAGTATGAAGATGACAACTGAACACCAAGGATAGCATTTTCCTGTTCTGATAGTAACAAAGGGCTTTTTTGGCTGGGTTTTTCAATTTAGTAAATTCCTGATGCAATTGTCTTGATATGAATTCTTTTTTGTCTCCATTTTTTTCCCCAAAAGTAACATTCTTCTTTTCCCTATTTTTATTTTTGTGAAGAAAGTAATTTCTAAACAGTTTATACTGAAATATACCAGCTCACATGCATTTGTCAAATCCTATTTTTCATCTTATTACAAAGGTGTCCTAGTTGAAATGCCACATATAATATATTGACTCTACTACATTCCAAATGAAAATAAAAGCGATTCAAATTTCACAGAATCATAGACTTGCAGAATAATTTAGGTTGGAAAGGACCTCCGAGGGCAATTTAGTCCAGCCTTTCCAATTCACTCCAAGCAGAGCTAGCTTCAAAGTCAGACTGTGTGAACAAAAAGGAGTTCCAAACACTAATTGTTCAGATAATTGCTTGTTTTACACTGTCATTCATTTAATAGTTTTGTAACTATTAAACTATTTGTAACTATAGGTCTACAGTAAGACCTATGTTCTTGTAGTGCAGCAACTATGTTGCCATAAAATGACACAAACGCCCTACTCAGATGACAGACACTGTTAATCATCAATTACATGTGTATATGTGTTGGCGTACATACCGAGGAACCCATGATGAATCATCCTGTTCTTTACCTGCAAGGTGGAACTGGCACTATTAGTTCCACTTCCTCTTCCTAGTGAGGAAGAAGAGTAGGTAGGAATAATAAAGGCAATCTGCTGCCATGCTATTTCCCCTTGAAAAAGTGAGAGGAAAATATTCTCAGCCTTCTCAGCTAACTGAGGTTTAAGGAAGCCTGAATTTCTAAGGTGCAGCTCAAAGCACCTATTATCATTTTGAGCTTGCTAGAATGACAGCTGTCATATTGTGTGATGATATTTGCAACAAAGAGGTGGAAGCTTTCTGGCTGCGCTGTTAGCCACAGAAAGCCATGATACAGTTAATTAGTCATGTTGCAAATTTGTCTCAAAGTTTAAAAAATTTTTCAAAGTAAAAAAAAAAATATATATCTCTGGACCATCAGATAAAACAGCAAAGATTCATTCATTTAGTGCTGCAGTAAAAAAGAACTACTCTCCCAGCCTAGGCAGCTAAGGAAAACTGAATACACTTTTCTTCTGGCGCTGAACTCCTACTAGCTTCACAGGATAAGCCCTAATTTTGTATTTGCGTCCTAGTACTGTAATTGTTAGAGATGTCACTCAAGATGCATTTTATGTAGGAGCAACAGCACATGTTCCTGCCTGGCAGAATTTGGATTATTCATGCCCATATTGCAGTGAATTTCACAGGCTCTACAAAAACACATCTAAATTGGCAAGCTTTTCAAGGCTTGGTCTTGCATCTTATGCACTTTGCAAGAGAAGGGAAGGTGCCATCTATCAAGTACCCATATTGAGACTTACTGTGATGAGTGACTACTGTGAATAATTGATTTAAGGGTCCAGGATATCTCAGACAATTGCTAGTAAGATGTCACATCTTCCACTTCAACATTATTGGAAGAAACTAGACAACGTTTACCCTAGGCAAACTGATTTGTAATTACTAAATGGTCTCAACTTAAATTAAGCTGCAGCTACTTCTCAGACCAAGCTCACTACTGCAGGATGCAAATTTCCCTGTGATCAGATGTCAATACCAAAACCTACAAATGGCATCATTAGGAAAACAGTCTCAGTAGAAAACACGTCTACAGATGGCCCTGGAAATGTAGATACATTATTACACATGGGGTACTTATTACTCCTGATGGTCTTATTCAGACAGTCCTGATAGATGTCGGTGCACAAATGATACAGTGCATGTGAAAACTTCCAAGATTTCTGTTCACACCGCACCACTTGTCTACACAAGAAGACATGAGTCTTGCACGGCTGTCAAACCTAGACTTTTCTATCACTCAGTGTACAAGCACTGAAAGAGCAGAGGAGGAATTACTCATAGATTTCATAAAAAGCAGAATCTATGTTTATATAATTTTATATGGTTGAAAGATAAACACAGATGTTGCATTTTCAGATATGATATTTATAATACTATTTTATCAATTATGCTGTGCTTCACACATGGAAAAACATTGTCTATTTATTTGTCTTAATAGGCTGTAGATCCAAATAAATTTTATTCTAGATTTTAAAAGTTTCTTGACAAAATGAAGATTTTCATACATTTAATTACTCAAAATTATGAAACTAGAGAAAATAATAGATAAAAAGTCAACTTTCAGATGACTAATAGGTTTTTTAAAGCAAAATATTTTGAAGATTTTTCATGAACACAAAGTATTTTCTGGCTATGATTTGCACACAGAAATCTTGTTTTCCACTACTTTCATGTTTTAGAAATGTGCTCCAAAGCAAACTGGAGAAACTCTTTTCTAACAGATCATATTGCAGTGGCAAGGCCCTCTGCTTTTATAGCTACAGTCATCTGGTTTTCAGATATCAGGTGAAGTGATTTTTAGGCCACTTTGCTTCTGGCAGGAAAATTTAATTAAAAGAAAGCATGGTTGCTCAGGTTTGTGGCTTCTTCTCCTAAGTCATTAAATGCGTATATACATGCATTTAAGAAACCCATGAAAGGCCTGCAGTGGTCATCTACTCCACCTCTCTGGACAGGCAGAACAACCAGAATCTCTGCCAGGCAGCTGTTTGACTAGCCTTTCTGAAAACCTAAAATGATGGAGATTCCACCACCTCCTCAGACTCCCTGTATCTTGAAGAATGGAAAAAACACTTAGATGTCCACCATAGCATGAAATGAATCATACACTGGAAATGTCTGTAAAGGGAGATCTGTCTGATTAGCTGAGATACTGTCATTTACCACTGATGTCAGGTTTTTGGCCAGATAGAAGCCATTCTATCATTCCCACAGGAACTGAAATAAATTCAAATCAAATCATGCTGTGATGTCCAGCATGACTGGCATGCTGCTAATCAGCTTCCTTCCAGTTTTAACATGAAGGCTGTCAGGCTTACTTCTCTGATTCTTAACATGATAGCAAGCTTTGCTTCTTTCTTTCTTTCCTGGATTCTTATATCTTATTTTTAGCTCATTCTTTTCCTTCATATGCTACAATGCTTTTAAGTAGTGAAGGAACTTGCTTTTTTTGCTACTTATTTGTCTCCAGAAACACACTTAAAACTGCATTTTTGAACAGCAGTATTTTCTTTGTCCTAGCTACGACAGGAAAACATCACCATTCACAGTCTTTGATGCTTGTCCTTCTTGTGATTCATTTGATTTATTTTGTATTTAATTCATGTCTACAATAACTATGGACAGTTTTCCTGTTGTTTTCCTGACTCCCCACCATGGTCACTCCTTTGGGAATTTTAAATGAGTCATTTAGCAATGTGTACTAGTAGAACAGCATAGTACTCTGTATGAATTAATTTTCATCTTTGGAATAAGAAAGAATTTAAGTTGATTATCTTTCAACTTCAGCCTTCAAATCAGCTGGCTGAAAACCCCACTGCTGCAGGACAGTATGATATTATGTCATGAATCACAGGACTCTGTTCTGAACTTAATAAATTACATATGCCATTAGCATTCATCACACCTAAGGTATATTCCAGTAAAACTCCCCTGCACAGTCTCTTCAACCTTTGCCCAAGCTATCCAAGAAGACCAAATTCAGCACTGACAAAATCCACTAATGTAGGTATCTTAATTTACAAATGGGTTTGCCTTGATGTCTTAGAAGAAACAGAAGGAAATCTCCCTGCTTAAAATGTGCCAGTAAAGAAGAAAAACTGAGTTTGCCAGTGATAGTGGAAGAGTTTTGATGCTCTGGGAACCCTGCTTTTCCCACAGACCCTCTGGTGAGTGTGTTTTTTCCTCTCAGTCTCCGTACTTTAAAATTTCCTTTCTAAACTCAAGCTGAACCTTTTTCATCAGAGGAAAGGGAACTAACTTCTCTCCAATGCTGCATGTCCTTTACCACAGAAAGTTTACCCAGAGGTAAGATGCAGGCTCAAACCACCTGACTGCTACTAGGACTGAACAAAAGACCTGCTCGCTTTCTTATTGCATTCCCGTAAGCAGCCTTTTGCAGAAATGCTCAAGAGGTCTCCTGACAGATGGAGACTTACAGTTGTCTTCCTTAAGAACAAGTGCGTATGGCTTGTACCTTGATAATCCTGTCCTCTACCCATATTTCACCCTTCTGTCTTTTCTTCTTTCCACTGACTGTTGCCTTGACTAGTCCCTCCTGCTTACATGTTGCCTCAATGACTTTAGCTTTCAATTGGTCAAGAATATCCTTCTCAACAACTCTAGACCTAATGAAACATGTCTACACGCATTACACCCACTGCAAGCTCTGTATGCAAAAGCTTTATGTAGTCCGTAACAGCTCCTGAAAAGTCGCTGAATGAAGAAGGCACCCAGGGTTTCAACCTGTGCATCCTCCTCCTTATCAAGCTTTATACTAGAGTACTGCTTCTCAATATTCATAGCAAACCTTACTGCATAGCCTTCAGCTACTAAGATTAGACATAGGAAATTATCTCTAGAGACACTGGGACAATGCTGGGATCTGTGGGGAAGTGGATGTCTTCTTGGATGTCACTCAAGGATGGAGTGACCTTGAGACAGAAGTCACAACAGGCATCAAAGTAAAGGCAACAAGGGGTGCAACAAAGCAAACAGCAGCTATTGCCTACTTTTTCCTTTTCTGGGTCCCTTTCTCTCCTTGATCGACAGAGAAAGCAGCAAGTGAGATGCTCAAGGTGAACTCAGAAGTCAACTTCAGGAAGGAAAACTGGTAAAGAAAGCAGAGACCAAGGTGCTCAGCTACTACAGAGGGGAGGCAGGAAGGAGGTCCTGGACCCTGCCCTGGAGACTTTCTCCTTGAGTGAGGGACACCATGCCGGTAGAAAGGGGGCACAGCCATCGACTCTAGCCCTGCATTTCACCTGTGGGCCAAGCCTAGTCTCCTCAGTTGGGAACCATTACTCCGGAGGTTTTAGTTCCCTTAAATACCCATTGTCAGGCCAGTGCCCAGGACTGGCATTCCAACCAGCCAGTCTGTCTAATCCCCTTCAAAATCCATGCTGTTTTTGCCCTCAGCAACAGCAAATGCCAGAGACGGCAGTCTGGACAGAAGAAATGGAACATTCTTTCTTAACTCTGCCTCTGCCTGTGATTTCAATCCCACAAAAAATGTATGAGACAAAGAGCTGCCATTTCTCTCAACAATTTTACTATTTAGTATTTAAATTACAGCAATGCTTTTGCTTACGTACAAACACCAGTCTCTGTTCCAAAAGGAGTGTTTAGTTTAAAAGTCTTTTGTGTGTTTAGATCGCCAGATAGGCTAATGAGGGCATTTTTACCATTTTCCAGGGACTGGATCCTGTAGCTCCAAGGCTACAGCCTCACAGTGGTCTGCCACACCCCTGCGGCCTTAGTAGCTGTCATCTTCTCTCATCTGCAGTCCTGAAGTGAACTGAGTCCAAATGAATCAATGCAGAAATGATTAGTGGACATGAGGAAACAGCCTTCTAGTGTCTCTTGGAAGTTAAATATTCTTGAAAAGTTAGAAACTCAAGGGAGAAAAAAGTAAAATCTTCTCCAAAGTGTAAGAGTTGATGGAAGAGCATCTTTTAAAGAAATCATAGCTGATAAGAGATTTCCACTTTCCCCCCATACTTGGTACAACCAAATTTTTTGGTTTAGAACATTTTTCAGAAAAAATACCTCTAAAAGTCTAAGGATTTGAAAGCCACGTTCACCCATCTATTGCACTTTGCAGAAACTAATCACACATTGTTCTAGTAAAACTATTCCACTTTTTCTTTCCATTGACCGTGATCAGACCATATGTCAATTCATTGTTTCAGAATGCTCAACTACCAAATCAGAGCAAGGCTCTTCCCTTCCCTCCCAGCCAAAACATACTCTTTCTTTCAATCATGAGACTTCTCTCTTACTTGACCAGTTCCTATTGTTTCTTATAGGGTATTTCAGGGCCTGATCCTTGCACTCTGACCATGTCAAATGTTTTTTGTGTTCTACTTATCTTTCCTTTGTCTCCTTTTAATCACGTCAACCCCTGGCACTTGTTTTCACAGCATGGATCTTAATGAACCTTTAGCTTCTTTCTTGCACTGCTGCCCTTACATTCATTCCCTGACAGCCTGGATGTGTTATGTCTTTGCTCAGACCACTTTCTCCTCTTCCACAGCGACACCTACAATGACTGAGTCATGGGTAACGCATGTAAGCATATTTAGTATCTAAACAGAGACCTGTTCAAACACAGCACATACCTCAGCAGCACGACTCTCTTGCTGCAACCTTGTGTGTTGTGTCACACCCTCATGTTGTCAGATCCAGTGGAGATCGTGCACTCCTTGGGGCAGGGAATGACATCTTATTCTGTGCTGCATGGAACCTAGCCGAGCTGGGCACTGTGCGGTGGTAACTAAGAGTATCAACTGACAGCTGCTGCAGACAGCCACCACCTCCACCTATTCCACTGCGTGGGCTGCAAGGCCACTCTGTGTAGGCAGGAGCTGAGGGACGTTTGGTGTGTCACAGGGCTGCACAGGGACAAGGGGAGGACCATGGCCCTTTTTGTCACCCAAGGTAGGCCAGCCACCGCTGAGGCCCCTGAGGGAGCAGACCCAGAGCTGGTGCCCCACGCAGCTGAGGAGAGAAAGCAGGCTGCCACCGCCTTGCTGCACGGCATGACCCCACTCTGCGCCCAGCCAGACACCCACAGCCCAGGTGCCAGGGAGCCGACTGCTTTGTTATGGGCACACTGCACCAGCGTAACATATTACGTCAATATGGGGGGGGGGGGGGGGGGGGGGAAGGAAAAAGAGGAGAAAAATCCCCGAAGAGGAACTAGGCAGAAGCACATGTTCCTCTCACTGCCGCTCCCCAGGCGGGCCCGGCTTCCCACGGCAGAGAGGACACACTGGCCTTGCCGGCAGCCACCATCGCCCGCCGCGCCTGCGGGCGGCGACCCCGCGCCCCCTCCGCCGCGTTCTGCAGGCCGCCAGCTCCGCAGCCGCCGGCCGACCCCCGCGGACCGAGCTGCGCCGAGCCCGCCGCCCGGTCGGGGGCGGTCTGTGGCGAGCACCGCCTCTCGCTCGCCATCAGTCAGCGGGCGCGGCGGGGCGGTGGCGGCGCGGATTGGCGGGCGCACCGGCGGACGGGGCGGAGGCAGCGCTGGAGGCGGGTTGGGCGCCGAAGAGGCATTGAAGCGGTGAGCGGCTGAGAGGAGTGCGGCCCGCGCGTGCTGAGGGACGGACGCACGGCTGAGAGCTGCGCGGCTAGCCCGGCGGCGGGAGGGACACGGTGGTGCCGCTGCAGCAGCAGCAGCTGCTGCCGTTGCTGCTGCTGCTGCTGAGGTAAAGCGAACGCCACCGCGGCCGCCTCATCTGGCGCTGCCCCGCGGGCGGCTGTCGTGGCAAGGGAGTACGGTAGAGCGCTGCGGAGCCGTGCGGCCACCCGGGACCCCGGCATCGGCCCTCGTGCGGTAACAGGGCGAGCGGCAGCGCTGCCGCCCCGTGCAACTTTTTTCTCCGTCCGGAGCCAGTCGTGGCGCCGCCGAGCCCTCCGGCGCGGCAGGCCCGGGCGAGCCGCGGCACTCCGGCCGAGTCCCGGGGGTGGCGGAGTTTCTCCTTCCGCGGCCGGGGGCGGCACGGCGCTTCCTGGTGAGGCTGGGCAGCCGGTGCGCGGTGCCGGGGGCGAGGTCCGGTGGCCGCGGGGCTGCCCTGGTGCCCCGGCCGCACCGTGAGGCGTGGGGAGCCGAGCCGCTGCTCCCGCCCGGCTCACGTCCCCCGGGGCGGCGGAAGGGGTGTCCGGAGGAAGCGCTGGGGCGACTGTCGCCGGGGGGTGCGGACGGCGCGGCGTCGAGCCTGCCTGTCCCCAGGTCTCCGCCGAGGGCAGTCCCGGCGGCGCCGTCACTGTCCCCGGGCCGGGGAGCGCCGTCTCCGTGCAGCCGTGTCCCGGCCGTGGAGGGGCTGCGCCCCCTGAGCGGGATTGGAGCGCGGGGACCAGCCGCTAGAGAGAAACCGCTCTGCGGCGGGGACTGCTGCCCGGGAGCATGTCGGTGTAGGGCTCCGGAGGAGTTAACTTGCCGGCCACTTAACAGGATTGAAGCTCAATTTGTACTGTCTTCCTAGATTGATTGTTTTTTGGTTTTTTGGGTTTTAATTATGATTATAAATATTTTAATGATTTTTCTGAAGTGGTCTTGATGCTGCCCTGCGCTTTCCATAGCTTTGCAGCCAGTATAAAGTCTTCGAGATGTTTCAGAATGGGATGTGCTTTACAGTGTTCACAGTGCAGTTAATATACTTACGTGTGTGTGTATTTGAACTTGGTCCGCAGTAGAATCTCCACAGGCTCAAAATCACTCTTTCAAAGATTTGAAGTATTATAAAGGTATTTTAAGTATGTATCTCCTTGTTCAAGATGTATCGTGGACCTCACTTCATTGCAAAAAATACTTTTCCGATGTGGTACTTGCCTTGATCATCTCCATTTGGATAGCGGCAGCATCGTACTTAAGCGATAGTGCAGTTTGAGTTATAGGTGTGTAGACACCTAGTGGGGAGAAGAGTCACTATCCAAGCAAATTCCCCACTTACACTTCAATTCTCGTTATTTCAGTGCCTCCCTAAGCATGGTTGTCTGCTCTTCTATTGGCAAAGCTCATAATCGCAGTGGAAGGGAAGTGGTCTTAGGCACTGTTTCCTTTGGGATTTTTGGAATAAGTATGAGGGAGATGGCAGTACGAGGAGATATGGTTATTAAACATGTTAATATAAAGGTGTAGAAAATGTTTGCTGCCTTGTATAGGGGAACCGTATCAGTAACATGCACGTAGCCCTCTGGTTGGGCTGGTAGTAATGTGTATTTGTATTTGTGGAGTAGAAGTTCTTATTCTCAGTCAGCAAAAGAATGCTAGCTAGTGTGGGAGGAAATGCTTGGGTACCAGTGGAGTAGGAGCCAGACATCATTTTTAATAGGGGGATAAGTGAGGAATGGAAGTGAAGCTTTCATGTCCCCTTCCTTTCCCATTTAAATTTACAAGAATCTCTTGGGTCTGTCTGTTGAATCTTAAATTTTATAACTGTTTAAATGCCCAACATAAACCATTCTGCTGAGAGACCAGAATTCTGCCTGAACTCAGGAATCTTTCATTGGGATCAAGCTCCTAGGCAGTAAATAAAAAACAAATGAGCATTTGGTTCTCTTACAATACTTCTTCCTTCTTTTCCATTGCACCAGCCAAATGGAAATCCAGTAATACATCATCTCAAATACAACAATGTTTCTTGCCTAAAGTGTTTGGTTTGGTTTTTTCCCTGTACTTAAGATGGTCTCTGAGCTAAGCCTGGGCAGCTTAAGTCAGTTTGAGTAAAAATATCTGAGTGTAGAGACCATGTATCTTCACTTGGAGTTAAGGGAATTTGTTTATACAGGGTCTTAACAGAGCAGTAAGTAAAGAACTGTCAAAGAGGGTTCTTTGGAGATGCTGCAGTGCTACCAGGCTGATGTGAAGAAATGGTGTCTGTCTCTGTGTTGGGGCTCTCTGTGAGGTTGGAGTCTGAGTCTTCCTCCATCCCCAGACCTGACAGATAGTGATGATAGAAAAAGGCATAAATCAAAGAAATTCAGCGTGGCTCACCCACAGCAGTGTCTGCAGGTACATGAACCATAGATTAGGCAAGAGATAGGGTGCTGGTGGCCCTCTACTGAGGGCAGTGCTGAGGAGTGAGTGTGAGCCAGTACTGGCTGCAACTGCATTGATTTGTTCTAACATGCAAGGAAGTTTGACCTTTTGCCCTATATGATTCAGGTTTTGAGTTTTTAAAATACACTTAAAAATTGTCATAAGCAGTTTTTACATTACTATAACTTTTCCAGTTCTGTCAGCCCAAGTATAAGAGACACAAGTACTTATTTTAAACATCTGGCCATAAAGTTGCTATGATACATTTGATAATAAAAGATCAGAGGAGTAGGTCAAGTCAGTTAAATTATGCAGTGTTTAGAAGACTAGCTTCGCTGACTGCCAAAATGCCCGTAGGCAGTAGGAGCAAAATAAGTAATTGTAGCAGAGCACTTGTCAAACCTTTCTTAAAAAAAAAAATAAATATTTTGGAATATTTAATGTAGTCAAGTGGTAATTTTCTAGCAGGTTTTGCTATGAGTAGTTGGTTTTGATTGGAAACATTTAGATTAGCTCCAAAACCTAGCTCTAAGGTGTGCAAGTGTATTTGTTCGTTTGCTATATGAAATGGGAGGAACCCATGCTTTTGAAAAGGCTTCTGTGCAATTTAATTGATACTTGTGCTTTAGATCCCCCCCCCCCCTTTTTTTTTCCCCCTCTAGTTCTTGTCTACATACTTTCCACTGGTAAAAGAGGCAAATGAAATATAAGCGAAACTCTTTGCATTAAATGCAAAGTCTGTGATGTTTCGTAGTGTGAGCTAAGCAGCATAGTTTGGTTTTTCAGAAGTGGCTGCAGAAATTTCTCATTAAAATTTTGGTGGGAGCTGGATGCCTAACCCACGTGGATAGATGTTCAAGTTATTAAAATAAATACTTGTGTGTAGGCTTTTTGAAATGAGAAGTCTAATTTGGGCTCAGATAATTCTTTCCTACAGCAAAAAATGGTTGGAAGGGATGATAAGCAAGTTCTTCAAGAACTTCTAAGATTTTCTTCTGTGTTCTGTTACAAGAGATGTTGTGCAATAAGCTGCAGGTACTTGGTGGACTGAAGAGGAGCCACATACAAATTTGGCATAAGGGTCGTTCTCTGGCAGAGGAAGTCCATATGCATTCTTATGAACACTTTTTAGCTTGTCAGTTAGTCATGTTTCAGGGACTTGATGTCTGAGACATTAGAGAGAATGGTGTGGAAAAGAGCTGTCAGAGGTTCCCTGTTCCAGCCCTGTCTACTGGTGTCCCTTTACAGTGTAAAAGGGAGTGTCTCTCAAAAACACTCCAGCTTTCTGTACACTTAAGTACATAGTACACAGTCAGTAGTTTACCTACTGGTATTGCATAGCCCACTTGGGTCTTTCATTCACCTGTATTAGGAGTTTCAATGCATCTTTGAGTAGTTAGCACTTTTGGGTTCCCAGTGTAGCATTTCAGATTATGATTGAGCTTGTCTTTTTAAGTAGGTGAAAATGAGTGACAGCTTAAATAATCTTTAGAAAACTTTCACTGTTCTATATGTCTTTAAGCTACTGTTTTCTAAATTGATTTTTTTAGTCATATTTTTACTTCATAGTCGGGCAACCTTAAGTCAAATGTTCAGGCCTGTATTCTCTTGCCTTTAGTGTAATTTAAGCATACACCCTGATACTTCCCTCCTGCTAGTGCTGCTTAGGTGGTCTGGGTGTGCCCATTTCAGTTGCTGATTGTTTGTCTAGTGTTATACCATAAACACATTTAAAAATATCTGGAAGATGGGGGAGTGGGGAAGGCACTCTTTTTAAGGAAAAAGAAATATAGTGCTCATGCAAGCATTTTGGACTTTTGGGTTCTCCTGCAGATTATGAAAATACCCCTCCCTCCAATAGGTTTTTGGAATATAGGCTTTGGGCTGGGGGATTGTTACCCATCCTTGCCTTCTGCATAAGCAGCAGGAGATTGAATAACCCAGTGGTAAGGGTCTTCACTAATTACAGTGAGCTCCTCCTCTCTCCTAGGAGACCTCTTGTGGGGAAAGGTTGTGGCCATGTGTCTTCAGGAAGATAACATAAAATCTTCCTGCCAAGTTAGATACTGTACTACAGGGATAGCTCCAGGGTTTAGCCCTCACTCTGAGGCTTTAGTAGCCATAAGCCGTATTGCAGGGGTTCAAATCTGGTTCAAGTAATTGGGCATATATCCTTTATAAAGGCTCAAACATTAGCTTGCACATTTTTTTGTGAAGCCGCTTTATTTTATTGTTATTTAGGGCTCTTCTTTAGGACAGAACCTCTTCCAGGATTGCAAAAAGCTTGTTGTAAGTTGAATACTGAGTTCAAGAGAATTTGAAACAATTTCACCAGTTTTCTCTTCTCTTTCTAGGGAAAGCATGTGTGCAGAATTCAGTGGCAGAATACTTAAGGTACGTGGGCAATCTGTGGCAAGTACATTTGAAGAAGGTGTGACTGGCTACAAGAATCAGCTGACCTTGAGTACGGAGACTCAGAAGTGCCAGCAAGCCCAGAAAAGGAACTAACTGGAAGAATATTGCTAGACATAGAAGAAGTGGATCACATACTTCTGCAACAATCATTGACTTAGAATAAATACATCAGTAAAAACATCAGCAGTGAAATGACAGATTCTGGTGCTTTTTGATTCTCTGGTGGATTTTATTACTTAGACATTGCTATTGACATTTTTACTATCCCAGTTAATAAATCTTGAATCTCTCTGTATATAAAAATATAACTGGACAATTGCATTTTGATAGTTTAAGTTTTGAATGTTAAATAATTTGCCAAGATGAGTGCCGAAGGATATCAATACAGAGCTTTATATGACTACAAAAAAGAGCGAGAAGAAGACATTGACTTGCACTTAGGAGATATATTAACTGTGAATAAAGGTACCTTGCTAGCACTTGGATTCAGTGAAGGGGAAGAAGCAAAGCCGGAGGAAATTGGTTGGTTGAATGGCTTTAATGAAACCACAGGGGAGAGGGGGGATTTCCCAGGAACTTATGTAGAATACATTGGAAGAAAAAAAATATCTCCCCCAACTCCGAAGCCTCGTCCTCCTCGACCCCTTCCTGTAGCACCAAGTCCTGCAAAAGTTGAAGCAGAAAGTGAGCAACAAGGTCAGTACTGTTCTCAGAAGGTGTGTGTTTGTGTCTGCATGCTTTTCAGACATTTTTGTTTCATGCACTTGTCTGACTTTATGTTTTTGTGTTTGACACCTGCTGGTCAGCTTTTTTAATGCATGGCTCATTTCAGTCAATTAAGAATAGTTTCTACTTCATAGTAATTAGCTCACACACATTGTAATTTCATGTGCTTTGTCTCAGGCACCACAGAGACCAATAACTTACTGTGAGGTACATCTCACAGGTTGGAAAGTATGCTTATAATTCACAACTGTAAAGACTTAAATGGAGAATAAGCAGGGTAGCATTTATTTTAGGTTTCTAAGAAGCTGGTGGAGGCATTTCCTTCTGTGGTTCATCAAACTCGCTGTTGAGAAACTTCTTGGTGAATCTGACAGTACGAATGTTCCTATCATAAACGTTTTGCTTATAGCAAAAAGTATGTACCTTGTCATGGAGGTTAACGTGTGGCATTAAAGGTAAGACCAGGTATTTAAAAATGAACAGTGGAATCATGATAAAGAGAAAATCAGGTTCAACATTTTTGGGCAGTAGGGCATGCAGTAGAAAAAAGAAAGAAAGGTTTTTTTTATGTTTAAACATAAGTTGCTTTCTAACCCTAATTTTTGGGTTATGTTGGGCAGAACTCAGAATTTGATAGAACTCTTCTGTTAATAGAAGTCTTCCTGGTAGAAGCATTTCTAGGTTGATGAGGGCTTGATAAAAAGTAAGTCTGAACTGGTCTATGTAGCAATGTCCTTAAGCATGCAAGAATTGCTTGTAAGTGTATAATGCCTATGTGTACATTGTTGTTAGAATGAAGGTGGAGGCAGATGGGGATAGGTTTACTGTCCCTACTTCTTAAGTCCTCAGCCTCTAGTCATGAGTCTCATGGTTTCTCATTAGATTAATTCTGAAAATGGGGTATTTGCTTTTTAAAGAAAACACTATTACTTCTTCGATCATTCCTTGTATATTAGTATGTTCTGATCAGTAACATTGACCTTTTTCTTAACCCAGAGGTGGTTGCCTCCATTGTCTGTAACTGCACAATAAACATGGCTATTTGGATAGACACCTCAATGCCGCTGTGAGAGGCAGAAGGTGGAGAGAAAATGACATTCGTTACATGTGCATGCTGTGGTGAAGTAACCGGCATCCCAGGCTTTGATGCATTTACTGCTTCAAACGTAAAAGCAGTGCTTTGTAACTTGCTTGGTCTCTGTACTCATGCTTGCTTGATACTCCTGTTCACAGCTCCATGCTGTGAGCTGGCCACAGCACTGTGCTGAGAAATGCTGGTGTTAATCTTGCAGTTTCCAAGCCTGCCCCAGGACTGTGTAACCAACATTTATGAGAGTTTCGGCTGCTGGAAGTTACTCTGGGAAATTCTGCTTCAGATCTGAGGGGCCTTGCTTAAATGTAGACTTTTCTACTTCTCTGGGATGACACAGTGCCCAAGCCTTAGTGACTAGATCTCTCCTAAACTGAAGTTAATTGCCTCTAGGCAGAGCACTGTTTACATACAATGTGTTTATTTTTAATCGCTTGGGACTGTGTGGATTTAAAACAAGAAAATGTGTTAATTCAACTGGGAATCTTAATCTCAAAGTCGGCACACATGATCATACCATGCTCTGAAATGTTTAAGAATCAGCTTGCAATCCCGCCTTGGATTTTTTTCTGACTTAAAAAAAAAAAAAAAAAAAAAAGCTAAGTTCACATAACTCCTTTTGAATTAAAGATTTTAAGCTTCATGTAAAAGGCTAGGCACCTTCAGTAATACCCTAGGATTAGAACCCCCTCAGCTGAATTGGAGGAAATATTGAAATTGGAACTCCAAATAGCTCAAGAGTTAGGTTTAATTACTTTTAATGTATGTTTACTTAAAACAAATAAGTGGTCTCTTTACATATCTTCTTACTTTACAGTAAAAAGGCAGAGAGTGCTTTAAAACTTTGAAGCAAATTTGAGAAATGTTGCACCGAAAAAGTATTATAGAAAACAAAATGAAAGTGTTATTTTTAAGTGAGCAGAATGATACAAAATGATACCTATGGTGAAACCAGAGGTGCAGCTGGAAATACATTTTGAACAAAGAATAATGTACATTTCACTTTCAGGATGGCTCCACTATATTTGTATGTAAGATTTGGTGCAGGGAACAGCACAGTTAATATTGTCCAGCAGCCAGCATAATGGGCAGTGGGCCAGAAGATTCTTCCCAGGATGACACTTCTCTCTACACCCCTAGAGTGTATTTCAAATAAATTAATGCCTCGTATGAAACTCGCATGACCAAATACAGTCAAGTTTACATTTTCAGTACTTGATGATTTGAAACTGCTGTGGATCAAAATGATAAATTAATGGCAAACTGCAAGACTTAAATGTACCTCAGTTATTTGTAATCCATATACTTTTTTCATTCTGTGAAGACTCAAATCTGAATGTACCCTGTTGTGTATATGTTGAATATCAGAAACTTACTTTGAGATTTTAATATATGCAATCATATGACTTCTTTTAATTTGACCAATACATAGATTTATTTATAAGAAAATACTTAGTAATCATTTCAATACTTTTAAATACTTAATGATTTATTCCGAATGCTTTTTTTCCCCCTGGCTTTGATAAGCTTGATCACTTGCTCATCAATGTCCATATTGTTTTGTATTAGATCAAATTTGCAATATTTAGGCACAGTGCTGCCGGTATTCATAACGCTGCAGTACTCATACGCAATCAATCATAGGCATGTGAACGACTTTGCAGTCAATGAGGCTGGTAACATGGGCAGAGTTGTTCATCAGGCCATTGTCTTATGCAATCACAGTCTCATAAATAGGCAGCTCTTTACATATTAAAAGCAGATCTGAGACCAAATAAAACTGCCGGTGGTCTCAAATTCTATTAAAACATTTATTTATTTATTACAACGCTTAGGTGAGATCTTTCTCTAGATTTTTATTTTTTCCATGACCCATTTAAATTTCCAGAACCATCAGTCAAGATCAGAACTGAGGTTCTTCGACTGAAACTTTAGGACTGTTGCATTTTGCCTGTCTTCCCCTTACCTGTGTCAATAAAGAACTAGATTTAGTCTGAGTTTCTGGGGATTTTTTTTTTTTAATTTAATTTAATTTTATTTTATTTTATTTTATTTCATCCGAGAAGATGCGAAAAGAAATGGGATACAAGTGCCCCAGGAATTCTAGTGCCCCAGGAAGCAGTTTCAGGCCTGGCGCAGGTCAGAGCAATGGCAAGGCAGATTTAATTCCTCTTGATGGTGTGAAGCTCTCACTGGTCCAACCTGTCTTTTCTCCAGATTTCTTCTCCCATCAGGCAAGGGTGGCTGGCTGCTGCTAGAAGGGTCAAGGCACTTGCAACAGTGGAGACCCAGAACTAGATTATCCTTATGCCCCTCACTAAACATCTGAAGTTTACGTGAATGAGTAAAGATTTGACACGTATTTGGTTTTTTTTTTTTTTTTCCTTGAAATGCTTTCTGTTCTTAAATTGGAGCTACATAGAGCTGGTTCCTCTCACTTATCCCTGTCTCAACCAGTTCTTTGAAAATGAAAAGTGCATAAGCTGTACTGAGTCCAGCTGAGTTTTGTGAACTTTGATTCAGCTGATCTCATACGTTTAAGAGTTGGTTCCTACAGTATTGTTTCTCTACCTGTTTTGTGAAAGCTGATGGTAAGCAGACTTCGGAGCATAAAGCTTTGCTTGATCAACAGAAACACTTTCAGATTTAACTTGGAATGCTAAATTCCCACTTTGAAATGAAGGACAGACTGCAGAAGGGCAGACCAGAACTTTATATGAATACTTTGTCTGTTTTGATGTTTTGGAGCTTCCTGCAACTTCCTGTGTAACTTAAAAGGGTTGTGTATGTGGAACTTTGTACCATTTTGCTGGTTTAGAGCCTAAAAATAATCCAAAGCTCTTCCTTCTTGTGATTAAACTGTAACATAGATTCTTTAAAAAACAAACAAGCAAACAAAAAAAAACCCAGAACACCTTTCCTTACACTTTTCTCCTAGAACAGATTCAGATCAGCAGATGAGACAAAGATAATGACACACAACATTTAGAAACTCTTCCTTTCAGAGACCAGGTTATGCAATGTTTGACAAAGATCCAAACTGACAGCATAAAACTGTTTGTGCATGTTTGAACTGAATATGCTGTAGGATTTGTTTCTTTAATTTTGCTGTAAAGCCAAGTAGAGTGATTGCATTTCTGAAAATTATTTACACTTGTAAATTAGGGGACATAAGACTGAGTGGAATGCAGTGAGCCTGGAGCCTCCGTTGAGGAGAAAACAGTCATCATCTCTCCTGATTTAGGCAAATGGAAAAAGGAAATTATGGGGTGAAGTGATGAGTCACTATCTCATTTGGTAAATGTATTTGTCATTCAAGCCAGAACCCTTGGATTCATTCTAAAAAGCCCAGGTTGAGCGTAAGCCTTTGTCCTGCTGCAGTTGTGAAGTTCATGACAGCAGGACAGTTCTGACAAGTGGGTTGCTTTTGACTTTAACCAAGAAATGGGGTGGGTTCCTGCCAGAGAGCCTCACCAGCTACTTGTGGCTGCGTTACTTGGTGTACCAGGTAATTTCTAGCTGCCAGATGAAAACAAAAGTTCTTGCCACCTGCTTTATCACTGATGAAAACAAAGATTTTTCAAGATGCATTAAAGTGAGGCAGAGCATTTTTTTTTCACAGTGATAAAATCAGGATGGTAGTAACTGAAAAAGTCTTCGTATGCAGCACAGAGAGCACACGGATACGCTTGCAAGTACTAGTACAAATTGCACATTAACAGTGGACCTGGGCAAGTCATGGTTGATGTGTGGCCCCACCTGCTGGTAAAGGAGGAAGGAAGCATGAGGGAGGAAGAAGCTTCGAACCCAGCATCTTCCACGTTGTGTTTTAATCGTCACAGGAGAAGAATAAAAGAGAGAACTTTTGAGAAAAATATTTTAATGGACCAATTGATACTTCTGTGAAAAATGTATTATTTGGGGTACACAGACTTCTCTTTTGATTCTCAAAGATGAGCTCAGACCTGAAAAGGCTTATGAGGCTGAAATGCATCTTTTTTATTCCAGCCCTATCAGTCTAAAAAATTACTACCTTTTGTTACACATTTTGTTTTAAGAAGCTGAAAGAATAAGACACTTCTGTTTTGATACTGTAAGAAATATTTGTCCGGTTTGTATTACACTCATTGTAATATGCCTTTCTATAGTTACAGCAGTGGCATTATGTTGAGTGACTTTGCTTACCTTTCTTTAGCCTTCTGTAACACTGACTTAGTCTGTTAATACCTCTTGCTGACGGAAATGTTCCTGAGGCAGACTTAAAACAAGGCAAAGGTGAAGTAGCCTGCTCCTCTCCTTTGGAATCATCTTGATCTGTTCCTGTATCTATGATCCAAGAACATCTGAAAAAAACACAGGTTAGCAAATAGTTCTCACTTAGGTTTGCATATGATAACATTATTTTCTGAGTTTCAGCAACACATGGTGCTAAGTATTTTCCAAGAATGTATCATTCTGCACCCCAAGCAAATAACCATGCCTGCTTAAATAGTTGTGTGATGCCATATACCCATCCAGATTTTCTTGTGTGAAAGAACACAGGTCTTGTTACTGCAGCTGGCTGTGCACTCTTTCACATCTGCGTCTTGCTCCAAAGCCGCTTTCTGTGATGAACATCCATGAAATCAATCTGAAGGCTAGAATACAAAGAGCTGCTTTATTTTCATAGCTAAGAATGAAAAGGGGAGTTACAGGATTTTAAAGAAATATTTATGTTAACTGGAGAAGGATTTTAAGTCCTGAGAAAACTTTGATGAGAATCTAGATACTTCAGATAATTTAAAGGGAATTTTTTGCTTTTAAAAAAAAAAAAAGTAATATTTGTGGTTAATACATGCTAACTTGCATTTATGCTTTCAGCAAAATGTATGTCTAAAATACAATCCCATTTTCTGGTTTCATTAATAGGAGGGGTTTTTTTTGCGGGGGGGGGGTTGTTATGTATTACTGTTTCTTTTTTGTTGTTGTTTTTTTTTTTTTGCACTTCACTATAGAAAAGCCTCCATCC
This sequence comes from Strigops habroptila, assembly GCF_004027225.2. Classification (NCBI taxonomy): domain Eukaryota; kingdom Metazoa; phylum Chordata; class Aves; order Psittaciformes; family Psittacidae; genus Strigops; species Strigops habroptila. The sequence goes on along the minus strand of NC_044302.2, from coordinate 78,323,998 downwards.
TTGGACATTGCCTGAAGTCTTTTGGTAAAATGTTAGCAGGTGTAACTTTTTGTACTAACTTTATTGCTTTTTGTTCAGTCTTTCAGGAATGCTGTATGTAGCAATCCACAAGAATATCACCCAAATGCTATTCTTTATTTTCACATACTGATCCACTTTATCAGAGTTTTCATGTAAGACTGCATTTAAAAATAATATTTAAGCTGACGGTTTTTCAGCTAAAATATATCTGTAATCAAAATCCTCAGGACAGAGTTTCAAACCCACACTACTGCCTTGAGCTAGGGAAAGATGTGTATGGTTTCCTACACTTTAAAAGTATCCTTTAAGACTATCTTGTACTTCAAAACTGCTATGTAAACTATGAAATGAATTATGAAAAAGGTCTTTAACAGTTCAGTTAGCTGTCAGATAGTTTGTATAATCCACTAGAACTGTTTGTATACACTTGGCATCATATGCTGTGTTAGAGCATTTCCCAGAGGTTGATGTCTGAGACAGATAGTTTCTTCAGTAGAGATTGTGGATGTTGAGGGCAAGAAGTGAGATCTACCCTTGGCAGGTCTGAACATGCCAGTTGCCATCCATGCTGGCAGATCACTCAGTGGTGTCCTGGATGGGAAGATGCTCCTGCAGAAGGCAGACCTGCTGCAGGAATTGCATTTACTTCTGGTCCACTCAGCTTCCAGAAGCTCTTCAGCAGCTATTGTATTTTTCAGTAAATAGGCCAGGCACAGATGAAGGTGATTTTTCCCTATGGTTTCTTTGCCTTTTTCTGTTCTGTTTTTAAATTGAGTTTCTGTATAAAGTTCTGTATTTTAAGTTTTCATGCTGCCTTCTAAAAAACATGGACACTTAAAAATGTAAAGATAGTGGCCAAATGCCAAACTATTCCACTTAAACACATCAGGTTGGTGTAATTGAAAGGGTCTCTTCCCTCCTTTTTCTGCCCCTGGGATCAGATGTGTTGGATGAGGCATGTCCAAGCATCCTTGTCCATTGCCTCCTCCTCACCAGCTGGGAAGGAAGGGAGACTAGCGCAACCTGAGATCTGTAGTCCAAGGAGGGATTGTACCTCCCGTGAAGCATGGCTGCACCAGTTTTTTATGTCGTGTTTACAGATATATCAGTGTAATTTATTTGTTGGTTTTAGGAAAGAAAAGCTTAGTGCTGTCACCAGTTGCTTCCTAAATCTCCTCATCCCACTTGGACAAGATCAGTAGGTGGCAGATAATCATGGAGGATTATTCTTGGTGAACAAACTTTTAAATGGTATCAGACACAGCAGATCCATATTTCAAGGTGTGCTACAGCTTCTCCACCAGACTGTCTCAAAAGGGAAGTCTTAATTCAAAGTTACCTTTTAATTTCCAAGCCCTCTTCCTAAGCTGTTTTTGGCCGGAGGCAGACCAAAGTGCTTAAATTAGGAAATTAATGAATAGAACCACTAATTATGCACAGTGGTAGATAAGGCTGCACAGCTGTGTCTGGTTTAGTTATCTTTCTATCCAGAAACATTCCAGAAATAAGCAGTTAAGGACAGGATTTGCAGTCCTTTTCTTACTTGCATGTGGTGTTCAACCCTGCGACCACACATTCCAGTGGTCTAGTGCTAATTTGCAATTTTTCATGTGCTGTGCTTGGATGGAGATGCAAAAACATCTGTTGTGTTTATGAACTTAGCCTTGAATTGTCTCCTCGCTGAGACACAGCTGCTTGGCATAGGTGAGGTGCGACAGAGGCCATGGCAAAACCCTTCATCACGTCCCACTTTCCTCCTAGGTAACTGGTTCATGCTTGAGGGTCATCTGCCCTGCTGTGGTCTGTAAAGGGCTAAGAGGCTCCAGGGCACCATGTAGCGCAGTGAGGTGCGATCTGTTCCCCTGGTCTTCCCATCTTCACCAGCGGGGGAGTCTTCTGTTGAGGGGTCAACACCCTATAAGAGCTCCTCTGAAACAGGACGCTCTTGGCTGATCAGGCTTCATGCCTCTTACTGTGATACAGTCTTTCATTCTTCATTTGATATTTATTGCACTGTTTGCAAATTAGCCATTCCCTTGAGAGAAATGTTAGAAAATATCATCCCTTGACATTTTGAAGCAAGTTATTTTGGGTACTTTGGAATTGGATTTGTACAGATGTTGGAGTATAATTTAGAATCTATTCTTGGCAGTCCAAATCTACTCCCATTGTTCTGAAGCCAGAATAGCATGCCTAGTTGTTAGCCTACATAAGCAATTTTCTTATGGATAGAAAGATTTAAGGAGACCTTTAGCTCCAGAGCAAGCCAGTTCTGAGAATAAAGGGGTTTTATAGTGGTCCTTGCAGTCTCGCCTTGTCAATAGAGAAAGTGTTAGGAACACGTATTCAAAACAGCAAGTAGCAAAAACTTAAATATCTGGAAATAAAGGACCTCTGTTCACTCAATGTGGGGTCTTTAAGGGCACAGAGGGATGAATGTTTGAATTCTCTTTGCTGTGCTGTATTTATAATTTATTACCATTGGTTGAAAGATTAGCGTGCGTTCCCCACCACTTTCATGTTTTTCTAACTTCCTCTTGGGTCAAACTTAGTGCTGACAACTCCATCACCCTTCTGGTAGTCTGAGTAAACTGCAGCCACTTACGTGAAATGAGAGATTTTCCCAATCCTAGTATTATCAGGACACTTTGGGGGAGGGTGTTTAGAAAATCGGTGGTTTAATGGTGTTTATTACAGAATGACTAGCATGAAGTTTTGCTGCTTTAGACAGTTCTCCTGGCTTTTGGGAGAACTCTGTCTGCTAGAGAAACATTTGGCGATCATCTGTTCTGTGTAATGCTAATCACTGCTTTGGACTATTTTCGTAATGATAAAGTCTCTTATATCTTTAGTAATAAAACTTGCACTGAAAAGGATGGTGGGCTGTGTGTGCCTTTCCCAGTGATTTAAGATATAGGACTTTCAGTTGCATGTACAGTTTAGCAAAAAAGGGGAAGATGGTTACCAACTGTTATGCTTTTTCTCCAGATGTTTCCTCTATGACAAATATCTAGGGTTTTATTATGACACAGTAAGAACACACCAATAAGATGAGAATGGTTGGGTGTTTGGTTTTTTTTTGCTTTTCATTGTCTGTTTAATCTAAATAGCCAGTCAATCTAAAACTGGTAGATCGTCTGGTAGTTTAGATGGAACATGCCCATGCTTGTTAATGTGAGCTGCTCTCTTCTAAACAGATTATTAAAATGCTTTATTCAAAATCCCTTTGTATGCAAACTAAAAATAAGATTATTTTAAAGTACTGATGTTCTTGAAAATATTATACATGGTTGTTTTGTTGGAGTTGGTTTTTTTTTTTTTTTGTTTACTTGAAAGACTTGTTCATACAAGAATCAGCAGGCTCCTATTCTACTTTCCTGTAAATTGGTGGGAAGACACATTTTGACTTCAGAAGAAACAGGATCAGACCTATAGTCAAGGTTTAGCGGCACTGGGGTAAATTCCACAGTTATTACTCTCATTTCTCTCAGGCAAAATTCGCATTGCCATTAGGGTTTGGAGCATAAATCCTAGCTCTATTCTGAAGAGATTCCAGTATATTGAATTGCATATAATATGAACATGCATGAAAAACTACGCAATAAACACTGATGTAAAGAATAGTGTCTGACTGTCCTTTCACAGATTTTGAAGTCTCAGAAGGGAAACACTGTTCGGAGGTCCTGGGCTAATGCAAGGTAGAATTTCACTAATTCCCATACAGAGCTCATAATTTCTAGATAGATTTTGAGCATGTTCCTGATTAGTCCAAAGTTCTCCCTTTAGTAGTCATGTAGATAATTTTTTAGCCATTTGTATGTCCATTATATAGTAAATATTGCAAATTTATTGATAGGTATGTCTTCATTTGGGACACACACGCATATTTAATTGCATTTGATGATGACAGTATAGAGATTATTTTCACCAAGTTATCTTCGTCCATTATATTCAGTCCTCTTAAGTTTGAAAAAATGCATTTGAAAAATTTGCCCCATGCTCCTAGATCCTTTGGCAAGGCTGTGGTTTTTTATTACGACTGCCTGTTTTGGTAACTAGTGTGATGGTAGTGAGGGTTTCTTATAATTGAGGAAATTATATGGTGACAGTTGTAATTCTATATTCTGTTATTGTAACAAATTTCTGCATTTCTGATAAATACAGAGTTTTATTACCTTGATGTATGTGCATATACATACGGTAAATTACACTCTATAGTAGGAGAACATTGTTAAGATTGCAAAACTATGCATCTAAAACTTGTGTCTATACATGCAACTATACCTTCTTGTAGTGTATGCCATCTGATACAGTTTTTAATTACACAGTCACCTGACCCCTTTTCCTGCTTACTCTTTTGTTCATCATTGTGGTCTTCCCTGAATAAGAATTGTTTCATTCTGGTTGTCTAGTTTGTGGTCTTACTCCTTTTCTTTACAGCCTTCAGATTCCTGCCTGTAAACAGGTTTCTTCATTGCCTCTTCTGCTCTTTTGAGTAATGTGGCTGACAACAGCTTCATTGAGCTTCTTATTCACAAATACCAAGTCATCTTCGGGACACTGTTGTGAGCAAAGGTTGGATCATGATTCCTTTGAGGAATGAGGTAGACCAAAAAGGCAATTAAAATAATAATCACTGGTTCAAGAGAGTTTAAGGTTAATCTCTTTGTAATAGGGAGGTCTTGTGGAAAAACACTTAAAAAAGCTGAATCTGGGGACAGAACTTAACTTAAAGAACTCTTAACTCTAACGCTTAAATGTTCATTGAGATAACTAAAACCAGGAATGAGAATTGCATTAGGTTTGACAGTGCAAGACATCACACATCACGAGGAGGGAGTACTATCTGCTCACTCCACGGCTGGCTTCAGTTACTGAGTACCTGGTGTCCAAGACAATTCCTTGCAGAATAGATCTTCCTGGCATACCTCTGCCTGCATCATCCAGCTTCACCAGCTAGAATCCAAATATAAAAACCAAAAGCAAAAGCATTGCTAGAATGTGGGTGCACAGATTCAACAGGTGTTGTGACGTAATTTAGTGTTCTCGCTTGTTTCTAGGTTCTGAGAATTCAAATTTTCAAGTTCTCAGTACTTTGTTGTACATGTAAAGCACATCTTGCAGTAGAAACATGCATTACAGGGACATGCACATTCTATGTACCTTTTGTTTTAGGTTTTTATGGTGCATCACTAGTAGTTTTGCTTTTTTCACTGTATTGTCATAGTTATTCACAGTGCAAGAATTTGTGCAAATGATGGCATGAATAAATTGCAATCCTCGAAACTTGATTTTAGTGTTCTAATGCCAATCAGTAACTTGCTTCCTTGATTTTGCTGCCGTCTTTACTTTGCTACTTTTGCTACCATCTTTACTCCACCATGCTGCAAAATGCAACCTTATTTAATCAAAAGGTGTGGCAGTGCAACTTCATCCTACTGTGATAGAAGCTTTTTTTCCTGTATTACTCTGTTGCTAACATCCCACATTACATTCCTCTTCTGGGAAATACTAGTTTAGGAAGTGGAAATCCAGGTGGCTTCAGTGTCGATGATGGTTAATGGAGGAGGTACAAAAAATACTCTTGACACCTGGCATGGTTACTCATTAACTTTCCAGACAAACTAAAAACATGGGAAGTGTTCTGCCGTGGAGGAATCTTGCACTAGACCTCTACATCAGATTGGAGAAATTGAAGGATATGCTTACTTTAGATGAAGTTGTCTGCACAACCTTTGAGTTTTTAGGTTTTTCATATTTCCTGTCTTGTAGATTCTGATACAGAAATTGCAGGGTCATTGGTTTTGTAAGTACAAACAAGACACAGGACTCTGAAGAACCATGGCATTTGATCTTTGAAAACCCCAAGTGTATGAATGCATGCTCCTATGAAAACCCCAAATTGCAAAAATCATTTGTAGTGGGCTAGAGAGGCATGTGACAGATTACGTGCAAGTACATACATGTGTGTTTCATTATTTGATTGCCTTAGGAGACTGGTGTTTAAGTTGGCAGATCTACTTATTAAAAGCAAAGCTCTTTGGCTGGCAGGATTACACTATGCCTGAAGGAGAAAGAGACCAAATGCTGAGAGAGAGAGAATGTATAATGTGCAGAAAGCATGGGGAAGCTATAAAGCCAATAGGAAAAAGTAGACTTAAATGTGGTTCCAATTTGTTCTGTTGGTTTCAAGTTGATAGCCATGCAGAAGTAAAAGCATGAAGTTCTCTCATTTCAATATGAATTTAATGTTCTGGAAAACAAAGTTTTCTGTCACGTTAAGTAAGATTTGGTCACCTGTTTGCAGCCTGTCAGAAATCTTTAAGCCATGCTTATTTTCCTGACTCAAATCAAACCAACCAACCAGCTTGCTTTGAAACTTTGCAAAGTACTTTCAGACTGTGGCATAAGTGGGCACTCTAATTGGCTCTGAAACTTTGTCGTTAGACTCGATTAGCCTGATGCAAGACTAAAGTATTGACTCCTAGTATATGTTAAGTTTCTGCATGTAATTTGGTGATATGTAGCTATTTGGGACAGGACCCAAACAAGAAAAACCCCAAAGCAAAACAAAAACCAACCCAATCTTTATGTGTGTCAGTTTTAGAACTAAACTACCCTACAAGGTTTTGGAAGATACAGCCAAACAAGTTGAGTATGTGTGTTTAGAGCAGTCTGCACCTATGGCCTCGCACCTTCTTACTCAAGCTGGGTCCCTTCACAACCTTAGGCAGAACAGATTAGAAGAGTCATTTGGTCCCTGGCATTGGAATAACCAGCTGCCTTGCTGTGTCTCCTGAGACTTCTCAGTTTGAGAGCAAGGTTTGAAATGTGGGAAGCTGATTGGTAGAAAGCTGACTGATATGGTGAAATAAAAAAAAAAAAAAGGAGAAGCAGAAGCGTAAGCTCCCCTGAGACATCAAGAAAAATGCTATTTAAAAGTAATAATAATAAACAAAAAGCTTTCCTCTTAAGACTGAGATTTAGATGATTGCTCATACTGATCTCTCTAAAAGAGGCTATTAGGGGCACATTTACCATGAAATATTATAACCCTTTGGGAGGTGGCCAGCTCCTGTTTAGCAGTTCTGAGTCCTGCAAGAATTAGATTCCTGGTGGTAGCATAGCAGAGCTTGGGTGAGTTACACCAGTGTCAACCAGCTGTCTGCTGCATCTGCCATTTTTGAGGAGCTTTATCTTGTAAAAGCCTCAGTAAAATTCTCTGAAGATGCCATGGCTGAGCTAATTAAAATTCAAGTTCTTCCAGCTTCATGTACAAGTTTGGAAGGGTAAAATTAGAAGGAGAGATAGTTTAAAAGATGCTTGTTCTGTTGTAGCAGGCAGTTCATGTGAACTACACTCAGAACCAGAGAGTCATAAGCCAAAATCAGGTCAGTTTAAAATTAATGCATTCCTCTTCCTTCTGTTCTCAAAGGGAACTTGTTTTTTTTGAAGAATTCTCCATCAGGGAGTCAAAGTGAGACATCCTTTCACTTCTTGGCATGGCCCACATTTAAATAAATAAATAAATAAATAAATAAATAAATCTATTCCTTTACAAAGGTAAAATGAAACAAGAAGGAGGTGTTCCCTTGTGGTAGGGTCAAATAAAAGTAACTCCGGTTCTTTGTTTTGGCAAGATGACCAAGGGATTCCTCTGGAGCACAATAAAAAAATTGACATGTAAAACTTCACTTTTTTCATTTCCCTCTCTTCTCCCCCTCCCCAGTAGGATAGCAGGAAAACAACTAGGATATACCTGGCCTTTTGTCAGAATAGCAGCCAATTCCCAGTCCTTGCTGGCCAGCATGGAAGAAGGCTTATTCCTTCCAGCCAGCAGCCTTTCAGCCTCGCAAACCTCCACCCATTTCTTAGTGAGTCATAGCTGGAAGACCTTTTCACATGTTTGGTCACATCTTGTGCAAGTCAGGGGTGTATTTTTACTTCTTTATTGCATCCTATAATCAACATTCTGAAACAACGGAGTGTCTGTAGCATTAAGCTCTGTTTGTACATATGTGGAAATAAAAATACATGTATAGATAGATAATGCCATTTTATTTTCAGATATGGATGGGTTAGTTAGAAGACTAGCTAATTCTCTTGGCAGGAGCAGGACGGTGGAAAAACTGTTTCAGGTTCTTTATGTGTGTGACCTGTAGAAGCTTTGTGCATTTGCAGCACTTAAATATTCAACAGATTAGTATTCCTTGGCTTCAACAGATTAGTATTTCTTGGCATGCTCATTTATACATTCAGTACTCCCCTAAGCTCAGAGACAGTCAACTTGAGCATTGATCCTGGTCCCCGTGAATTTTCTACAGGGAAGTCAGAGAACATCAGCAGCGCTTTCCCCTGTGCTGGAGTAGGCCAGTGTAGGGCAGCTGCCTGGTGGCGAAGGCAAGAAAGGGAAGCAGCAGGTCAGAGTGCTCCTTGCTCTCCTCTTGAGTCTCTGTAGAGGACATAAAAAGACCTTCTGCATCCCTGGCTTATTCTTTGTAATAGCAGCTTTCACTCGATCCACCTTAGTTAAATATCACAGGGAAACACACACTGCATGTTTCAAGAGGGACACATTTTTCTTTGTTTTAGACCCCACAGAACTGTTTAACACTGTGGGGTTGCATGACATTGCAAAAGGATTTCTCCAAGTTGAAGTGCTTAGAATTATGCATGGGTTTTCTTAGAGAGGCTTTGCCTCTTGCTTTTAGCCTTTTCACAAATGAATACTTCCAATGAAGGCTAAAATCCTGTTCCCTGCCTCCTTACCCTGACGTCAGTTAATCTTTGGCTTGCTGATGGTGATGTAAAAACATAGCCAGTTTTTCATGCTCGCTTTTCATTATGACCATGTTTGTTGTTATTTTCATTTTTTTTTTTTTACACTTCCTATAAACAGATTTTACACTATATGAATTTCCACAACACGATGTGCTATACAGCACACAAATGAAGGTCTTCGTCCAGTCACAGTTAGCCAGCCAGTTGAGACCCTGACTGCTTTGTAAAGGCCCGTGAAATTCATTCACCACTTTAACTGCTAAGGTCTAAATTAAAGTTACTTCAGCAATGGAGTGTGAACAAACAGTGGTTTATGGAAGAGATATCTTTAAGTTTAGGCATTAAGCGCATGTACTTCATATTTTGTGACATGCTTTTTGTACAGCATCTTAATAGTGTGAGATACACTGGGATGAGAAATCGACACTGACATTACTGTGCAGAGAAATCTTGCTAGGTATATGATACAGTTAAAAAAATCTTATTACATACAGACTTAGAGGGTTTTATTTTCCTCATTTGAAATTAAAGATGATGGTGGGATTAACTCTTTGTTAATCTAGTTCAGGAATTTCCTAATAATGTTCTTTCTGTGTATGTCAGATCAGCCATGGTTTAATGGCTGTAAGGATTAGCCCAGTTTTACTTGCTTATAAGACTGACTTTCAGCACTGCTGTATTTCTGTTGCTACAGCTAGAGCCCTAAGCTATGGGGTTTTTTTCTGTCTCCGTTTTTTTTTTTTTTTTTTTTTTTTTTGAAGACAAGGACAAAGGCTTGATTTGAAATACATTAGTTTCCAGAATAAAAAAGCCTTCCAATGCTGGATTGCTGTTACCATTGTTTGCATTTTTCTTTTCTGGGTGACTGCTATAAACTTATTATTTTTAACTTTCTGTGTACTTACAAATGTTTCCCATAATTCCCAAAAGATGAAGGAGCTGTTCTTGGCTTTTATCTGTCAGCAGCCTCTGCCAGTACTTTTATGTAAATCTTCCAGATCTAAACAACATGACTTCTCAAGCAGTGTAATACACTTTATCTTTTTCTTGCAGTAGTGAAGAGCTTATTTTTTTCCTCTAGATTGCTTGTCTGTGGATAGTTTGAGGGGGGTTGTTGCCATTTTTAATCCCATTAGTTTCTCTACAGTAAAAAGGTAGCAAAACAAAGTATTCTTTCAGAGCAAAACAACATACTGTCCTGATTTTTTATGTATTACGATGACTGAATAAAAAGAAAATGTCTTAGAATATGCTTCTCAAGCCAAGTTAACAGGCCTTGCATTAGAAACATCTTCATAGCAAAAAAAAAGGGAAACAGGGATGCTTTACAAGGCAGGACAGGTCATTGTGGAGAGAATTTTGGCATGCCGAGTATCTTACAGTGAACGTCCATCCAGCAGACCTATCTCAGTTACAAAGAGCAGATGCTGCTGGAGCACCATTACCAACCATCATCATGGTTATGTGGAAAGGCAGTTGAGGTTAGTAATCTCAGTAGGTTACTGCCAACTATTCAGAAGAAAATAAATGTCACTGCTTTTCAGGTAAAAACAGTTCCACATGAGGAACTATCTGTATCTGTGAAGTTTTACCTGGTGGAGGTCATCGAAATCATCTCATCATGACTTTTCAGTGGCTGGCCAGAACCAAAATTTTCAGGTGCCTCTTGAGATGGACCTCATAATTCCTTCCTATGAAACATACGCAGCTGTCTCTCTTTGATGAAGATTTCCAGGAACAACCTGTTTCCTTCACCACTTTGTAGGAAGAACTCAAGTATATATTGTGAAGTACTTTTGCGTAGGAAGCTAAGTTGAAA